>NW_006256547.1:9930583-10322966 GCF_000478725.1 Eutrema salsugineum | reverse complement strand
CATATTGCTAAAACGGTAATGTACAACACAGCGAGTAAAGGGGAGAGAGAGATTGTTATCATCCACCATGGCATCATCATCCATTCTTCTCCCTCCGATCCTCTCCGCTGGCATCATCAGCCGTCGTAATCTCCTCCTCTCGACCACAATTGCCACCGTATCTCCGTCGCCTCAACTCCCTCCTTCTCCTGACATCACAATCACCGATCGCGTCTTCCTCGATTTCTCCCTCTGTCCCACCTATTTCCGCTCCGATCCATCCGCCACACTCTCCTCCACTACACCTTGCTCCGATTCAACTCCTCTAGGCCGCGTCGTTCTCGGATTATATGGCCGTCACGTCCCTCTCACTGTCTCCACTTTCAAACTCATGTGCACTTCTTCCTCTTCTACATCTTACAAAAACACTCCGATCCACAAAATCTTCCCCGGTCAGTTTTTCCTCGCCGGAAGACAAGGATTATGGCGAGACACGGCGGAGATTGGTCCTCTCCTCAAGAATCTTCCTCGGAACACCGATGTCGTTAGTTCCAAGTCGTTCCTCCTCCCTCACGCTCGTCCTGGTCTCGTCTCTCTCTGCTTATCCGAAAACGACGACGACGACGAGACCAGACTCGATCCTAATTACAGAAACGTCGAATTCTTAATCACTACAGGACCTGGTCCTTGTCCGCAGCTAGACGGCGGGAACATCGTCTTCGGAACTGTGCTTGAAGGTAACTTTCTTTGAATTTTCCCAATTTTTCAGTTAATTTTCAAACTCTGAATTTTGTGAATCTCTTCAGGACTGGATGTGGTGACGAGTATAGCTACAGTTCCGACGTTTAAGCCGTCAGAGAATATTCGACAGTTTAACGATTTTGCTGAGTTTTTGGGAGACGAAAGAGCTCAAAACGCACGATCCTTGTGGAACAGACCTCTCAAGACGGTTTTCATTAGTGACTGTGGAGAGCTTAAGGTTACAAATCCTTCATTCTCTCCAAGTTTGCCTTAAGTGTGTATATATATATATATATATATGTGTATATATGTCAATCACAATTCTGCTTCTGCTTCTGCTTCTTCTACTCTATGAATATCAAATTGTAATCATTTGAATTATATGCTCAAGTATTTCTGCTTGTTCTTAAAGATTTTGAAAGGTAAGAGCTTATAATCAAAACGTTTTAGACATAGAGGTTGTTGTGGATCGGCTTGTAAAACAATAAACGGGAAATGCGGTTTCAGGAATCGTGTTCGGTGTGTTTTACCGCAGAATGTGGATTTGAATACCATGATCTTCAGGTGTTATAGTATCGAGCTAGGTTAATCTTAATGAGTTCAGAAGTTTTCGCGAGTGACCGCAGATTAACCGGTAAAATGTGTGCTCGTGTTTGCAGAGTAGATTCGTGAGGTTAGTGAAGTAGAATCTGTAAAAATTGTGGGGAAAGCTGAAACCATACGTGTACCCTATTAAGGGTAACTAAAGAACATTAGTTGCCATATCACAAAGTCAAGTTGCGGACTTTGAGATCGTCTACTTGAATAATGTTCCTAACTGATAAATATCTCCTTTGTACCTAGCAGATTGCGAAAGTATTGATAAGCCATGGAGAGAGTAGATGCTCCTCTAGATTATGAGTTATTAACAAAGTTACCACAAGTAAATTTTACTCAAAGTTCTATGAGGGAGAGATTAAAGGTCAATCAAAATATTTTTTAACACCTCTGAAACTGATACAAATACGTTTTTTATTGAATAGTTACAGCTTTGCCTATTCAAGATGAATTTGTGAGGATATTTGTTATTATCTTCTGATATGCCTCAAGGTTTATATCATGAAGAGAGGAACTCCAACGAGCGTAAACCGGCATCTTCGAGATTTTGAGTTGGCTATTCCATTAAGAAAAGTCCAAACAGAGTCTTTTACTCAATTTAGAAAAAGGGTCTGGAGTATAAAAGGACTTCTTTCGCTTTGTTTGATCAATAAAGCACGGAGTTCATCAGATTACCGACATTTAAAAAGTTTAATGCAACTCGGATGGTGGTCGACATAATGGGTAAGTATGCTCATTTGTGAGTTTTAAGTTATCTTTTCACTGTGGTGGATGTAAGAGACGGTTCTGTTGCCTGGCTTTCCACGATCAATGGGTTAAGACTGTTATAGTTTTTTTTTTTTCAGATACTTTTGGATTGATTTGTTTCGCCTTTTGTAAAATTTTTTCCTTCAGTAAATTATTTTCCCCCCCCACAAGCTGACTTTAAACTAAAGTGTTGAGCTGTGTTGTTTTGTCTGACCATTTTCCCCACAAGCTGTTGTGTATGGTCAGAAAAACAAATTGAAATGAAATTGGCATGCGCACATCAAATACAAATGTCCAACTCTACCAACAAAATAACTTTTGTCAAACTATATATTTATGTACAATTGCTAAAATATCAGATTACTTGCAACAAAACTTTTAGAAATCCAAAACGACCCCACAAAAGATTAAAATTTTAGTAAATCAATCATCACCGCAAAAGATTGTGAATCGTAAACTCCGTTGCCGTTGCTGAAGAAGGCGGCGAACGAGGCAGCCTGGCGGAGAAATTGCGAAGCGGAAAGCGATTGACATTGTCGTCCTCGTCTCCTCTGTCAAAGTTAAGCGCATAGCTCGACGGGTCGTAATGAAAATCCGTAGTATGGCGTCGAATATGCTTCCCGTGTCCGCTAACACCACCACCGACTCCTCCTACGCCGCCGATCCGATGGATCAGATTTTTACACTTCTCGTGCGATTTGGACAACGTTCGAGTGAGTCTGGGAGATTTGGTCTTGATTACACCACGTGGGCTCTGTGTAGATCTCTCTGTTGGAGTTGTCGGAGATGATGGTTGCTCGGGGAGATCGTGGGGATGATTGGTCGTACGGAAACAGCCGGTGATGCAAAACGTTGATTTGAGTTTTTTTTTAAGAGACAAGTGATGGCTCATTGATTGGCTTCCCATTTCGAAATTTGTCTTATGATCTCTCACCTACGACGAGAGAATGAGAAGGGAGACATTGAAAACAAAAATCGAATCAGTATAGGAAGACAGAAAAGGAAAAAAAAACAAGAAAAAACTAGGTTATGCCGAGATATTTGGCTGATTTTTCAATATCTGTTTCCTAATAATCAAATGTTAAACCAAAACTTCGGATGAGACGTTGAAATTTACTATTTTCGGAATATAAGAACTTCTATTTTTGAATTCAAGTTGAGGGGTGGGGACATATTTAACGTATGACTGATTTAAATGCAGCAATTACGGTTATTGTAAAAATCAGTGAAAGCGGACGATTAAGGTTTTGAGTGTAATTTAGTAGTTTGTATGATTAGTTTAATAGTTAAAAGCAAACCTGATAGAAGACCGTCCTAAAATTGTCACACACTTGGCTTGGTAGAGGTTGATAGATCCTTGAATCCAGACCGCTTCGGTGGAAGAGATGCTAAGGCGTGAGTACAACTCGAAAATCCTTAGACCCAATTCCAAAGAAATGACCGTAAACGAGGAGATGGACAAAGATGAACAAGGGGTTGCGATACCGGATGTCAGGGTGTGAGATAAGTCTCGAAATTTCCTAAGCCCCAGATATGACTACAAACTCTCTCTCACACTTTGTAAACGAAGGCTGCGTCAAACAGGGTGAAACTACTTGATAAACCAGAAATCGATCAATGGCTAACCACCAAAATATCGAAAAATTCTTAGAGAACATAAGAGAAAATTCAAAGAGAAATTTTATTAAAAAGATAAGTGATGAATCAAGATTCCAGAACAAGTCGGATCATAAAATAGTTCCTTCTGGATTGGTCGAAATCCTCCATTGAACGTGCGTAGGTCCAAATTGAGTAACCTCGAGTTCACCTGATTTGAAAACTCAATAACTTCTTCATCTGAACTCGGATTGGACTGATTTTTCTTCGAGACGGGTTCCAGATGAGGTGAGAATGTAGTCCAAGTGGTCTTTGAGCTGCACGATTTGAGCTTGGACCCCAACAGTATAGAACAAGGCAGATATGTCTTTTTGAGCGTTTTCAATATCCTATCAAAGCCCGTTTGTGAGACATTTTTGACTAATTAACAAGCAAATATATTAGCTGTTAAATTTAAAATTATCAAAATAAATATAATATATAATTATAAAAAAAATCAAAAACTATATTATTATGCTAAATATCAAAATTATTAGTTCATAGTAATTGTTTGGGATAAATTCGATCTTTCCTACATGGACGAATCGCAAGCTCGCGTCTATGGTTGTTTGGGATAAATTCATAGTAATTGTTTGGGATAAATTTGATCTTTCCTATGTGGACGAATCACATGCTTGCGTCTATGGTATTTTGCAAGTACGGCCCCCTGGGCTAAATAGGATTTGTGTTGGGCTTACGACCCTATACGACCTAAGCATATAACACCGGGCCTCAAATCCATTCGGATTCAGAAGATCCAGCACAATATGCCACTTGTTCCTGGATTCCTCGTATTTGACAGCGAAGGCCATGCTGTCAGGGACAAGGAGGTCGGAAACTGAGTGGTCAGGAGGAGTAGATGTCACCTTCTCTATGTCCTAGACCTAAGCTTGATAATCCGGAAAGATCGGGATATAAGGAAGTGTAGCATTCATAGGTATCCGGAGAGCGGAGTCATCCATCTAAGCAATCCTGGCAGTTCGGTTCCAGTATCGAGGGATCCAGGCCAAGTATGAGTAAATCTATAAGCGGAAAACACTATTCAAATATTCCTCCATTCGAAAATAGAAATATGCCTTACTCTAATTTGATTACCCATACCCTAACAAACCCGCGAGATTGACATTTAATGTATCTTTTTTACATGTGTCAAGCGAAAGCGACCATTCGCAGGAACCAGAGAAAAAAGTAGAGGTTCAGCAAGAGCCATATCGTGTCTGAACCGCCGATCCAATCCGTACACTGAGGGCGGGCGAAAGAAACGCGCCAAGGAACGGTCTCATAGTAGATAAAACATGCGAAGCAAAGTTGGTGAGACCGTTAGAAGTATGACGCAAACACAAGATTCAAATCCAGTCAAGTCGGATCGTGGAAAGACCCATCCAACTCACTATCCGCAGACTGACCTGGCATACTAACATGGATCAGGTAAAAATCTATAAATACTTTGTCCCTTCCAACGAGGAAGGAGATCACTCTTTTCGCTATTTTAAGGCTCATATTATCTCTCTAAATATTTGTGATCCTTGAGCCCTAGCACCTTATACTTTCTGGTCATTACTCCGACCAACTTTTCAGTTCCTCTCCATGGTGGTTCCTAAACAGTGAAGTATTTTCACTCACAAACTCTTTCATTTCTTCTTTTTTACCTAAAAAAAACCATAACCACTCAAAGGCCCGAGTTGATTCCTCCTTCCTAAGGAACACTCAGCCCATCTTCGTTCTCTCGTTTTTGAACTCTTTCCTCTCTCCGATTTGCCACTTTGTGGTCTTTCTTCAGTGTTTTCTGATTTGAGTGTCGGAAAACCTTTAGAAAACACACCCCCATCATGTTTTCCAAGCCTTCATGTGTTTTCTGGTTTTGCAGGAGACTTACCCTCGCAAAAAATCAAAAATCCCCTAAACAATAATTAATAATAAAAATTTATAGATAAATACTGAATAATTATTCAAAAACTAATAAATTTTACAATGACATGTTTTATTTTAATTGTTAGGAATATCACCCAAAATTGTGTCCAGTAATATAACAAACTAGAAAAAAATTTGTTCCAATACGCGGATCTTCATAATTTGTCCTGATGTAAATTTTTTTAGTAGATCCAATTTCTCCAAAATATTATGGCACTTATGCTTGTGTCTTGATTTTTTTCAACTAGTATGGAAGTCATGATTAAGGTACGAAGACTAGAATTTGATAGAAAAAATGATAGGGTAGAGTTTATATATAAAAAGCAATACAGTAAGGTTAGAGTTTCATAAATTTTTTAACATGATTTTTTTTACCTACCTGTTACCGCCCGCAACTGTTAATGTTTGTGAGAAAACGGTACAAAATAATACCACGCGGTTTAAAGCAAATTCTTTGGTTGTTATAAAACGTCACTAACTGTTACCAACCACAAACGTAGCGTTTGCGGGTGATAGCGAATGAACCAATCAACACCTTAATGTAAAGAGTTGTGGAGATTTTCTTTTAATATACTGGCAATCTTATCATAAAATTTTGAATATCTTGCCAATTTTGGCCATGATTTACTTTAAAGACAAGAACGCCTTTTTAGATTTGAATATCATAAGTTTTTGAATATCTTTTTGCATCGCTAACAGAAAAATTATTGAAAAGAAGACCAAGGGGAAATACAGAACGCAGATATTTCCATGAATGATGCCGGGGATGATGGAACCAAATTTCCAGACGGAGGAGAGGATATTTTTATTGATGAATCAATCATGGCGACTAATAGGATAGATTAAGTGCTTCAAGATATCAGTTCCTCTAACCTTATCGTGTATGACAATATAGCTCTCTAACCTTATCGTGTATTAAAATCAGGCAGGCCTTCTCAATTCGATTCCTGTTGCAGATCCAACTTCAGTGGAAACTAAAGTACAAAGCGTATTGGCCTATTAGTAACCACTTACTTTTACCTTTTTTCAAGTGAACAGCTTCGTTTATGTATACTAATAGTCAATCATTTTTTCTATTCATTTACTTGTATTGTTCAGGCAAGCGACAAAAATGCAGATCTCCCAGATCCGAATTCTCAGTTCGATAAAGTTAGGAATTCGAATACTAATAGTCAATTACTTTGTAATATAAATTTTCCATTCATCTACTTTTACTGTTCAGGCAACCAAGGATAATGTAGACCTCCAAGATCTGAATTCTGAGTCTGCTGAAGTTCATATTTGTATTCGGGTATTAATAGTCAATTATTTTGTAATCGAATAATTCCATTAATCTCGTGTTACTGTGCAGGCCACCGAGGATATTGCAGACCTCCCAGTTCTGAATTCCAAATCGGCTAAAGAGCAAGTACGCATTTAACTTTTAATAGCCAACTATTATGTAATAGAATTTTTTTATTCATCTACTCTTACTGTTCAGGCAACCAAGGTTAATGCAAACCTCTCAAAAATCTGAATTCGTGTCAGTTGAGGTTCATATTTATCTACTAGTAGCCGTCTATTTTGAAATTGATTATTTTCATATATGTATTGTGACTGTTCAAACCGCCACCAAAATGCAGTCATCCCAGACACAAATTCCCAATTAGATAAAGGACAGGTTCATATTCATTTATGAGTAGTTATCTATGTATTTTGATATTGTAATCGACTCTGTCCTTCATTTCTTGTGACTGTTCAGGTGCCGATGCTAATGATAACCTCCCAGATTTAGATACCGAAGTATCCAAGAACAAGTATGTAATCGATTATTATTAGTCGCTTATTTCATTAAGAACTGTAATCTAATGTTCTTTTATTAATAGAGGAATGTTTAGTCGTCTATTATTAGTCTTCTACATTCTAATCATGATAGACTTTACTTAGGTATCATTCCCAATAATCGACGACCCTCCAGCTTTTTCCCTTGGTCTAGCTTAAGAGAGAAGAACCATGAGGAATCCAGACGAAGAGAAGAAGAGGAGAAAAGCAAAATGGACGTTGCAGATTCTTTCCAAAACCCTCCACCAATACATAAAAGCATCCGCCCAAGAGCATCTACATCTGAAGACTTTGTGTACCGTCAGAAACGTCAGAAAAGGACCAAAAAATCTTTAGAGATGACTTTTTTTTCCCAAGACCCACCGCTTGATGCGATATTGAGCAGCATCAAGAAAAGGGAGCTTGAACCAGAGCATGGAATCAAGGAACAACTTGTAGCTGAGGGAGTTTTGTTTATAAACAAAGGAGCTAAGGCTAAGCTCAAAGAAGGCATTGGCGAGATACCTACTTATCTATGGAACAAAGAAGATCGCTTGAGCGAGGCTGGAGAAGATGGATTACAAACCACACTGGTTTTGATTCAGGCTCAAGTAGATCAACAATTGGGTAAGTGGCCCAGTTGTACTCTTTCTCCCTTACCTATGGTTTTGTCCCAATGGGGTTTCCAAAGGAAGGTTTTTAAGGAGGCAATGGTGTCTACTTCTCTCAAGGCCCAATTGTTGATTCAAGGCCTAAACCCTAAACCCAAGACAGATTTCGACCAAGAAGTGGAAGGGGCATGGTTTGGAGTAGTATAAGAGTGATTCAAACCTTTGCATTTATTTCCTTGTCATTTTTAAGTTTGCCTTGTTTTTCTACATTTCTTCTCTTTATAGTCTCATGTAATCTCTGATGAGAACTCATCCTGGATTGGATCATCAAACTTTTATCAAATAAAACTTTCTTTTTCTCTTATCGGAAAATTTTCCTTCTCTTATCAAACCTGGACGAAATCCTTTGTCTCTTTGAGAGTGATTCACTGCTTGTGCAACATCTTTATCATCTCTATCCTCTTTGTTTTCTCCTGAGAGTGAATCACTGCTTCTGCAGCATCTTTTTCATTTCTCTTCTATCTCTTGTGATCAAATTAACTCTGAACTATATCCTGATCTATTCATCTCTTCAAACAGAAGTCCATTCCGCAAACTTATGTCCCTGATCTATCTCTTACCAAGCTTCTGAGTGCCGATCCTTGGGAGGATCACATCAAGTGGTATTAGAGCACACTTAGAAGTTTCTTTGGTAGTTTCTATCCTCTCTCATCTATTTCCAACCCCAAGCAGATCAAGGCATTGATTGAGATGCCCTCTCCAAGGACGAAGCGCGAAGTGCAAAGGCTCACAGGAAGAATCGCCGCGCTAAACAGGTTTATTTCCCGCTCCACAGACAAGTGCCTGCCCTTCTACGACACCCTCCGTGGAAACAAGAAATTTGAGTGGGACGAGCGATGCGAAGCAGCTTTCCAGGAGTTGAAAAATTATCTGGCGAGCCCACCAATCTTAGCAAAACCAGTCGAAGGAGAGCCGCTCTTCCTCTACATCGCAGTATCTACTACAGCTGTAAGCGGAGTGCTTATCAGAGAAGAACGATCCGAGCAAAAGCCCATTTTCTACATCAGCCAGACATTGACCGACGCCGAGACTCGCTACCCCCAGATCGAGAAGGTCGCCCTAGCCGTCGTAGCCTCGGCTCGCAAACTGCGCCCGTACTTTCAATCACATTCGATTGTTGTGCTCGCTACGCTTCCGCTGCGCTCGATCCTACACAGCCCTAGCCAATCTGGTCGGCTCGCCAAGTGGGCGATAGAGCTAAGTGAATACGACATCGAGTATCGGAACAGGTCGTCTGCAAAGTCACATGTGCTCGCAGATTTCCTCATTGAACTTCCCGCCGAAGTAACAAATGAGCCGACTCTAGATGAAGTGTGGACGCTGCACGTCGACGGCTCGTCATCTAAACACGGCTCGGGAATAGGAATCCGCCTCACCTCTCCCACCGGAGAAATATTGGAGCAGTCTTTTCGCCTGAACTTCCACGCCTCGAACAACGAAGCGGAGTACGAAGCACTGATCGCCGGCATACGACTAGCGCAGGGAATCGGAGTTCAAAAGATAAGAACCTTTTGCGATTCACAGCTCGTAGCATGTCAGTTCAACGGAGAATACGAGGCGAAGGATGGACGAATGGGAGCTTACCTCAAAGTGGTCCGAGAGTTGGTGCAATAGTTTGATGAGTTCGAACTCACGCGCATTCCCCGAGGAGAAAACACCTCAGCCGACGCCTTGGCAGCACTCGCTTCGACCTCTGACCCAGACCTCCGACGAACGATCCCAGTCGAATTCATCGAACGTCCTAACATCGAAGAGGTAGAAGGAGTTCGGCTGATAAATCCTCCCGAACAAGAACCAGAGGACGACGAAGCCATTCCTATGGACGAAGACGCCTCACCGGCCGAGCCGGAGTACGGCTGCGACAAAGAATGGCTCGGAGCTATCCGAGTATATATCGCCGATGGAGAGTTGCCAACCGACAAATGGGAAGCCCGCAAACTAAAAGCTCAGGCCGCACGTTATGTCCTCGTCGATGGCGAGGTGTTTAAATGGAGATTTTCAGGGCCTCTCATGACATGCGTCGAAGGACCGGAAGCAAGAAAGATCATGCACGAGGTGCACAGCGGCGCGTGCGGGAACCACTCCAGCGGAAGGTCGCTCGCTATCAAGATAAAATGGCACGGCTACATCTGGCCCACTATGGTCAAGGACTGCGAGAAATTTACGGCGAAGTGCGAGAAGTGTCAGCGGCACGCTCCAACAATTCATCAACCTACCGAGTTGCTCTCATCAATTTCGTCACCTTATCCGTTCATGAGATGGTCGATGGACATCGTCGGACCTCTACATCGCTCGAAGCAGAAGCGCTTTCTGCTCGTCCTCACGGATTACTTCTCCAAGTGGGTCGAGGCCGATTCTTACGCAAGCATAAAGGATGTTCAAGTCGAACACTTCGTCTGGAAAAATATCATCTGCCGACACGGGGTCCCTTACGAGATAGTCACCGACAACGGATCCCAGTTCATCTCAACACGCTTCGAAGCCTTCTGCGAGAAGTGGAAAATCCGCCTCAGCAAATCTACACCAAGATACCCTCAAGGGAACGGACAAGCCGAAGCAGCCAACAAGACGATCCTCGACGGTCTGAAAAAGCGGCTCGACGCCAAGAAGGGACGGTGGGCAGACGAACTCGAAGGAGTCCTTTGGTCTCATCGGACAACTCCGCGCCGAGCCACCGGGGAAACTCCATTCGCTTTGCTCTACGGATCGGAGTGCGTAATTCCCCCCGAGGTGGATTTCCCAGGTATCCGACGAAGACTTCTACCAGGACAGGAGGGCTTGAACCACTCAATGATGCTAGATGAGCTCGACCTAATCAACGAAAAGCGCGACCAAGCCTTAATTCGAATCCAGAACTATCAATAAGCGACGGCGAGATACTACAACAAAAACGTTCGTAGTCGAAGATTCAAAGCAGGGGAGCTCGTCCTCCGAAAGGTCTTCCAAAACACTGCCGAGAAGAACGCAGGAAAACTTGGAGCAAATTGGGAAGGTCCTTACAAGGTCACAAAAGTGGTTCGTCCAGGAGTTTACGAACTCGTGACACTAGCTGACGAGACGATTCCAAGATCATGGAACGCAATGCATCTGAAGAAATACTATCACTAAGGATACATCACGACCAGCATGAACTACGGGACGGCTTGATCCCTGCAAAGGGTACGTAGGCAGCCCGTCCTCGGACGGGTTCAGCTGTCCCCCCTCCTAAAAAGGGGGGGGGGAGTGGGTACGTATACACATACCTCTTTTAACTCTACAATTTTTAGCTTTTTTAGCTCGCTCACTTAGGAACATCGCCACTTCAGCACATTCTCAGCTCGTTTTGAATCATCTAGTTATTTCATATTTACCTTGGATTTCTAGTTTGTTGATTATCGCTTCGGCTAGTTTCTCATTCTTTCTAAGTCAGCAACTTATTTTAACAAGCTCGGATTTTTAAATTCTTTCACTCATCACTTCGGCGAGAAATCATACCACTTCGGCATGATATCATGACCTGATTACCTCGGACCTTCGTTGGTCCTCAGTTTCAGTTCGGCAAACTAAGCCTCCGAACGCCTCGTCTCGTTGCTGGCCACAACGAGGCAACAAATACAAAGTTCTCTAAACGGACTTTTACCACCTTTCCTAGGACGAGGGTGCAAGTTACATCCTCTACGGATAAAAATGAAGCGCGCTATACAAATATCAGACCAAAAACGTATCAGGTCATCATGGTTTACTATCGCACACGAGATTATAAGTCGAGACTACATCACTTTCTCTAAAACCGAAGTAAACTCTTGAAACCCGGACAAGCCTACTCATCCTCTCGGAAACGCTGGTCCATAGTCAAATTCAATGAGACTACCAAATCATCCTCGGTTAACAAAAACAAAAACAAAATGCCTCGTCGTTTACACGGCTCGGCACCACGCAACGAGAAAACACCTCGTCGTTTACACGGCTCGGCACCATGCAAAGCAAAAACGCCTCGTCGTTTACACGGCTCGGCACCACCCAATGAGAAAAACGCCTCGTCGTTTACACGGCTCGGCACTATGCAAAGCGAAAACGCCTCGTCGTGTACACGGCTCGGCACCATGCCAGCAAAAATTTGCCAGCTCGGGATTAAGAATCCAGCATCACCGAAAGACGCGTCACAAAACTAACTCCCAGCTCGGGATTGAGAATCCAAACAGGATCCTTAAAACAACTTACCCCTTAGCCCGTATTTCTATTGATTCCGAAAATTCGGCTAAGGAAGCAATCAAAATCTTTCTCAACACAACAATTTTCATCCTTGGCAATTCTTTTCTGAGCCAACAGTTTTCGCAAACATTCTAAGGAAAGGAATAACATAACCAAAATATTAATTGGATAAAGCCATCCAGGCACCAGTAACATACGAGTTCAAAAGGCAAATAAAAAAATCCTAAGTACATGCGAGACGAGACAGAAGAAAGCAGATAGTGTCAGGCCGCGGACCGCGTTTCACGCTCGGCAAGGAGGTTCGAGGGGATCGGTGTACCCGCATTCGATCCGTTCGGATCTACCACGCCTAAGTTGGCCGCTATCTCTTCGAGCGGCTCGTTACCAAGGCTGGTGTCGACCGAGTCCGGCGATACGGGCGAGAAAACAAGCTCGCCTCGAATCTCGGAGGCGATGCGCTCATACGCGTCATCGTCGGCGTACTCGCTCTCCCAGCTTTTTAGCTGCGCCTCCTCGTCGTCGAGCGTTGGGGCGTCTGGTTTCTTTAGGACGGCAATCATCGCAAGATTGCCCTTGATTTGCCCCAAATCGTTTTCGTCATTTTTGGCCTTCTCAAGTTTGGCCAGACCCTCCTCTACTTTGGCGAGGCGCTCCTGAAACTTAGCGGTCAGCTCTCGCCTCGCCTCTTTCTTCGCGCGTTTGACCTTGGCTTCGAACAGCGCGTCTTTGGCCTCAATACGCCTTTTAAGCAACACCACTTCGGCGCTTTTGGCTCTCCTTGCTTCCTCCAGGCGAATCACCGAGGCGGAAACTTCGTCGACGTCGGCGCGGAGAACTATCTTCTCCTCTTCCAACCTCGACACTCGGGTCATCGCCTCGGTGAGTTTCCCCCTCGCCGCCGCGGCTTTGTTTTGCGCCTCTTCCAGCTTCACCTTTGACGCCGCGGTCTCATTTCGGGCCTCGTCCAAATGACGCTCGACCTTAGACAGGTCCGCCTCATACTCGGCCATCAGGTCGTTAATGGCCGCGACAAACTGCAGAGAACAAACCTGCGTTAAACACTTCGTAAAATTCGCGAAAATAAAGGAAAGCAAATAGAATGTACCTTGGTACCGCGCTGCGCCATCGTGCCGTATGACCTCGGCCTCCTCAGCTTCTCCGGAGGAGGAAGACGGGTGTTCGCGTTATTTACACGCGAGAACATGACGGCAGAAGCGTCGGGGTCGTCAACAACCAACTTACGCGCGGCGGGGTCCTTGGGCGTCGGTTTCCGCCTCTTCTTGGACGGCTCGTCCTTCTGAACGGCGACGCCCTTCCCCTTGTCAGTAGCCGAACGTTTTCGGCTAGAGTCATGCTTCTGAACAACCAAAGTCGGTGGCCTCATCGACTTCGGGAGGGCTAGGATGGCGGATTGCGAAGGAGTCTTACTCCGCGCCGACGAGCCGTCCCCGGACACCTCGGGGATAATTTCGCCCGGTTCCACCTCGGGCGCTGCATCTTTCTCAGCCGCCTCGACAATGTCGCCTTCTGCGGCTCGGACCATTATATCTCCTTCCCGGCTCGGCAGGTCGGGTTTAAGGACGGCCTCAGCTTGCGCTGAAACCGCCTAGGCTTGCGCTGAAACCGCCTCGGCTTGCGCGTGAGCCGTCTCGGCAGCTCGTCTAGCGGCTTCCTCTTCCTCGCGCCTCTTCCTGTCTCTGAGAGCGATTATCACCATCTTCTCCCGGGTATCTCTTGAAGAACTTGAGGACGAAGAGCTGACGGGGACTCCGGCAAGGATGGCTCGCGCTTTTCCTACTCTTTCGAGGGTGAAGTTCTTTCTCCAATTAACCTTGCGCGCCGAAAGAGAGTCTCGAACAGTAAAGAGGTCGTCGGGAATCAGGGGAAGAAAGCACCGAACTGCAAAACAAAGCAAAAAAGAAAAATTTTCAGAAAAGGAAGAGGATACCAAAAACAGTTCCGAGCCGAGGCAAAGCTTCGGGTCGGCTACCAAGTGGTCCCCAAGCGGTCTTCGTTCTTTGAACGTAATTTTTGCTGACCGACGCCTCGTTCACCAAGACGTAGAAGAAGCGTTCAGTCCAAAACTGATCCTTGCTGGGAAAACCGCCGATGATCCGTCGCTTCGCCTTGTTGGAAATATAGAATCTATTTCCCTTCGGAGCTTTCCTAATTTCCAGCAAGTTCAGCAGGTGATTCAGCTCGATATCAACTCCGCACTCGAAGCTTCGAACTAAGATGTCAATCATATGCTGTAATCCCCTCTCGGCATGATCTGCCCAATCGAGATCCCGTGTTTCCAGAGATATTCAAGGATCACTCCGGGGATCAGGAACCAGAGGAAGCAAAGCTCGAAGAACGCCTGGTACAGAGTGAAATGATTCTCTGGGGGCTTGTCAGCTCGGTCGCTCTTCTCTGGAACGACGAACTCCACCACCTCGGATATCCCGAAGCGATGCCTCAACGCCTCGAGCGACTCAAGGGAGCAAAGCGTAGAGCCAGGCGGGTCAGGCTTTTGTCTTTTAACTCGTGGCCCTCGCCCAGATGTGGAAGCGCCTCGAGACGCCATGAGACGTTCCAACTCACGCTTCGCCTCGAATAGGTCAAAGGGAAATGCCTCCTCCTCGGGTTTGACTGCGGCGCGGTTGATACCTTCATCAGGAATGGGATCCTGGGGACGGCTCGTCGAAACCGACGGCTCGTAATCTGTAGAGTCGACATCTGACGGATTTGCGTGATTTGACACCTCGTCAGATGAACGATTGGAAGGGCTCGGCGAAACAGATGCCTCGGAGGATTCTGTTGTACCTCTCGCCTCGGCATCTACACGGCTCGGTTCGTAGTGAAAGAGTGAATCCAACGAATCGTCGGAGTGGCTCGACATAATTTACGACTTGTACAAGAGTTACAGCACGACTCGGCGAGCCTCTGCCGGAAAAAGATCTGGAACGGCGGAGACCTCGGAAACCCTAGCCGGAAAATAAATAAACTAGAGAAAGAAAGAAGAGAGAAGGGAGAGCTACCTTTAGTAAAAACGAGTGAGTCTGAAGATAATGAGGAAGAATGAAGGAGCTCACCCATTTATAGGAAAAACGAAGCGCGTGAATTCCGCGTAAGCCTCGGGAAACCATCCAAACAGCGCGTGGGATACGCAGTGAAATGGCTAGACCGAACTGCGTCGGTCACACGCGCCAATAGATCAGGAATTTTCTCTCGGAAGACCAACAGTCGGGGCACCCAAGTTCTCAGCCGGTATCTTACCAAAGTAAACGCCTCATCGTTAACGAAATGGCTCGGCATTATCTCTCTCTTGAGACGCCTCGTCGTTAACAAAACGGCTCGGCATTAACTCTCTCTCGAAACGCCTCTTCGTTAACGAAACGGCTCAGCACGAATTTTCTCTCAAAACGCCTCGTCGTTAGCAAAACGGCTCGGCACGAACTTTATCTCGAAACGCCTCGCCGTTTATTCGGGTCAGCATAACCTTCTCAAATCGCCTCGTCATGGCTCATCATTACTAAACGAAATCGCCTCGGCTCATTATTACCAAACGAAATCGCCTCGTCCTTAACTTGCCTCGGCATCTTCGGTACCCTTTCGAAACACCTTGGCACCCTCGGCACTCCTTGGAAACGCCTCAGCGTCTTCACTCTCAAAACATCTCATCTGGACTTACATCATAACAGCTTGACTCGAGGTTTATCCTACGGTCAGGAGTAATGGACCTTGTTACTCTCGCCTCCGAAACTGACGAGCTGGGGGGCTAACTGTTGGGGTCGGTTTTCACCCCACGCAGAAACCATCTCAAAATGACTAAGTATGGAAAGTGGGAGAGCCGTGGTCACCAAATGGGAGAGCCGTTCTCACCAAGACAAGCAGGAGAGCCGTTCTCACCAAGACAAGTGGGAGAGCCGTTCTCACCAAGACAAGTGGGAGAGCCGTTCTCACCAAGACAAGCGGGAGAGCCGCGATCACCAAGTGGGAGAGCCGCGATCACCAAGTGGGAGAGCCGTGAAGATAGGCCAGTAGGGAGAGCCATATCATAAGAAATGGGCCGAGCCCCTCTCCAACATGCCTGGGCCGAGCCGCGCCTCGGTGAAATTGACCGGATCGTGTCTCGACTAAAGTGGCAAGTGGGCCGAGCCGTGGAGAAGTTAGATGGGCCGAGCCGTGGAAAAGTTCAAATGGGCTGAACTAAAGCCTTGAAAGATGAAGCCCATAAAAACCCTAGGCAAAATACAAAGGCGGTGTGCCGCACGAGGCGATAAGGAAATATTCCGAAAATCTTTCCCGAGATTCTCGGCTAGGTGGTTCGGAGAATTAGTATAAATAGATGATGTATGCAATTCATTCTGTAATTTTTACGACCCTAAGAAATAAGAGCTAAACACTTTTGCAGCAAGAAGAACTTTCTTTCGATCTTACTGTTTTTGGCGATAAACCCTAGAAGTTTCCGATCCCTTAGTTTTCCTTAAAAAAATTTCTGGTTGTGCGAGTTTTGGCTCACACAATCTTCTTAATTTCGTGTCTGCACCTGTTCATCTTCTATTTTTGTTTTAGTTCTCTGCAGAAAAATAAAACCCATAAAAAAATAATTTTAGATCTGTTTAGTTTGCATCAAAGCCTCCAAATCTAGTGTTTGTTTGCCTCTGCATCACGTTTTCATCCTTGGTTTTGTTTGTCTTTTCATATTCTCTGCATCAGATCTGCTCATATTAGTTTGTCTCTTCAACATCTATCATCAGATCTCATCATCGGCCATATCTGTGTTTGTTTAAAAATAAACCGATCATATTCTAGGGCTTTTGATTGATTTTTTGTGTCACACAAAGAGTCACTTCTGCATTTTGGTCTATTGTGAGAACTAGTTACTGGTCTTGTTTTCTGTTTTATTTTTCAGGTCACAATGAGTGAAGAGCAAGGAGACAACAGCAACAAAAGTTTTATGGAAGTGGCTCGGTTTGAGCAACTGATGAAAACTCAAGCAGAAGAACTACATCAGCGAATTGATCAACTACAAGGAGAACCTAATCCGAGGGGGATTCAAGAAAGAAATACCAATGGAGTTCATGTCCAGCAGAGACACCCTAGAACTGATGTTGGTGATGATAAATCTTCACAAGGCAGTCCAAGATGTGGAAGAAGAGCAAGGGAACGTGTTGATGATGACATGAGAGGCATGAAGCTGAAAGTTCCTCCTTTTCATGGCAAGAATGATCCAGACGCTTATCTGGAATGGGAGAAGAAGATCGAGATGACCTATGATTGTCAAGAGTATTCAGATCTCAATATGGTGAAGCTAGCTGCTACAGAGTTTTATGGTTATGCCATAAACTGGTGGGATCAGATCACAACAAGCCGCAAAAGCAATAGAGAGCCGCCTGTTGATACTTGGGATGAGTTGAAAGCACTCATGAGGAAACGCTTTGTCCCTAGTCATTATCACCGGGAGCTACACCAGAAACTTAGGCGCTTGACTCAAGGAAACAGCAGTGTTGAAGATTATTTTCAAGAAATGGAATCTCTGATGATCAAGGCAGGTATTGAAGAAGATGAAGAAGCAACCATAGCTAGGTCTTTGAATGGGTTAAACCGAGAAGTTAAAGACAGAGTGGAGATGCAAAGCTATGCTGATCTAGAGGAGATCTATCACAAGGCCATTCTGGTTGAACAACAGCTCAAGCGGAGAGGATCTCGATCAACTTTTGGAGCTGGTTCATCTACGGCTAGACCAGGCTTTACCAAAGAAGAAAAACCAAGTGCTGAGCCTGTGGTGTCTCATTCTCACTAAACCAGACTTCAAGATCAAAACCGAATCATCAACTACTAGAGCTTGTGAGATTGTCTGCTTCAAGTGTCAAGGAAGATGACACATTGCTAGTGAATGTCCTAACAAGAGAGTTCTGATTCTCTTGGACAATGGTGACTACGAATCAGCAGATGAAAAAGAGATCTCAGATTCAGTGGAAGAGCAAGAGGAGTATGCTGCTACAGGAGATCTTTTGATGATGAAAAAGATTCTAAACGTGCAAGCTAAGGTAGAGGAGGAGGCACAAAGACAGAACCTGTTTCACACAAGATGTCATGTGCAAGGCAAGGTGTGCCATCTCATCATCGATGGTGGAAGCTGCACCAATGTAGCAAGTGAATACATGGTTATAAGCTTGGATTGACCGTGAGGAAGCATCCTAAGCCATACAACCTGCATTGGCTCAATGATAAAGGTGAAATGCGAGTTAACAGCCAAGTATCGGTTTCTCTAACCCTTGGAAAGTATGAGGACGAAATTCTGTGTGATGTTCTACCTATGGAGGCAAGTCACATCCTGTTGGGAAGGCCATGGCAGTATGATAGACAAGTGACTCATGATGGCTCCACCAACAAGTATTCCTTCGAGTTCAAAGGTAGGAAGCACATTCTTGTCCCAATGACACCTTTCGAGATTTATCAAGATCAAAAGAAGAAAGGAAAACAGGCTGAGAACAACCCTTACAAGCAATCCAACTTCCTTGCCAAATCTGGTAATATCCAAAGAACTCTAATCTCTCAATCATCTAGTCATAAGTCTGCTTATAAAGAAAGTCTTTTGAGTTTATCTAATGTTGCACTGGAGCTGCCGAGTGGAAGATCTTTTGTTTTGCAGGACTATAAGGATGATTTTCTTAGGCCAACTGAACCTTTAGAAGATAAATTCTGGAACAGAATTCAGTTTGGACAAATAGATTGCATCTTTCCTATGAAGAACCAATCCGAAGGCCTTATCTTCACCAAAAAGAGCCTTAAGCAAAAGGAGTTCTAAACGATCAAACCACCACTGAAAAAGGAGCTCAAAAAAGGAAAAGGAAAATGGATGAGGGCTGAAGGACGTGTGGAACTTGAACACTCTGACTTAAAGGATGCTAGGAAGCATAGAACACCTCAAACTCCAACACTGATCACTGCCAAAACATACTTGCAAGGTAAGCATAATCCAAATTCAAGTTCTAATGGTTCTAACTTAGCTTTGTTCTTGGCAGATGGTCTTGATTTGAGGACAAATCCTTTTCAACTGGGGGAGGATGATGCGATACTGAGCAGCATCAAGAAAAGGGAGCTTGAACCAGAGCATGGAATCAAGGAACAGCTTGTAGACGAGGGAGATTTGTTTATAAACAAAGGAGCTAAGGCTAAGCTCAAAGAAGGCATTGGCGAGATACCTACTTATCTATGGAACAAAGAAGATCACTTGAGCCAGGCTGGAGAAGATGGATTACAAACCACACTGGTTTTGATTCAAGCTCAAGTAGATAAACAATTGGGTAAGTGGCCCAGTTGTACTCTTTTTCCCTTACCTATGGTTTTGACCCAATGGGTTTTCCAAAGGAAGGTTTTTAAGGAGGCAATGATGTCTACTTCTCTCAAGGCCCAATTGTTGATTCAAGGACTTAAGCCGAAGACATATTTTGACCAAGAAGGGGAAGGGGCATGGTTTGGAGTAGTCTAAGAGTTATTCAAACCTTTACATTTATTTCCTTGTCATTTTCGAGTTTGCCTTGTTTTTCTACATTTCTTCTCTTTATAATCTCTTGTAATCTCTTATGAGAACTCATCCTGGATTGGATCATCAAACTTTTATCAAATAAAACTCTCTTTTTCTCTTATCAAACCTGGACGAAATCCTTTGTCTCTTTGAGAGTGATTCGCTGCTTGTGCATCATCTTTGTCATCTTTATTCTCTTTGTTTTCTCCTGAGAGTGAATCACTGCTTCTGCAGCATCTTTTTCATTTCTCTTCTATCTCTTGTGATCAAATTAACTCTGAACTATATCCTGATTTATTCATCTCTTCAAACAGAAGTCCATTCCGCAAACTTCTGTCCCTGATCTATCTCTTACCAAGCTTCTGAGTGCCGATCCTTGGAAGGATCACATCACCGCTGAACAAGTATCCCTCCTTCAAGAATTAAAGAAATGAGGTTCATACTCTTTATTTATTTTTTAAGAGCCGAAACGAGCTTATTTTTTCTTAATAAATATTTTTCATATATTTTTCGTAGTGTTTTCTTCCCCTGGTACAGCATTAAAATCAGGCAGCCTTTAATAGGCCAATACGCTTTGTGCCATGAAAGCTTGATGATGATGAACCCTAATACTTCCGAACCAACTAAAATATTATTCGAGAAAAACACATTGAACATTATGAAAAACGCCGTTTTGTTATAAAAATAGATTCTATTCGGAATTAAGTTTAACATCAGTTTTAAATAAATTTAATTCTCTAATAGATGCCGTATCAGACAATTTTTACTATAACAAAATACAAATAACTAACTAATATTGATTAGTCTCTTAGATTTTAGGATACTTTAGTATATTTTTAATATATATTTGATTAAAATAGAGAAATTATGTGGAAGAACATAAACTAGAGCTGAAATTTGCATCATTATAATTTTCATTTTAATACATGAGTAATTACAAAGCACCCCATCCTGTACTCCAAGCAATGTTACATATTTTCAATCAATGATATTTGATTTTTTTTTGGTTCTGACATATGTTTACTTTTTAACTTTATTGCTTATCCTACTTAATTTTCTTTTTTCTTCTCATTTCAAATTCAAACAGAAAATTTCTCATTTTCTTCTTTTTATTTTCTCCTACAGTCAAGAAAATTTTTCCACCGCCGACCTGGAATCCCTCGCCACCGAGACGAATCTCTCCCAACGCCGTCAACATTATCTCTCTCTCTCTCTCTCTCTCTCTCTCTCTCTCTCTCTCTCTCTCTCTCTCTCTCTCTCGTGTTTCCATCACAATCTTCATCTTGAGCAGGTTTTCTCTCCTTCTTCTTTTCATTTTTCTTCGTAGCTTGTTTATGATTCGAGGTTCATCTACGAAATCCACCATTGTTCATCCCATTTAGATCTAAGTTACAGATATGATTTTTTTCAATTTACGTTTTCAAATATATCCTCCTCAACATCAAACATATAGTAGTTTCAAATCTACAAATATATTTGAAAACGTAAATCTAATTGTAGATAATTGTAGTGTATAGTAGTGTATATAATTGTCGATTTCTAACTACCATTACGAAATAGTTGGAAATCCGTCCATTTCATGTTTCAACATTGCTATTCATCTACGATATCAAAATCAAGTATCTAGCAAATCCGTCCAATTAGTATTTTTGTCTATTAATAGTTGTCTACTTTCTCTGTACTTATCAGAATGGCAAATAATGTGCTTCTCCAGATTCGGATGTATTGCTCAGACTCTCTTAGTTCCACTTGCTGAATCTCTTCCACACTTTATCAGGAAATTTGCGTACAATGTAGAGATGAGACACGACACCCTAGACGCCTTCAACATTTCCATTGCTAAGACTATTTTACAATCCCCAACTTCAGGTATTCTACATCTATGGTTTGTAGTCATTGCCCTTGTAGATATCTATTTTAATTTCGTACAACTAATATTTCTCGCAGGTCAAAGTGGAGTCCTCACACTTATGCTACTTCAGGTGCACGCAGAGAACATGCCACTCCACAGTGTAACTGACGAAGATGTGGTGGAAGGTGTAGCTCTTATTACGGTTTCGATCTACTATGTATAGTCGACCCACTTACTTCAACTGACCCATCAACTAATCCCTGAATTTGACCTTCCTTAAAATTGGGCGCATGTTGTATTATGTCGGTCTTATTAAATTCACCTTTTCTTTCTACTACGAACTAATGTAACTTTATGTTGTAACAATAACTAATATTTATTTATTAACATATTTCCATATATTTTCTTTTTCTATTCACTAAAAAAAACTTATATTTAAAACAATAGTTTACTATTCTGTAGTCATAAGATTGCACTTAACTCATATAATCTTATAGTAATCTAATTCATAGAAAAATACATTTGTCCATTTTAAAGTTACGTTAGTTGAAAATTAGTCAACTTATTCCTAACTTTTGAAACAAAATATCAGGATGTAAAGATCAACAGGTAAGGGAGTTTCTTTAAACATAATTAAGCAGTTCAAAAACAGTAAATAAAGTCTCAAAATAGCCGAATAAGGTCTCAAAGTAAAAACAAAATGCCATAAAGGTCCATGTATTTGTAGTTTCAAGGTTCTTTTTCAAAGGTTTTAATCACTTTTAGGATTTTTATCATGATTTCCATGTATTTGTAGTTTTAAGGTTCTTTCCAGGAAACTTAGGGAAAATGATGACAAAATGGAAGAAATCCACTTTTTCAGCTTAGAGTCATACTGTCAGAAGTTCAGCCTCAAATAAAGACTTTCTCACCATCTGATCCAGCTTAATTTTGGAGATCAGCTTTCCATAGCACTTTACATCACGAAGATCCAACGGTGCAATCAAAAGATACATGGAGAACAAGTTGACCCTATTCACCGGCCCCGGAAGACGCTCACCCGTGGAAAAGTAGCAGTTTACCTGCCCTGGAAGACTTTCACCCCCGGTGGACCTAAGGATGAGCCACAAGGCCCAACATCAAAGCCCACTTCACCATTCCTCTTCAGAGAAGCCCTATAAATACATTTCTTAGCAGTCCTAAATGAGTGTGTGCTTCTGTAATGAGATTTTGAGCCACCAAACTTTATTTTTATAGGGTTAGACGATGGAGATGGGGATTGTTCCCCTGATCCATTGTTCTTTCTCCTTTCTATCTAATTAACTTTTCTGTTTCATCTTTTACATTCTTTCATGTCTTTTATCATTCTTTGCATCATGTAGACATCCTCCCTGTGGATCGACACCCTAAGTCCTACAACGTACATCTGTGCACTTGCAGACACTAGGGTTTTATAAATTTAAAAACTTTTTGAATACCAACGGGCTTGTTAAAAACAAACCCTAGGCCCGCAAGCCCAGCAAGTTTTTGGCGCCGTTGCTGGGGAGGTTTTTAGTCGCTGGAGGTATAAACCTGTGAGGTTGAAGCCGCAGACGACTATATATATGTCGAGTTTCTGCCAAAACAACGTAGGAAGTAAACCAAACTCATAAATACCATAACTTTTTCTTTTTCTGCTTATTCTTTCTTCAATTTGCCCTAGTTTCAGAATCCTCAAAGCATGGATCATCCAAGAAGAAACCCTACTCCCGAGCGAAGGTTTTGCAACCTGTGTGAAGCTCCCTGCACAAGTGAATCACCATCCAGGTGTGATTCCGATCATCATGTTCGGCCAGATCATCCGAACCATCACCATGGAGACTCGCGAACTCCACACCACCGAGATGAGCCCTATTCGCCACACCTGGTGAACCATCGACCATCTCATCCCTTACCTCATCAGATTCTGCATCAGAAATATGAGAACAATCGATTTAGCATCCTGCTAACTCGACTAGAAGCCAAGCTGAATGAGTTCCTTGCCTCCAAAGCCCTCATCGAAGCCGCCCTGCAAACAAGGATAGATGCCATCATCATCGACCTTAACAAAAGGTTTGATGACCTGCCTGAGCACGTGAAGACACTGGAGGATCATAGAACCAAAGACAATGAAGTGCTGAATCAGAGAATGGGGTATGTTGAAGAAGAACAAGATAAGAACAAGTTCAACATTCGACAAAATGAAAGGGAACTGCAAACCCTAACTTTCAAGATCGATGACTTGGACAAGGAGCTGAATGAAAGCAAGAACCAGACCTACGACTACACATTGGAGCTCTGGCAAGGCGTAGGTAAGGTTGAAAACAAGACATAAGAGCTTGATTCTAGTTTAGATAAAGTTGTTTATGCTTTAGATAAAGTAGAAGAGAAAGTTGAAAAAATTTCTAAAGATCATAAGGAGTGTGATCTGAACACTGGAACCAATGATTTGGATACCCAAGACGTACCTGATAACCACTGGAAGCAAGAGAACAACAATGGAGAAGAAGAGATTGAAGAAGCAAGCATGGAGAGCCGGAGGAAGCTGACCGCGGCTGCGAGCCTTTCACCCGCGGCTGCGAGCCTTTCACCCGCGGCCAGAGTCTTGTCCACCGCGGCTCCGAGCTCCTCACCCGTGGTGGAGCATGATTCTTCAGACTGGGAGAACTTTCAACCTCTTTCTGAAACCTGTTCAACAGAAGACCGACCTCATGTGACCAGATCTAGGCTGTTTGATCAAGCTGTCTTCTCAATCACTGCACAATCATCAAAGGAAAAGGAGGATTCCAACACTTATGCATCTTGCAACATGGTTTACACTTGTGACAATGAGCTTCAAGAGCAATTTCAGAAGAGGAAGAGTATGGTTTGTTTGTTGAAGATCCAAACCCTGGGGACAATTCTTCTGATGATAACTCAGAACCAATAACCAAGAGCATATCTAGAGAGGGACTAATCGAATCAATAAATTTGTGAAGTCCATTCCTCTCTATCTCGGATTCGATGACATCTGGAAGCAAGGCTGCCTTCAAGTTTTCTTCAGATACAGCAAGGAGAGTAAGGAGAACATCTACACTTATTTCAGAAGAGCTAGGTATCTATCTTTACCTAGATCATCACCTGATGCAGCTGTTTACAGAATCCATCTCAAAGATCCCCAAGAAGCCAGTGACTACACAAACAAGATCAGCAAAGAAGCACTTGAAGAGTTCAATCAAGTCGTTCAGACTCTGACCAAAGTAATTTCATTTGCCAAAGCATGTAGAGACTACATAATAGGCCACTTCTTTTGTGACAGCAAAGAATCTATCCAAGAGATGAAAGACTTGTTTTTACACACGCCCAAGAAGGTAGACCAGTTCGAACTCTGCACAAAGTTCAAGTCAATTTCTTATCTCTTGTGACATTAGAGGTGAAAGATTCCTCAATATTATTTGTGATTCTGCAGCTTTCATTAACATGATATCCAAAGCTACTGCTTTGAGACTTGGCATTAAGCACATTTCAAGTACTAGGACAAAGATTAGCTTAGCAGATGATTCAAGTGCAATACCAAGAGGGATAGTCCGAGACTTTCCTCTAAGGATTGGAGATTGCATTACACATATCGATCTATACATAGTGAAGAGCAAAGATGACTCATATCCAGTTATCCTTGGATGGCCTTTCTTAGCAACTGCTGGAGCCATCATGGATTGGCCCAACCGGAGAGTTTCTTTTGAAAATATCGATAAGGACATCTTCTATGAAGCTACACAACTTAAGAGCAAAGGAGGAAAGCATAAAGCCCAGGCATTTGAACCAGAAGAACTCTGGATTGATGAAGAACCTGCAAGAGTGATACAAGCACCAAGTTGTCAAGGACTTGTTTAGAATCGGAAGCAAAGCTTTAGGTCGATGGCCAAGGGTTGATTCAAATGAATGAGCAACTCTAGACAAGTGAATCGATGTAGCGGCTAAGTGACAAGGTGGATCGATGTGTACCACACAAGTTGTGTAAGACTTATGATAAAACTTGAGAACTTTCATCTAGGAGGTACTGGTCTCAACTAGAGAAAAAGGGTTAAACAAGTTTTTCTCAAAGAAAACTGGTTTGAAGAAAGTTTGATTTTTTTATTGATATCAAAGGTGAAAAATTACAAGGCTGTAATGGGACCTTATATAATGGTCATAGCAACTTATACTCAAAGAAATAAAAAGACTCAAAACAACAGGACTTGTAAATTAAAATGCTACATTAAAGGATTCAAAAAGGAAATAAAAGACTACTAAACTAAATTGTCTCTGCATAAGACCAAAGACAATCAAACTCGTTAGTCAAAGGATTTAAACTTGATTGATCACTTACCTTATTTGGTAGCCGAGACATGTGTGGCTTTGACCGAGTTTGAATCTTCCCTCCTAAGTGTCTTGGTGCATTGGTGAGATGATCATCATGAAGACTTGGGCTTGATTTTGCAAAAGAGGCCAGACATCTTGATTCTTTGAAGCTGGGCTGTTTGCTAGCTCTTTGCATTCTTCAAGTAATCCAGTCCAAGCTTGGGCTTTAAGCGGATCCACTTCTTGGTCTTCTTGCGGCTTCACTTGATTCACTTGTGCATTGCTTGCATCATGCTCTGGTTATACTTGTGTTGGAGAATCTTAGCTCTTTGTCTTGTTATGGGGCCTTCATGAACAGTTGGTACCGTTAAATCTTGTAGTTGTGGCTCGGTTAAGTCTGGTTCAGCTTGAATGGCCTCATCAAAGAGAGAGCAAGAGAATTTCGAAAAAGACTTGTCTTAGGACAAGATCTTATTTGAACTAAATCTTTTTCTTTGCAAAGTCTAACTAAAGACTAAACCAAACCGTTTGATGGGAGGCAACCCATTTAGGTACTTATTTGTTTTTAAAATTTTTTTTTTCTATTAAAGTTTTGTTTTTCTTATTTTATATAGGCCTTAGTATGTATCTAAAAAAAAAGAAGAAGAGAAGAAGCTGACACGATCGAGGAGCCTTCAGCCGCAGCCAGCAAGCATTTCACTGCAGACACAAAGACTTGGCCCGCGGCCAGCACGAGTCCAACCGCGGCTGAGACATCCTGACCAGCGGCCAGCACCAGTTCGGCCACCCTTGGCCACTTCCACCTCTACCTTGATTCAAATCAATCCCCATTTGATTAAGCACCACTCCACATCATCCATCCACCATTCAACATCCTACCACCTCCACAATCACCTCAAAATCCATCAACAGCACCAAGTTTTTCTTTTCTCTCATCTTTTAAAATATTCACATACTCTATTTCTCATCTTTGCCTGATATATTTCACACTGGGGACAGTGTGATTTAAGTCCAGGAGAGGATTTCATCCCTTTCTAACAACCTTTCATGCATGAGCCTTTGCATTCTGCATTTTTCATCCATTTTTCATCCACCTCTACCTTGATTCAAATCAATCCCTATTTGATCAAGCACCACTCCACATCATCCATCCATCATTCAACATCCTAACACCTCCACAATCACCTCAAAATCCATCACCAGCACCACGTTTTTCTTTTCTCTCATCTTTTAAAATTTTCACATACACTATTTCTCATCCTTGCCTGATATATTTCACACTGGGGAGAGTGTGATTTAAGTCTAGGGGAGGATTTCATCCCTTTCTAACAACCTTTCATGCATGAGCCTTTGCATTCTGAATTTTTCTTTAAAACTTTTCAAGTTTTTCGGTTTTTCTTAAAACTTTTCAAAAGTCTTTTGGGTTTCATAAAGTGTTTTGAAAGGTCAAATACATTTTGAGAAATAATGACAAAATCGATGATGATAACCAACCTGTTTGCTTATACACCAATCATTCATAAAAAGCTCTTTCAAGGTTTAGTACTAGACTAGGCGGTAGCTAGAGTACTTACACTACAAAATCCCACCAGAGGACTTCTATTCATGTAGATCTTTCTGACAGGATATACTAGCTCATTTTACTTGGACATAATCTTGACATCTAATTTTCTCATTGATAACACCATATTTTGACCACTTTTATGGATCATTTTGAAATGCTTTTTCTATGTTTTTAATTGCTTTTAAGTACTTTTATTATGTTTTTCTAGTATTTGTAGTTCCAAGACTCTTTTCAGGTAACTTAGGAAAAAGCTTAAATGGACAGAAAACCAGATTTCAGCTCAGAGTCAAACCGTCAGAAGTTCACCCCTGATTGAAGGCCTTCTCACCGTATGATACAGCTCAAATTTGGAGACCTTAAAAATGGAAGTATCAGCTTTCCAGTGCACTTTACAGCTTGGCAATCCAACGGTTCAATCAAAAGATACGCGAAGAGCAAGATGTCCCGTAAACCAGCCGGCAAGCATTTCCACCCGCGGCCAAACACTCATTCCCCACGGTCACAGCACTCCCGACCGCGGCCAGCAAGCTCCGAGCCCAAAAGCCCATTTCTGAAGCCCACAATGATTCCCTCATTTGGAGAAACCCTAAGTGACGTCCAAAGAGGTCTTGAGCACTATAAATACATGTCTTAGGAACCCTAAACGATGTGTAACCGAATACCATCTATCATTACTTCATACTTTTATTGCTTTTGATTTAGCTTTTAGGGAGAGAGAGATTTGTTCTCTTGAACCCTTGTTCTTTGTTTTTCAATTTCGGTTTCTATTCTACTTCTTAATACTATGTCTTTGATTTCGTTCATTATGTCTGAGTAGTTCTATTGTTGGGATTAAGGGATTGTCGATGGGGATTTATATGTTCGATGAGGATTCCATGAGATTTTGAGCCGAATCTTAGAACTTTTTCTTCTGAATTCGTTTTTACTGCATGAGAGTAGCGTCATGAACTACAATCTGATCCAGATACTTGGTGACACGAAAGTGTTCATCAGGTATCAGATCTAGTTTGGGAGAGAAAAACAAACATAGGAGTGGAAACCTACCTATGGGCGATTTGTGAATTAGGATGAGTCTTAAACATAATGCATCTCTTCTCCTCCAGGGCCAGAGTGGAAACCTACTGGTCAGGGTTGAGAGAGATAGTTGTCTATGATCACGACAGTGGCGTATTCATACGTCCGTGACTCCAGTTCGAAAAGTTTAAGCTAAGATCTTATCAATTTTACTCTCTAGCAATGTTTTGAATCGTTCGTACCCCTAAGAAAACTTCCCTGAAGCCCAACGCTTTCTTCTCCATTGATTTACACCGATTTTCTTTAAAGCTTTAGTTCAATATTGTCTTTCCTTTTTAGTAGATTTTAATTTAAGCAATTAGATATCCGTTTTTTACATTTTTAGTCATTTTCGTTAAGTTTAGTTATTACGTCATTTAATTCCCGTATTCTCTTTTAATATTTCGTTTTGACATTTTAAACACACTACCAAACCCCCACAAAACCGTTTTGGTTCTAGACTTCCTTACTTTATACTTATTTTAAAGGCTTTTTGCAGGAAAAGATCCTCCTTCCCTGTGGATTCGATCCCTAAATACTACAATCGATAGGCTGTGCACTTGCGGCTATTGATTTCAATTAGGGTAAAACTTGACAACCCTCGACACACCAAATCAAGTCACCATCAAGTTTTTGGCGCCGTTGCCGGGGAAGGCACGCATTTTCTTTTCTGCAAAACCCCGAGAAAGGTTAGTAAATCGACTCTAGAACCCCCTTTTCTGCAATTTTCCATTTTTCGGTTATTTTGTTTCCATTTCAGAAGATATGGATCCTATAAATCGAAATATACACTATGAGGAAGGTTTCTATAACACTCCTCAAGCCACAACACGCAGAGAAGAACCCCAAGCCCGAAATTTTAGCTACATGGATCGATACAGCCAGCCAAACTACCCTTACCACCGGCGCAGAGAGACTGTTCGACGCCGGGAAGATCCTTATGGCCCTCCTCCAACCTACTTCGAGCCACACACCTATAATCCTCCACTTCAGAACCCTAGTCAGCAAGAGGAAAACTTGAGGATCAGCAAACGTTTGGGACGCCTCGAAGGAATGATAAACCAGTTCCTTGATCAGCAGATTCTCACCGAGAACACCCTGCTCAAGAAAATTGATTCAATCTCTGAAGAGTTCAACCAAAAACTCGATGATATGGCCAATCATGTTCGAGTTTTGGAAGAGCAAAACCACAAGGACTCACAAATACTAGCTGGGATGATCCACCAAATCGCAACAGAGCAGACAAGACAAGGGTATGACATAATACAAAACTCAAGTGATATTGTTGAATCAAAACAGGAGATTAAAGAAGTCAGAGAATCCGCCTCCTGGTATAGAGAGAAGACAGACGAAGAGTTGAAAGAGATCGAGCACAGGCTGAACAAACTTGAGCTCAAAGCACGGGAGATTGATGCAAGAATGGAACAGATGCCCAACATTGAGCAAATTGAGGGATTTTCTAAGAAATCTCCCAAAAATCCTGATGAAGATGCACAAAAACGCCCTGGTATGAGTTCATATGATGCTGGTCTACCCAATAAAGAAGCTGGAGAGGTTCGTATCAAGTACAAAAAGGAAGAGACAGATTATGAGCAGATTACATCCGGAGCCGCGGGTCCGAGTGTTCCGACCGCGGCCAAGGCTCTATTTCCCGCGGTCGCGACGCCTCTGACCGCGGGAGTTGGTTGTTCAGATGCTCCTCCGGGTTTTGAGAGGAAAATAATACACCTTCTGTCCCAACTTCAACCTCCAGCACCTAAAAAAGCAACTCAGGAAGAAGAAAACCAAGTTTCAGATGAAGAATCAGATTGGCAGGAATCATTACCTTGTATGATGGCAAAGGAATGTGTTGAAGATTCAGCTGATTCTTCAATCCAAGAAGACCAGACATGCAGCGAGATAAAGATGCCATACATCGATTCAATCATTGAATATGACGCTGCAGCTTTCTTTTGTGAAACCTATTCTGCGTTCGAGACACCAGCCAACACCTACAGAGAAAGGCAAGTTCGAATTCTCCATAAGGTCAAGACTACAGGTCAGTTTCTTATCTCTTGCTCTATTAGAGGAGAAATGTTTAAAAATGTGCTATGTGATTCTGGAGCTTGTCTTAACATGATGTCCAAGGCAATTGCTTTGAGACTTGGCATTAAACACCTGCGCAGGACTAGAGCAAAAATTAGTCTAGCTGATGATTCTAATGCAACAACTCAAGGAATAGCTCATGAAATTCCTTTGAGAATAGGAGATTGCATAGTGCCTGACGACTTATACATTGTTGAAACGAGAGATGCAACATATCCAGAGATTCTGGGATGGTATTTTCTAGCAACTTCTGGAGCTATAATGGACTGGCCAAACCGGAGGATTTCATTTGCTAAAATTGACAAAGATGTCTTCACAGAAGCTGTTCCATACAACAGGAAAGCAGGAAAACGTTCTGCAACAGAAGAGTTTGAAGAAGAACTTTGGAGTGACGAAGAACCTGCTAAGCAAAGCAAGGAGATGTCGAAAAAGACTTGTCTCAGGACAAGGTCTTCTTCATTCGAATAAGTCACGTCCAACACCAAAAGTCGAGCTAAACGACTTAAAACAGAAGCGCTTAATGGGAGGCAACCCATTTAGGTATTGCTTTCTTTAGAATTTTTCTTTATTTTTCTTTTGATCTTTTTCTTTTTCTTAGTTTCAGGTGTTTCTTATAAAACAAAAAAGCCAAAAAAAATCAAAAAACCCGAAAAAACAAAAAAGAAGGATGGTACCTGACTGCTCGGCCCAGCAGGAACCAAGGAGAAGCAGGAAGAGGCCGCGATATAAGCCCCCGCGGTCGCAGACATTATGACCGCGGGAAACCCATCATCGACCGCGGTCTCGTGAATATGACCGCGGCCAAGTACTTGTTTGCCGCGGTCGTGCAGCCCTTGACCGCGGCACTTGGTCGTTGACATCCAAACCCGACCCAAACCACCCACTTCACCTCATTTCACCTCACCAATCACCCTCCACCTCATTCATCACCCTCCACCACCTTCATCACCACCTAATCACCTTCCCAAACCCCTTCGAATGAATCCGGTTCATCTCCACCAGCATCCCGGATCCAGGTAAGTTCTCTTTGTCCTTACCAATTCGATTATCTATGCATTTTTCTCATCCAATCTCTACTTGTTTCACACTGAGGACAGTGTGATTTAAGTCTGGGGGAGGATTTCATCCCTTTCTAACCACTTTTCTTTCATGAGTCTTGCATTATCTACACTTTTTGCATTTTCCTTAAAGTTTTTCAAAATCGGTTTTCAAAACAAAATACGTTTTAAAGGGAATGGTGAACATGAATCAATGATAGTTGACTGTGTGCTTTAGACTGTTCCTAGTGACTTGCTCGTTCATGATTTAGGACTAGACTAGGCGGTAGCTAAGCACATTTGAAACGAAGTACCCCAGAGGAATTTGAATAATTTCGATTTAGATGAAGGGATACATAGCTCTGTTTTATTTGGACTTAATTTGGACTTAATTTTCTCATTGAAGCATTAGACCAGGGAAACGAATCATACATTCAGGACTCCTTTATCCTTTTACCACTCTCTGTTGATCCTGAATGGCTAGTTCATCTTTAGCTAGTTCCCCACCTTAACCAATCCTCTTTCAAACCACATGCACTCTTGTTTTCTATTGTCTTATATGCAGATAAGTGCAAAAACGTTGGAGAGAAAGAGGAACGACGCAGTTTTCAGTCACCAAGGACAGAGACCTGCGATTTGCCTGAAGAGTTCCCGGAAGGATTCAACACAAGAGGAAGCTCAGTTTGCCTTAGAAAAATCTCAAATTTTGGTACAATCTCGTCCTCTAGTCTCTCTCTCTTTAAAAGGCATTTCCTTTTCAAAAAAAAAAAAAAAAAATCCGAAAATAAGTAAAGAAAGGAAATAAAAGTCTTAGAGAGTCTAGAGAGGTCGAATTTTAAGTCCCAAGGCTACTGGAGTTCGATTTTATGGAGTTTTGGAGATTGTTTTCTGATTCCCGGAAAGAACCTAAGTCTGGGGGAACAGCTGTTTACAACAAAGGAGGAAGGATTATGCAACAACATTTGGCAAGAAGAAGTAACTGAAAACTGTGGTCATCAACAGGTCCTTATCTCTCTTTCTGTTTTGCATATTATCTTGCATCCTCCAGATCTTCAGGTAACCCAAAACACTTTAACTCCACCACTTAAACAGCTCTTTAATGTCAAACGCCGTCTACCCTGGATGATGTCTTTAATGAGAACTCACTATTGAACTTAATGAATGTAGAGAGCTAGTTGACTGGAATCAAGATTTATATTGTTTAAGTTTTGTATGACGGAAAAAGTGGACTTGTATCTCTTGTGCATTGGTGAGAATTTTCTAGACTAAGTTGTGGATTAATGCACTATCTTTGGTCCTAGTTTAGGAGTTCATGTCTATGAGATTTGTGCATTCCCTTTTTTTTTTCACTTAACCAGTTTAGGTTTTTGCTTTGTTTGAGGACAAACAAAGGTTTAAGTCTGGGGGAGTTGATAACACCGTATTTTGACCACTTTTATGGATCGTTTTGAAATGCTTTTTCTATGTTTTTAATTGCTTTTAAGTACTTTTATTATGTTTTTCTAGTATTTGTAGTTCCAAGACTCTTTTCAGGTAACTTAGAGAAAAGCTTAAATGGATAGAAAACCAGATTTCAGCTCAGAGTCAAACCGTCAGAAGTTCACCCCTGATTGAAGGCCTTCTCACCGTCTGATCCAGCTCAAATTTGGAGACCTTAAAGATGGAAGTATCAGATTTCCAGTGCACTTTACAGCTTGGCAATCCAACGGTTCAATCAAAAGATACGCGAAGAGCAAGATGTCCCGTAAATCAGCCGGCAAGCACTTCCACCCGCGGCCAAACACTCATTCCCCACGGTCACAGCAACCTCCAAGCCCAAAAGCCCATTTCTGAAGCCCACAATGATTCCCTCTTTTGGAGAAACCCTAAGTGACGTCCAGAGAGGTCTTGAGCATTATAAATGCATGTCTTAGGAACCCTAAACGATGTGTAACCGAATACCATCTATCATTACTTCATACTTTTATTGCTTTTGATTTAGATTTAGGGAGAGAGAGATTTGTTCTCTTGAACCCTTGTTCTTTCTTTTTCAATTTCGGTTTCTATTCTACTTCATAATACTATGTCTTTGATTTCGTTCATTATGTCTGAGTAGTTCTATTGTTGGGATTAAGGGATTTTCGATGGGGATTTATATGTTCGATGAGGATTCCATGAGCTTTTGAGCCGAATCTTAGAACTTTTTCTTCTGAATTTGTATTTACTGCATGAGAGTAGCGTCATGAACTACAATCTGATCCAGATGCTTGGTGACACAAAAGTGTTCATCAGGTATCAGATCTAGTTTGGGAGAGCAAAACAAACATAGGAGTGGAAACCTACCTATGGGCGATTTGTGAATTAGGACGAGTCTTAAACATAATGCATCTCTTCTCCTCCAGGGCCAGAGTGGAAACCTACTGGTCAGGGTTGAGAGAGATAGTTGTCTATGATCACGACAGTGGCGTATTCATATGTCCGTGACTCTAGTTCGAAAAGTTTAAGCTAAGATCTTATCAATTTTACTCTCTAGCAATGTTTTGAATCGTTCGTACCCCTAAGAAAACTTCCCTGAAGCCCAACGCTTTCTTCTCCATTGATTTACACCGATTTTCTTTAAAGCTTTAGTTCAATATTGTCTTTCCTTTTTAGTAGATTTTCATTTAAGCAATTAGATATCCGTTTTTTACATTTTTAGTCATTTTCGTTAAGTTTAGTTATTACGTCATTTAATTCCCGTATTCTCTTTTAATATTTCGTTTTGACATTTTAAACACACTACCAAACCCCCATAAAACCGTTTTGGTTCTAGACTTCCTTACTTTATACTTATTTCAAAGGCTTTTTGCAGGAAAAGATCCTCCTTCCCTGTGGATTCGATCCCTAAGTACTACAATCGATCAGCTGTGCACTTGCGGCTATTGATTTCAATTAGGGTAAAACTTGACAACCCTCGACACACCACATCAAGTCACCATCAGTCATTAATGGTTTTAAAAAGGCATCATGATATACATCTAGGACATCTTTACCTTATTCTTACCACTCTTTGTTGTCCTAGATGGCCAGTTCATCTTTAGCTGATACCTGACCCTTAGCCCAAAGCTTAATGTTCAAACCTCATGCATTCTCTCTTAAGTTTTATGTCGACAGATATGTGCAAAAACTCCGGGGATGGAGGAACAACATTTTCAGTCACTCAAGAGAAGGACTGAATGAAACCGGGAAGGAAGTGTACCATGTAACCTCAGCAAGCCTCATGATGTCTCAAAAAGTTCATTCTTAAAAGTAATTTTCGTGCTCCCTAAGACTCTAAGTCAAAGGGCGATTTCCCGTTTCCCAAATAAAAAAAACGAAAAAGAAATAAAGGAAAGGAAATCAAGAGCCTGAAGAGTCTTAGAAGCCAAAATCATTTGAGCCAAAGCAATAAGGTATTCACTTAAGGAGTTATGGATTCACAACCTGGACAAAAATCCAAGTCTGGAGGAGTTATAAGGAGAACCTGAAGAAACGAGATTAGAAATCTTGAAGCAAAGAGAATGTGACTGAAAACTGTGGGGTCATTGACAGTTCCATCCTCTCTTACTGTTTTGCATAATGTCTTGTCTCTCCAGAAAAAGATAACCCTAAACACATCAAGCCTTACCACTAAAAGCCTTTTGATACCTAACCTTAAATGCCTTGTTTAATATCTTTTTGATGAGAATCACTGAAACCTTTAATTAATGTTAAGAGCTAGTTGATTGGAAGTTAGTTCTACATGTGTGGATTTTTGCATGACGGATTAACGGACTAGTTATGTTTGTATTTTGGTGAGAATTTTCTAGACTTGATCTGATTGATGCATTCTCCATAATTAAGGTCTAGAAGTATGGTTGCTGATATATTTGAGTTTCCTCTCATTTCTGTTGAATGATATTTTTCCAAATTGGATCTTGTTTTGTTTGAGGACAAACAAAGTTATAAGTCTGGGGGAATTGATAACACCGTATTTGTACCCATTTTCACCATTGATTTCAAATGTTTTTTCAAAGGTTTTAATCAGTTTTAGAAAATTTTATCATGATTTCCATGTATTTGTATTTTAAAGGTTCTTTTCAGGAAACTTCGAGAAAATGATGGCAAAATGGAAGAAATCCACTTTTTCAGCTCAGAGTCAGACCGTCAGAAGTTTAGCCTCAAATGAAGACTTTCTCACCGTCTGATCCAGCTCAAATTTGGAGACAATCAAGTGGACACAACCAGCTTTCCATAGCACTTTACATCACGACAATCCAACGGTGTAATCAAAAGATACATGGAGAAAACATCGACCCGTTTCACTAGCCCCAAAAGACTCTCACCAGCGGGAAAGTAGCAGTTTACCTGCCCCGAAAGACTTTCACCCCTGGTGGACCTAAGGACGAGCCAAAAGGCCCGACATCAAATCCCATTTCGCCATTCCTCTTTAGAGAAGCCCTAAATGAGACCTGGAAGACCCTAGGACTTATAAATACATTTCTTAGCAGTCCTAAACGGGTGTGTGCTATTGTAATGAGATTTTGAGCAACCAAACTTTGTTTTTCTAGGGTTAGGCAATGGAGATAGGGATTCTTCCCCTGATCCATTGTTCTTTCTCCTTTTTATCTAATTAAATTTTCTTTTTCATCTTTTGCATTCTTTCATGTCTTTTATCATTCCTTGCATCATGTAGACTTGTCCCAGAGAGTCAAGTTGTTTGAAGAGTTTTTGATAGGTATACATATCAATTAGGATTTCAAAAGTTTCTAGACCATATTCTGGATCTCATCTTTTCTAAGTTGTTCATATTGCATGAGAATAGATTCATGAACTATTCTCTGAGCCTGGGATCAATCAGAGCCACGAGAGTGCTGTATCTAATCATCCATACCTAGCTTCAGAAGAACATAGTCGCTATAGGAGCCGAGAGCTACCTATAGAGAAGATGTGAGCAGACGAATTAAATATCTAATGCATGATCTTATTTCTGGCATGAGAGCGAGAGTTAATTGTCAGATCTGAGTGATTAGGTTATTAAGATGGCGAGAAGTGGTTAATCATACACATGTCTAGTCTAGTTCCTTGCAGATCCCATAAATAGATGAAGATAAATCGCCCGGAAGCTAATTGGAAATACCACCAAACATCGATTGGAGTAAACCGGAGAAGTCTAAATCGCCAACTATGAGTTTAGAGTCTATAGTTTGAGTCGATATGCTTGAGATATTCTTTTAACAATTCATTCTGCATTGCATCTTATTTCTTGTAAATATTATATTAGGTTTAGTTTAGGATTCTTAACCAAAAACCCAAAAGTCCCATGTGTTTATGACTTTGCTTACTTTCCCAGTTTATTGTTTCTCGCAGATTCGACATCCGCCCTGTGGATCGAGACCTTAAGTTCTACAACGTACATCTGTGTACTTGCAGACACTAGGGTTTCATAAATTTAAAACTTTTTGAGGACCAACGGGCTAGTTAAAAACAAACTCTAGGGGGGCAAGCCCATCAGTCGTAAACTTCAATGTCATCTTGGTTTACAACAACCACCTACATTCCTAGATAGTCCATTATATGTAAGCGTTTACTTTTCATATTAACCCATTATAGTCCATTATGAATAAGTGACTACAACTTATAAAAAAACAAAATTTTGATACAATATAAGAGGTTTACCTTCAACTTTATGCATTCATAAAAGATTTCGTCCATGATGTCCCACACTTTATCTGTCAGGGGATGTTTCTCAGATGCGGGTGCAGTTCTCCTCCGTATAAACCATCCCATTAGGCTAATCCTAATCGCTTCAAGAATGGAATTTAGGGAAATTCCTACATTCTTTCAGCACTTTGTTCAGCGACTCAGTGTTATTGGTTGTCATGATGTTGTAGCATTGACTGACACAAAAGGTTCTGGTCCAGTGTGGCAGACCCAAATCAGTTAAGTAGTCAGCATATTTAGGGCTAACACTTCACAGCTCAGCAAACAGTTGGTTGAACTTATACCACATATAGGCCTTAGCCGCATAGACCATTAGTGAAAGCAAGCGATTCTCTTTAAATCTGGTTGTCACGTTCCTCGCTAGATTCACTAAACAAGCACCATGCATGTCTAGCCAACAAGGACACCTACAACAAAACATCATTGAAGTAGTCAGTAATACTATCATAATACTAGTTGACTACCCTGGATTTCAGATTTCCACTCCTAATATAGTATACAAAAATCGCTTATAAGTTAATAGTTAACTACATATAGTTCACTTCATCATATTCTAAAGTAATTTGATTTTTAACGCTAGTCAACAAATAATTCACTTTGTTACTATAATTTTGTTTGTATTTGTTTCTTGCCTTTCTAAAACCCGAGTAGATCGATGAGTGTTGATTGGAGATGAACATCACTTTGTCATCCCTTATGATCGTCTGGAGACATCTGAAGAACTATTCGTAGGATGCATTATTATCGCTGTTGACGACGGCATAAGCAATTGGGAAGATTTGGAAAGTTCTCATCTTAACCAATTGGGAAGATCTGCCAACAATAAAGATGACAGGCCTTAAGTACCTCAGTCCTGAAATGGAGGTAGCAAATGAGATAAACATATAAATGAGCCTCTTACAACCATTCGTATCCAGTTGAAACTCCGTTTCGCAGACTGTTCTTAGGTTTGAGATTTGCAGATTTTCAAGATAAGATGGTAGTAAAGAAAATCTTCCCGACACAGATCCAAAAGCCTTCTCGATCGCAACTTCCCGGCATCACCATGCCTTCCAATATGAAATGTTCACCTGGAACTCTTGAAACATGACTTGTTGGATTTCTATAGGACCCAAACCCTTTTGGTGTGCCACAAGCCTGGCTTGTATCAGTTTCCCTATGACCTGCATTGTTTCTTGTTTGTGAAACTGTCACCGGTTGTCAATAGGGCATGTGTGCTTCAGTTGCACCTTCTTAATCTGAAAGTTACCGTCCGGTCTAGCAGCCAAGCTTATATGTGCCTATGGCAATCTGGATTCACACAGACGAATTCGTGGAAGTGTGGTGTTGAGTGTTGAGTTGTTAAGTGGAATTTCCTGCTGATTGCATATATATCCATCGTGATTTTGCACTCCACCTTGTTTCAGAATATCCTACCGATAAAAACTCCATCACCCTCATTCAGACATCTTTGAGAGCACTGTCTATTCCTGATAATTATGCAAAACAATATAGGTTGTATTCAACTACATTATTAGTCAAAGGTAGTTGACTATATACTATCAACTACTTACCATCATCTTTGATTTTGTCCACTATCGGAGGAGCATCTCTTCCAAACATTGCCAGAACTTCTTCTGCGTCAGAGAATACATCATTAATCATCTCCTGCACGCATCTGAACCTACTCGCACCACGACTGCTTTCACCTTTTTCCTTCCGCTTTGGGCCTTCACCATCGGTCTCGACACCTGATTAGTAGGATTCCTGTATGGATTTTCATTTCCGTCGAGTTCTAATCACCACACTGTTTCCCTTTGCAGTTTCATCAACTGCAAAGTTATGCATTTTTTATTTTTTACCTGCAGGAGATTCTTTATCACTACCTCCCCCCAAATCGGCTTCATCACCAGCAAGAAAAGTCGCAGCCAATTCGTCCATTTTTTCACAGCCTTCAACAACCAAATCAGCAACCATTCAATAACTTCTTGTTAAATTAGTCGACTATACGTAGCTGACTATACATATAAATGTATAAGTAACTACCGAATATAAGTATCCAAATACAACTAGTACTGTTAATCCAAAAATAATTGTTTATACATATCTGACTACCCATTCATATATACAAGAACTTAGTGATTTCAAATACCCAACTTTAAATGGAATTGTTCAGACATACTCATTTCAGAATGTTGTTGTCTATATATGACTACCTAGTTGTGTTAAAATCGAAACCAAAAGCATATCTATGTCGTTTTTAAAATAGTGCTATAGTCAGAAAATGACTACTTATACATAGTAGTCAACTAGACAACAACCATTACCAAACTTACCATCATCCTCGGACGTGTTTTCAAAGTCATCTTCATCATCCTCGGACGTGTTTTCAAAGTCATCTTCTCTGTTGTGTTCACACTCCACAATAGCTCTTTGATTTACACATTCAGTTATCTTTTCGTCCACCGTCACACATAGGTTTAGTTGCTCGATTTCAGAGCGCATTTCCACGAACAATAAAACATTGTCGTCACAACAAACAGCTACCGGTGGTGCATCTTTGCCATCGTCCATGAGCATGTATGATGGCCACTGATATGTCAGAGCGACCCCTGCACCTTCACTTAACTGGAATTTCTCTCTCACAACTTTCACCTATATATCATCCTCGTAGTTAAGAAAACACCTTTGTTGTGGCCTGTTTTGTCCGTGAAGAAAGCCCAAACACCCGGCGTATCTTCTAACCATCTCCCCTTGACAAGCAAAACGATTTTTTTTCCAACCATCTGTATTAGAAATTGCAAATTTAGACAGATATATCTACTATGACTACAATGGAAAATAGTCAAAAAATATTTTCTAAGGTAGTTGAACCTTAATTTCTTTTCAAAGTTCTTAATGCTGCGGTAAAAAGCTTGCTGAGTTATGTGAGGGCTTTTATGACGGTGGTAGGAGACCTCTTATTAACCTAGTCTGCTACACATTTCACAAAAATAACTTAGGCGCTTAGACGACAATCGATGCCAAAAAAGTTACCACTGCTATCGTTCAAAAATTGATGGTAGTGTTCCAGTGTTGATGGTAGCGCCCTAAACTTTACAAAAATAAGACGTCATTTTCGTGTCAGCTGATGGGCTTGCGGGCCTAGGATTGTTTTTTAACAAGCCCGTTGGTCCTTCAAAAGTTTTAAATTTATAAAACCCTAAGATTACGTAGGACGGAGCCCTTCCGATACGAACCAGTCTACCGAGTCTTCATCAAAGTTTGAGATCTATGAAATACCTTTCCGGAACACTTAGAGTCGCTCAATGCGGAGCGGTGGTTTGGAAGATACCGTCTCCGGAGTACACATCGGTCCAAAAGCTGTACTTTCTGGTCATTCGATGCGGTACAAAGATGAGCAATCCAGGAAGCCTTCCACCTCCCAAGCTCCGATGATTTCTTCACCAAAGTTTGCGCTGAATGAGTCATCTTGACTATGGAACTGGTCTCAAAGAATTTGGAGTCGTGTGCTGAAAGTTATTGCTTCCGGAAGACAAGTTGGTCGATATGAGCCCAAATGAGTTGCGATACGCGCTAAGTGTTTCTACAGACCTCGGCATCGCTACCTCGACACCGCTCAGACCAAGGCTCATCTCTTGAGAGCATTTTGGGCTAGACCTCGTATTGACCCCTCGATATGATGAGATCAAGGCATGCATGCAAGGGAAGTGAAACTGAAAACGACTAAGTGTTGAACATGCACCTCGGTACAAAGACCTCGGCATTGCATGCCGGACTCCATCTTCCTGAACCCCTCGACTACCAAGCTCCACGGCATTACATGGCGATGTCCCTTGTCATAACTCCGGAATCAAGAACAAGGTGGCTTAAGATAACACACGTGAAGATGGATCGAAGACTAGGGTTTATGCATGTTCTTGACGTGTTCTTCACGAGATCTCCACCCTGATCTTTGCTCACGTGCACCTCTCGGCATCAAGACCTCGGCTTCACACTCCGACACACCGTGGTGCTCACCCAATGACCCGAGAAGGCGGCTCAGTACCCGGTTTGTTCCGGGCTGACCCGCAACACTTTCCCTTCGCTATAAATAGATTTTAGGACCAAAAACCTAATCATCTTATCTTTTATCCTCTTTTAGCTTTAAGAACTTGCCTCTTTTGTGAAACTGGATTAATCTAATCCGATATCTCGTTTTTGCATCAGAATCTTGTTCTTGTTTTATTTCTTTTATTCTCCAGCATTAAACTCCTTATCATGACTAGCTACACGTCTTGCAAAGGACTTAGTGAGCTCGTTGTGATCAGTGAGTAGACGTTTAAGCGGCTTTAGATAGGTAGATTAGGGTGCTTTCATGATAGATTAGTGAGTTTAGGGGTCTAGTCTTGCATGTTTCATTCTTTAACTGACGAGATCTCTAAGCTGGATCCAAGCACATCACTTGAGGTTCAGATCTGAGACATATCTCGCATCAAAAGTGTTTGTAGAAATGTCTGAACCACTCGGTTAAAAGTTTAAGAGTCTTTCATCGCGAGAGTGATAGTTTGTTCTCTTAAATGACTTATTGAACTGAATCTTAAAAGCTGACTGATTCATGCTTCTCAAAAGGGATTTTGGTATGAAAGAGGATCAGTTTAGATGTTTAATACTTTCATGAGAAGATTAACATACTTTGAGTTCATGTTAAATGAAACCGCTTGATAAACCTGACTCATTAACTCGCTAGTCTAGCTTGAAAGCACCCGAGTCATATATCCTGTCTAAAGCTTCTGCCTTTATCATATATATTCATCATCCGAACCATTTGCTCATTTACTGTTAATCACTTGCATCTTCATCTAGTTTAGATCTCATCTTTTATTTCATTTTCATGTTCATTTGCTTGTTACGTAGATTAGTAAAAACCCTTGCTTGTTCATCTTGACTTAAGATCACAAGTAACATAGATTAGTGTCTCACACACAAGTTTGGATTGATAACCCCTTGTACTTCAAGACAGGGGATTGATAACCTCTACAAAGAGCCTCAAAAACTCTTAGTTATCAATTGGCGCCGTTGCCAACTTGTGGAGCATTAGTCTCTTATTTGTTCTTAAGTTCAAGACTTTACCTTCTTTTGTTTTACTGACTCTTTTGCAAGTTCTGGCTTTGTTTTCAGGTGCATGAAAACCAGATCTCGCAGTACAGAACCGCCTCTGCCCTACGACAATAACATCAACAGGATCGAAAGGCGAGCTCGCGAGAGGGAACGACACTTTGAAAGGCTTGGAATGGCAGAACAGCAAAGGATAGAGCAGCAGGCTCAAGATGCCGAGCACCAGGCTCAGGCTAATCAGGCGCAGGCAGAAAGAAATGAACAACAAGCCTTCGTTAACCAACAACAGGCTCAAAGAAATGAAAGGCTTGCTCAGCAGAATCAACATCAAGCCAATATAAATGAGCAGCAAGCCCATCATGTTCATCAGCCACCGCCACAAGCTCAGAGACAACCTCCTCCGGTCTTTGTTGGAGAAAACGACCGAGCTAACGCGCACCAATATAGAGCCGGAATTCAGGCACCACCTGTGCAAAACAACAACTTCGAAGTTAAAGCTTCCCTGCTCAATATGGTGCAGAACACCAAGTTTCACGGTCTACTAGGAGAGGACCCTCTTGAGCATCTTGATAAGTTTGATCGGGTTTGCGACCTGACGAAGATTAATGGCGTGTCAGAAGATAGTTTCAAGCTACGCCTGATCCCATTCAGCCTCGGTGATAAAGCTCACCAGTGGGAAAAGAACCTCCCGAGAAGTTCTATACAAACATGGGAGCAATGTAAACTGGCATTCTTATCAAAGTTCTTCTCCACATCACGCACGGCCAAGCTAAGGAATCAGATCTCAAGTTTCACGCAGCACAACAACGAGAGCTTTAGTGAAGCTTGGGAACGGTTCAGGAGCTATACCAACCAATGCCCACACCACGGCTTCTCAGAGGCATCCCTCTTGAGTACTTTATACCGGTGCACTCCCCAAGATCAGAAACCAACTCGATACAGCTTCAAATGGGAATTTTCTTGGGAAAGAGATGAATGCGGCAATGGAACTAGTGGAGAACCTCGCCATGTCCAATGATACGTATGGAGAAGACTTTGACAGGGCAAACCGTTCAGAAGGATCTAGTGAAGAACAGCGCATGAAGAAAGATATAAGAGAGCTACAAAGCAAGCTTGACAAGGTTCTAATGGCTACACAAAAGCCAATACATTTTGTAGGCGAGTTTGATGAGCAAGGGCCGAGTTTTGATAATGTCAATGAAGATGGTCTGACTCAAGAAGAGCTAAACTACATAGGGAATCAGCAGAGGTATCAGCGGTTTAACAACTTCAGCAATAACCCAAACCTCTCTTACCGAAACCCAAATGTAGCTAACCCTCAAGACCAAGTGTACCCTGCTCACCAACACCAACAAAGCTATGCTCCAAAAGCTCCATTTCAGAATAGCTTTCAGCCCAAGCAACAGTTCAGTGGGCAGCAACAAAGCTATAGTCAGCAAAATCAAGCGGCTCAAAGCAACACCTTTAACAGCCAACCGCAGCAACATAAGTTCCCACCAGGGTTCAATCCGCAGCCGATGGGTAATCAGCAACAGAACCAGGGCACGGGTCCAAATCAACTGGGAACTGACGTCTGTGGGATTCTACAGCAAATGTTACAGGGTCAGCAGAGGGTTGAGATCCAGCACGCAACAATGCAACAAGATATTAGAGAGCTTAAGCAGAATCAAGCCTCGACATTATCGAGAGGACCGGCTTTACCAGGTAAGCCGGTGCCTAACCCCAAGGAATATGTGAACGCCATCACATTGAGGAGTGGTAAAGAATTACAAGCTCCTGCCTCTAAAACAAAGCTCATTGAGGCCAATGAGCAACTCGGAGGGGAGGCAGCCTCAGATGATGCGCAACAAGAAGAGGTTTTGGAGAAGGAACCAATCAAAGACAAAGGAAAAGAGGTGGAGAAGACACCTGAGCTTGAAAAGCCCTACGTTCCACCACCACCTTACCAGCCCAAGATACCATTACCAGGGCGTTTCAAGAAGAAAATCCTAGACAAGGCCAAGGCGGTCTTTGAGAAACACTTGGAGAACACGCAACTGACTTTACCCATCATAGACGCTTTCTTAGCTATACCACAGCTTGGAAAGTTTCTAAAGGATGCGATTCTCAACAAGACAAAGGAGCTCCAGGGTATGGTAATATTGAGTCATGAGTGCAGCGCCATAATTCAGAGGAGATCTATACCAAGAAAGCTATCCGATCTAGGCAGCTTTACTTTGCCGTGTGCATTAGGTCACTTGAAGTTCTCAAACTGCTTATGTGATCTAGGAGCTTCTGTGAGCTTAATGCCTTACACGGTGGCCAAGAGACTGGGGTTCAAAAGCTACAAGCCGGCCAAGATTTCCCTTGTATTAGCTGATAGATCGGTTAGACTACCGGTGGGCTTACTTGAGGATCTACCTTTGAGAATCGGTGAAATAGAGATCCCCATGGACTTCATAGTTCTTGAGATGGACGAGGAACCTCTAGACCCCATCATCTTAGGGCGACCGTTCTTAGCAACAGCAGGAGCGATCATCGACGTGAGAGTGATATGTTCATAATTTGCATCATTTAGGTTGCATAAATCATTCTAAATCATGTTTTATTTCATGAATTTTAGGTCCTTAGGGTTTGTTTTAGAACTTAAGAGATGCATAGGTCCCAATGATTCTTTGCATGTTTTGAGTGTCTATTAGGTGAATTTGGAGCTGAAAAGATGAATCCAAGAGGTGGAATGGTGAGCAAAGCTTGAAAAGTGGAAAAATTGGGTCTTTGGAGGTTATCGGCCATTCTCGCTGGCCAGGAAGGTTTTACCGGCCATTTTCATGTACCGCGGGAAGCTTTACCGGCCATTTTCATGTACCGCGAGTGAAGTGTATCGGCCAAAATCTCCGGGTGCAAACATGTCTCAGAAATCGCCTGTCCGGGGAACCTTCCGGTCCGATGGACGGAATACTTCCAAGCCGATTAAGTTTCCGGGGCCTTCATGAGAATCAGAGACATTTGAGTCCTCTTTCCATAACATCCGAGATCAGTCAATTCGGAGCTTTGAGCAGAAAGATACGGTCTCCGGAATGGACACATGTCTAGACGCCTCTCTCTGGTCGTGTAAATCCACTGCAAAGATGTGCCCTCCAGGAAGCCTTACACTTCCCAAGCACCGAAACTTCCTTCACCAAAGTTGGAGATAAATGAGTCCTATGTCTTCTGCAACCGGAATCACTCATTTCGGACAAGTTTCCAAGAAGTTACACTCTCCGGAATGCGAGATGGTCCGGACAGCCCAGAATGACTAAGTTAAACATGCCGCGATGGAATGCCACGGTCCACACTTGGCCGTGGCAACTTTTGTGCACCCTCGGCAAATGACACGATCTTCATGCCACGGTCTACACTTGACCGTGGCAAACATACACTTGGTTGAGAAGAACTTTGCAGCCATTCGGCGATTGACACGACCTAAATGCCACGGTCTGAGGCTTGACCGTGGCAACTCCTGCAAACCTTCGGCGATTGGCACGAGCTGAATGCCACGGTCTGGGACTTGACCGTGGCAAATGAACAACTGGCTGGAGACAACTTCTACATAGCTTCGGGTTTTGACACGGTTTGAATGCCACGGTCTGGAGCTTGACCGTGGCAATCAAATACTTGGCTGGGAAGGATTTTTCATGCATGCGGTTTTGACACGATCTGAATGCCACGGTCTAGGAGTTTGACCGTGGCAACCTTTACACATCTTCGGCGTTTGACACGGTGACTTGCCACGGGTTCCAGACGAAGCTTGATCAGACCGTGGCATCAAAAGGAACCAAGAACACAAGTGAAGACTTTGACACGGTCAGGATTGCCACGGTCACACCAAGAACACACCAGACCGTGGCAAACCCATCTTTGCCCACCAAGGCCGGGTCAGTACCCGGTTTGTTCTGGGTTGACCCGGTTCGCCCAAGCCTCCTTTATAAGGTTTTTAGACCTAATTTGTAGAAAACCTTGAATCTACTTTTAGTCTTCTTTCCCCTTTTGTGAAAACCTAATTAATACACTTGTTTTAGAGAGCTTAATATCGATTTTGAAGTTTCTTTTTATCCTGTTCCATCATTTCTTATCATCAAATCAAACTTCTAATCATGATTAACAACACATCTTGCAAAGGATCTAGTGTGTTGATCATGATTAGTGAGTAGTCACCTTAATGAGGTTCTAGATGTGTAGGTTTGGGTGCTAAAGTGTTAGATTAGGAGTGCTTCGGGCTAGATTCATTGATTCATTTCTCTAAACAACTGTTCTCTATGCTAGATCCTTGATAATCACTTGAGATCTAGATTCTGGGAATTTCATGCACCAAAAGTGTTTGATGAAATTCCTGAAAGAGTTGTATTAGAGGTTTAAGCATTTTTCTGCATGATGATGTATTGTTATTTGCTTGAATGATCATTGAGAACTGTTTATTAATGCATATTGATTCATATTTCACAAATGAGAATTTGGTTTGAAAATGGATTAGTATATATAGGGGTTAATACCTTCATGAGAGGATTAACCTAGATTAGAGTTCTTAATCATTTGAATCATGTCTCATCATTGTCATTAGCATTTCTAGTTTAGCACCAAGCACTCTAACCAACTATCATGTCTAGAATCTCATGCCTCCATCATAGTATATTCACATCATTTGTCATTGCTTAGTTCTTGTTTTGTCATTGTCATTAGTCTTTAATCCAGTTTATGTTTGTAGTTGTCTCTAGATTAATCAAAACCTACTCTTGTTTGCTTGAATTAAGAACTTGATCACATAGTTTAGTGTCTAACACCACATCTGGATTGATTAACCTCTTTGTGCTACATTGACAAGGGGATTGATAGCCCTCAGACCCTAAAAAGTCATGTCTATCAGTTGGCGCCGTTGCCAAATTGTGGTTGATTAGCATTAAGCTCTGATCTGTTCTTGAGATCAAGTGCTTACTTTCTTGTTTTTACTGATTCCTTTCAAGTTCTGTTTGTGATTTCAGGTGTATGAACACCAGGTCTAGATCAACAAGCTGTGGTCCTCCTTTCCCTCTCAACGACAACATCAACCTTTTGGTACCAAGGAGGAGAAGGGACAGACGTGGTAGACAGATTGATCAGGCTTACATGGAAGAACAAAGAGATCACGTGGTAGATATAGAACAACCAGTTCAAGAGCAACAGGCTCAGGGTAATGGAGCTGGTAATGGAGTTGGTCAAGGGCTTCATCAGGGTAATGTCATCAGGAACTAGTGCACCATCAACAAGCTTATGTCCACCAAGGACAAGCTCAAGCTCATCAACAGAGGCATCAGGCCAATGTTCAACAAAGACAACAAGTGCACCACCAACCCCACCCTCTCCAACCACAGCAAAGAAGATATGAGCAACCCCAAGTCTATGTTGGAGAAAATGACAGGGCCAATGCTCATCAGTATGGAGCTGGTATTCAGGCACCACCTGTGCAAAACAACAACTTTGAAGTGAAGGCATCATTGCTGAATATGGTCCAGAATTCAAAGTTCCATGGGTTAGCAATGGAAGATCCCTTGGAACACTTGGATCAGTTTGATAAGGTGTGTGATCTGACCAAGATTAATGGAGTTTCAGAAGACAGCTTCAAGCTAAGACTATTCCCATTCAGTCTTGGTGACAAAGCTCATCAATGGGAGAAGAATCTTCCAAGAGGCTCCATTCAAACCTGGGAGAAATGCAAGCAAGCCTTCTTATCTAAGTTCTTCTCCACCTCAAGAACTGCAAAAATGAGGAACCAAATCTCTAGCTACACTCAGCACAGAAATGAGAGTTTTGGTGAAGCATATGAGAGATTCAGGAGCTACACAAACCAATGCCCACACCATGGGTTTAGTGAGGCTTCTCTTCTCAGCACACTTTATAGAGGAGCTCTTCCCAAGATTAGAAACCAGCTGGATACTGCTTCCAATGGGAACTTTCTGGGTAAAGAAATTCATGCTGCTTTAGAGCTAGTGGAGAATTTAGCATTGAGCAATGATACCTATGGTGAAGACTATGATAGGTCAAATAGGAATGAAGGTTCAAGCTCAGAACAGAGGCTCACCAGAGAAGTTAAGGAGTTGAGAAGTGAATTAAACAAGTTGAAGCTGGTAACTCACAAGCCAATGCATTTTGTTGGAGAGTATGAGGAACCATCTCAAATCTTTGAGAACATCAGTGAAAAAGGTCTAACCCAAGAGGAACTAAACTACATTGGGAATCAGAGGTTCCAGAGGTATCAGTATGGTAATGCCAATCCAAACCTCTCTTACAGGAACACCAATGTAGCTAACCCACAAGACCAGGTGTATCCCAATCCTCAAGCTCCAGAGAACTTTGTTCCCCAGAACAACTTTCAAGGATCTTTTCAACCAAATAATCAGTTTGGTCAGAATCAAGGTTTTGGTCAGCAACAGCAACCATTTCAGGGTCCTAGTTTCAATACACAGCAGCAAAAGGCACCACCTGGATTTGGTCCTCCACAGTTCCAACAGCAAGCACCGGTTCAACATCAGTTTCAGCCACCAACTGTTCAACAAAGTCCTGTTTTCAATGTTCTTCTCCAACAGCTCTTACTAGGACAACAAAAGATGGTATCTGACATGGAGACACTGGGCGCAGAACTAAAGTCTATTAAAAAGAACAAGGGCATCTGCACTTCTGAACCACAAGTCTCTCTGCCTGGTAAAGCTCTTCAAAACCCAAAGGATTATTGCAATGCCATCTACTCCAATGATGACCACTCAGCTGTTGTGCAAGAAATAGAAGACCTTCTCTATGGTCAAGTCTCTAGTGAACCTGCACAAACCCATGTGGATGAAAATGCCATTATAGAGGATTTCATGGGCTTCATACATGAACTCAATGAGGACATTGAAAATAAAAGTGTGGGGACAGCCGGTTCAGTTCTTTCTGTTCAGCAAGGGAATGATTCTGTGTCTATTGAAACAAAGGAGCTGCCAACTGGTCAAGCAAAGCTAACCGATTGTGCCTCCACCTCTGAATCAACTCAGATGAAGCCCACCTCCCTCCCAAAGCTAGGCAACCCAGGGAAGTTCACCATCTCTTGCACTCTTGGAAACTTTAGAGTTGAGAATGCTTTGTGTGATTCAGGCTCAAGTGTGAGTATAATGTCTAAATATATGATGGAGAAGCTAAAGGTCAAGTCTATAACGTCCTACCCCTCTTCTATCACCTTTGGTGATTCCTACTCCAAGAAACCATATGGATTTTTAGAAGACTATCCACTTCAAGTTGGTGAATGCATAATTCCCACTGATTTTGTGATCATGAAGATGAAGAAGACCAAAGAGCTCCCCCTATTGCTTGGAACTGCATTTTTCAACACCACTGGTGCAATGATTGACTTTGATACTCAAAGAGTGGTGCTTACAAAGGTTGATAAGAATGCCTTTTACCCTGTTCAACCACCTTTAGCTGAATTTTGTGGATCAGTTGTTCAAGAGATAGAACCCCATAAAGTACTTGAGATGAAGTATGTAGGAAATGCTGGGATTTTAGGTGGATCCCAATCTCTCTCAGCTGTGGAAATGGAAAAAGAACCTCACACCAACTCTGTTTACAAGGATGGGACTGAACAGCCATTGATCAGAGAAGAAGACATCTTGCTCTCATGGTCTCCTACACTTAGTGATCTAAGGATGATTAACACCAAAAGTGATGGCTCAGCATCAGAAGACAAGAGTATTAAACCTGATCTTTCTTCTCAAGACTTTGATCTCACTCCTTGGGTTGATGATGATGGTTCTCTGAAGTATAAGCTGGATTGAAATGGGAAGCCAGGTCTGTTTGCTGAAGTGAGGGCATGTCTCACAAGGGCCATCTTTGATAAAGACCCAGATGGTATTCAAGAGCTGGTGGACAAAGGTCTCAAGGTGGGATCTCAAGGACAAGGGTCTAATGGTTCCCAAAGGCAGCAAACCAACTCAGCTTCCTTGCTCAGGACCATTGAAGTGCTGAAGAGCATCAGTGCTCAACCTCACCCCAGCTAAAAACAGGTTTTCCAAAGTCAAACTTAGAGACTTTAAACAAAGTGCTCTTGGGAGACACCCCAAGCTTATCCTTTGTAAATATGCTTTTGACCTTTTGATTTCTTTCTTTTTATGTTTTAGGATGTTTTGATGGGTTTGTTTAGTGTCTACAGGTGTTAGGTGTGAGTCTGAACCCTTGGAAAGTGAATGCAAAATGAAAAGAGATGAAGGAATGGAGACAAGCTTGTGCTCTGCCTTTGACAAGGGCACTGGCCACGGTCAAGAACAAGGCGTGGCAAGCCTCTTTGTGTTGCCATGGGGGGACAATCACGTCTCAAGGCCAGGCCGTGGCAAAAGAAAAAGAGGAATGGACAAGGCTCGGGGATTGCCACGGTTTAGATTGCCACGGAAAGGAGCCAGACCGTGGCAAAGTACACAGAAATCCCCTTTGTTCGGTGATTGACACGGGCCACAAGACACGGTTAAGGAACTTGGCCGTGGCAAAGGAAACGGTGCATAACTTCGATTCGGATTTTGCCACGAGAAGTTTGCCACGGGAAGACAAGGTGACCCGGCAAAGAAATGAAGACTGAGTATCCATTCGGTGCATGACACGGCTGGAAGGCACGGGTTCAAGACCAGGCCGTGGCAACATGAAAATGGAGTGTCCAACATTCGGGGTTTGCCACGATGAGTTGTCACGAGGAAGAGATGTGGCCGTGGCAAAATTATGGTGGTATGTCCAATATTCAGAGTTTGACACGGGGAAACAACCAGGCCGTGGCAAAAACAAGGTGGAAGGACCAATATTCGGAGAATGCCACGGTCTACAAGACACGGGCTAAAGGTTTGACCATGGCAAAGATTTGGAGGGTTTGACTGAGGAATGAGCACTGCCACGAGGAGTTTGACACGGGGAAACAACCAGACCGTGGCAAGAGAAAGGAAAGGAGACATAGTTCGGGGTCAGACCTCAGCGATTGAGGTAAACACTCAAAACCTTGTAAATAGCATGTAGACTTTCTTTTTCTTTTGCATTTTACTTGTTTGCTTTGATTTCACTTCTTTCTCATGCTTTTATAACACAAGGGACTGTGTTATTTAAGTGTGGGGGAGGAGTTTCATCCTTTACTAATCATGTTTTCTATTTTCTTATTTTACACTTTGAGTCTTGAGTCACATTCTAGTTGCCTATTCATGTAGTCTCATCTAAGTGCATATAAAAACCAAAAAAAAATGGATAAATCTGAAAAATTTACACAAAAAAATGATCATGTAGTAGCATTCTCATTTTTAGGATTGAGTCTAGATTGCATATGCATGTAGGTTGCATCTTGCAGGGAGTAATGATAGGTTTTCTAGAGAGTACATCACTTTGAGAACTTGAATTGAATATGCTTGTGAATCTTTTTCTGTGCTTGCAAAGTCTGAAATGATCTGAATCTGAGAAGCAAGTATGAATTGAACTCAACTCTGATTAAGTGGGAACCTTGAACTTGACTTGAAAATATCTTGTGATGCATTGTTTGAAAAAGCTTGTGGATACCGATATACATACTTGAGCTAGAACCATTGTTTTTACCACTCTTTTTCCTTAGCTCAAGTAGCTGAATCCACATCATGGATCAGTTCCCTCACCTTGAACCCATCCTTCTTTCAAGCCAATGTTTGTGTGTGAATTGAAAGGCCACCTTGGATCAAACTTAGCAGAAAGTGTTAGGTTTAGAGCGACAAGGGCAGGTCTCATTGAGTGCTGTGTTCCAACATCATGGAACTGAGAGTTTTGGCGAGAAATAAGTGTGGGGGAAAAGACTTGTTGGTGAGTGGAAAAAGGTGAGATGAGTGGGAAAGAGAGAGTGGAAATAGCTAGGGGAATGAAAGAAAAAGAAATCAGTCTTGGTGTTTTGAGAAAGTGAGCTCTGGTTTGTTGAAAAGAAAGAGTCTAGCCTCTAAGTAAAAAGGAAAGAAGCCAAAAGGCTCAAATGTTTTGAAAAGAAAGAAAGAAGAGGCTAGAGGTTGCAAAAGGAAAAGAGCTATGTAAAGTTTGTGTTCCAAGACTTGAGAGTGAAAGTGAAAATTAAATCCCCTAGTGTGAGGAAAATGAGAGTGAAAAGTGAGGGTTTTTGAGCAAGTGAGGAAGCTTTGAGTAGAGGGTGGGGAGTGATGAGTCTTTGCCCTTGTATGCATAGGTTGCTTTTTACCTTTAGCATTCTGCCAAAGTTTGATCATTCATAGAGAGATCCCTTTGCTGCATTTGACCCACTTGAACACCGATGAGATCATTTTAATCTCATAGCCTCTCCCTAGGCAAGCCAGCTTGTTTAAACATTGCATCATGAGGTTCACCTGATAAAAACTTAATGAATGTGAAAGAGTTGAGAGAGAGAAGAACTTGTGGAGATTCCTTACTGAGTTGATATATATCTGAGTATGACTTTGCATTGCATAATTGAGCATGAACTTGAATTCTCATTGTGATCACTTCTCTCAAAAAAAATGTGAACTCCCATTGCATACAACCTCTTTCTCTCATTTGCTCTTTTTTGCTTGAGGACAAGCAAAGGACAAGTGTGGGGGAGTTGATATGTTCATAATTTGCATCATTTAGGTTGCATAAATCATTCTAAATCATGTTTTATTTCATGAATTTTAGGTCCTTAGGGTTTGTTTTAGAACTTAAGAGATGCATAGGTCCCAATGATTCTTTGCATGTTTTGAGTGTCTATTAGGTGAATTTGGAGCTGAAAAGATGAATCCAAGAGGTGGAATGGTGAGCAAAGCTTGAAAAGTGGAAAAATTGGGTCTTTGGAGGTTATCGGCCATTCTCGCTGGCCAGGAAGGTTTTACCGGCCATTTTCATGTACCGCGGGAAGCTTTACCGGCCATTTTCATGTACCGCGAGTGAAGTGTATCGGCCAAAATCTCCGGGTGCAAACATGTCTCAGAAATCGCCTGTCCGGGGAACCTTCCGGTCCGATTCAGATGGCGGGTGCTTCATGGAAGTTGGAGAAGACTTGATCACGGAATTCGGACGCCTGAGCAGGAAGTTAAGCTCGTCGGAAGGAACCCCTGTATCGCTGTTGTTTTGGACCGAGCTGATGAGTTCGGAAGAATGCGAAGGACGGAATACTTCCAAGCCGATTCAGTTTCCGGGGCCTTCATGAGAATCAGAGACATTTGAGTCCTCTTTCCATAACATTCGAGATCAGTCAATTCGGAACTTTGAGCAGAAAGACACGGTCTCCGGAATGGACACATGTCTAGACGCCTCTCTCTGGTCGTGTAAATGCACTGCAAAGATGTGCCCTCCAGGAAGCCTTACACTTCCCAAGCACCGAAACTTCCTTCACCAAAGTTGGAGATAAATGAGTCCTATGTCTTCTGCAACCGGAATCACTCAATTCGGACAAGTTTCCAAGAAGTTACACTCTCCGGAATGCGAGATGGTCCGGACAGCCCAGAATGACTAAGTTAAACATGCCGCGATGGAATGCCACGGTCCACACTTGGCCGTGGCAACTTTTGTGCACCCTCAGCAAATGATACGATCTTCATGCCACGGTCTACACTTGACCGTGGTAAACATACACTTGGTTGAGAAGAACTTTGCAGCCATTCGGCGATTGACACGGCCTAAATGCCACGGTCTGAGGCTTGACCGTGGCAACTCCTGCAAACCTTCGGCGATTGGCACGAGCTGAATGCCACGGTCTGGGACTTGACCGTGGCAAATGAACAACTGGCTGGAGAAAACTTCTACATAGCTTCGGGTTTTGACACGGTTTGAATGCCACGGTCTGGAGCTTGACCGTGGCAATCAAATACTTGGCTGGGAAGGATTTTTCATGCATGCAGTTTTGACACGATCTGAATGCCACGGTCTAGGAGCTTGACCGTGACAACCTTTACACATCTTTGGCGTTTGACACTGTGACTTGCCACGGGTTCCAGACGAAGCTTGATCAGACCGTGGCATCAAAAGGAACCAAGAACACAAGTGAAGACTTTGACACGGTCAGGATTGCCACGGTCACACCAAGAACACACCAGACCGTGGCAAACCCATCTTTGCCCACCAAGGCGGGGTCAGTACCCGGTTTGTTCCGGGTTGACCCGGTTCGCCCAAGCCTCCTTTATAAGGTTTTTAGACCTAATTTGTAGAAAACCTTGAATCTACTTTTAGTCTTCTTTCCCCTTTTGTGAAAACCTAATTAATACACTTGTTTTAGAGAGCTTAATATCGATTTTGAAGTTTCTTTTTATCCTGTTCCATCATTTCTTATCATCAAATCAAACTTCTAATCATGATTAACAACACATCTTGCAAAGGATCTAGTGTGTTGATCATGATTAGTGAGTATTCACCTTAATGAGGTTCTAGATGTGTAGGTTAGGGTGCTAAAGTGTTAGATTAGGAGTGCTTAGGGCTAGATTCATTGATTCATTTCTCTAAACAACTGTTCTCTATGCTAGATCCTTGATAATCACTTGAGATCTAGATTCTGGGAATTTCATGCACCAAAAGTGTTTGATGAAATTCCTGAAAGAGTTGTATTAGAGGTTTAAGCATTTTTCTACATGATGATGTATTGTTATTTGCTTGAATGATCATTGAGAACTGTTTATTAATGCATATTGATTCATATTTCACAAATGGGAATTTGGTTTGAAAATGGATTAGTATAGGGGTTAATACCTTCATGAGAGGATTAACCTAGATTAGAGTTCTTAATCATTTGAATCATGTCTCATCATTGTCATTAGCATTTCTAGTTTAGCACCAAGCACTCTAACCAACTATCATGTATAGAATCTCATGCCTCCATCATAGTATATTCACATCATTTGTCATTGCTTAGTTCTTGTTTTGTCATTGTCATTAGTCTTCAATCCAGTTTATGTTTGTAGTTGTCTCTAGATTAATCAAAACCCACTCTTGTTTGCTTGAATTAAGAACTTGATCACATAGTTTAGTGTCTAACACCACATCTGGATTGATTAACCTCTTTGTGCTATATTGACAAGGGGATTGATAGCCCTGAGACCCTAAAAAGTCATGTCTATCAGAGAGGGGGTATGATCGAGCTACACATCGGTTCCGAAACTATGAAGTTCAATGTGAAGGAAATGATGAAGAAACCGACCATTGGAGGTCAGGTTTTCTATGTGGAGGCTATGGAGGAGCTAGCTGATGAGCTCCTAGAAGAGTTGAACGCAGAAGACCCATTACAAGTGGTCTTAACAAGGGAACAAAACGAGCACGGGTATTTGAACGAGGAAAACGAGGTGTACAAGCGTCTTTTGGACCAACCGAAGGAACTTGGAGCTGAGACGAGGTTTCTGGAGCTCAGGAAGAGTGGCCTAGACATTTTAGACATCGGGGAGTTCAAGAGCGTTGAGGAGACACCTCGGGATATCATGGTCGCGACAGCTTGTACCGAGGTCGATGGTAAGCCGCGCGAGAAAGAAAAGGCCGAGGAAGCTGTTCCGGGCCAATGCAGCTTTGATGCCGATTGGAACGAGGCTGATGCACCCCCTGTTGAGCTCAAGTCTCTACGAACAGGGCTCAGGTACGCTTTCTTGGGTTTAAACTCCACATATCCAGTGATCATTAACGATAGCTTGCGTGAACACGAAGAGAGTGCATTGCTTAGTGAGATAAGAAAGTTCAGGAGAGCCATAGGATATTCTTTGGCTGATATTAGAGGGATCTATCCTGACATATGCACCCACAGGATACACCTAGAGGACCAAGCTATGTCCTCTATTGAGCATCAACGAGGTCTTAACCCGAACCTCAAAGAGGTGGTTAAGAAGCAGATACTCAAACTCCTTGAGGCAGGGATAATTTACCCAATCTCTTACTCAAGGTGGGTATCTCCTGTTCACGTTGTGCCCAAGAAAGGTGGGATCACGGTGGTTAAAAACGAAAAGGATGAGCTTATAGCCCAAAGAACCATAACCGGTCATCGCATGTGCATAGACTATAGAAAACTGAATTCTGCTTCTAGAAAAGATCATTTTCCTTTGCCATTCATTGATCAAATGCTTGAGAGGCTAGCTAATCATCCTTATCTTGTTTTCTTGATGGGTACTCGGGTTTCTTTCAAATCCCTATAGATCCCGAGATCAAGAGAAAACAACATTTACTTGCCCTTATGGAACTTATGCTTATAGGAGAATGCCTTTCGGTCTTTGTAATGCATCGGCCACTTTTCAACGATGCATGATGCACATTTTCTCTGATCTAATTGAAGAGAAACTGGAGGTGTTTATGGCTGATTTTTCCGTATACGGCTCCTCTTTCTCCGATTGTCTTGCTAATCTATCTCAGGTGCTAAAGCGATGTGAGGAACACAGGCTCGTCTTGAACTGGGAGAAATGTCATTTCACGGTCCAAGAAGGGATTGTCTTGGGACACAAGGTATCAGAGAAGGGCATAGAGGTGGACAAGGCTAAGATCGAGGTTATGGTGAACCTACAAGCTCCGAACTCAGTAAAAGGAATAAGAAGTTTCCTTGGTCACGCAGGGTTCTGCAGAAGATTTATCAAAGACTTCTCCAAAATAGCACGACCCTTGACGAGGCTATTGTGTAAAGAGGTGGAGTTTATCTTTGATAATGAATGTGAAGAAGCGTTTAAGAGAATCAAGGAAGCATTGATCAGTGCACCGGTTGTACAAGCCCCTGATTGGTCATTACCATTCGAAGTGATGACAGATGCATCTGATTATGCCGTGGGGGCTGTCTTGGGGCAAAAGAAAGACAAGAAGCTTCACGTGTTCTATTACGCAAGCCGCACCTTGGATTCAGCTCAAGAAAAGTATGCCACCACTGAGAAGGAAATGCTCGCCATTGTGTTTGCATTTGATAAATTCAGGAGCTACCTAGTGGGATCAAAGGTTACGGTCTACACGGATCACGCGGCTTTGAGGTCTTTGATGACCAAGAAGGATGCTAAGCCGAGGCTTCTAAGATGGGTGTTGTTACTTCAAGAGTTTGATATGGAGGTGCTTGATAAAAAGGGTATAGAGAATGGAGCTGCCGACCATCTTTCAAGGCTGAGAATTGAAGAACAAGTCCCTATAGACGATGATTTACCCGAAGAACATCTCATGCTAGTCCGGTCTTACTTAGAGGTGGAGGAAGCCAACACGATCAAAGAGAGAAGCCTTCCATGGTTCGCAGACCTGGTGAACTACTTGTCATGCGGTCTAGAACCACCGGATCTTGATACTTATCAGAGGAAGAAGTTCTTTAGAGATGTGTTGAGATACCATTGGGATGAGCCGTATCTATACGTGCTTAACAAAGACCATCTCTATAGACGATGCTTGGCCGAGGAGGAGACCTATCCAGTGCTACAAGAATGTCACGGCTCGACGTATGGTGGTCACTTAGGTGCATTCAAGACGGTCACCAAGGTTTTACAAAGCGGTTTCTGGTGGCCGACCATGTTCAAAGATGCTCAAGATGGAGTCTCAAGGTGTGAAGCTTGTCAAAGGCACGGTAACATATCCAAGAGGAATGAAATGCCTAAAAACCCGATTTTTGAAGTAGAGGTCTTCGACTGTTGGGGCATTGACTTCATGGGTCCCTATGTAAGCTCATAGGGGAATCAGTATATACTTGTCGCGGTGGACTATGTGAGCAAGTGGGTTGAAGCGGTTGCATCCCAAACTAATGATTCAAAGGCTGTGGTAAAACTCTGCAAGAGCATCATTTTCCCAAGATTTGGAGTCCCAAGGATAGTTATAAGCGACGGAGAAAGCCACTTTATCAATAAGACTCTTGAGAGTCTTTTGAAGAACCACGGAGTAAAGCACATGGTGGCCAGCCCTTATCATCCTCAAACAAGCGGCCAAGTGGAGGTCTCAAACCGCCAGATCAAGGCCATTTTGGAGAGAACCGTGAGCGCATCTCGGAAGGATTGGAGCAAGAAACTAGATGATGCTTTGTGGGCTTACAGAAGTACATACAAAACCCCCATTGGAACCTCATCATTTAACTTGCTCTATGGGAAAAGCTGTCACTTACCGATTGAGTTGGAATACAAAGCCTTGTGGGCAGTGAAGCTTTTGAACTTTGATTTCAAGACAGCTCAAGAAAAGAGAGTTTTACAGCTTCATGAGCTCGAGAAGATCCGTTTAGACGCTTTTGAGAGCTCCAAAATCTACAAATAAAGGACAAAGGCGCTCCATGACAAGAAGATACACAAGAGAGAGTTCAAAGAAGGGGATCAAGTTCTGTTGTTCAACTCAAGACTTAATTTTTTCCCTGGAAAGCTAAGGTCTAGGTGGTCCGGTCCGTTTACTGTTCTTGAAGTGAGACCCTATGGAGCCGTGGTTTTAAAAGGAAAAGATGGACAAGGCTTTGTGGTAAACGGTTAGAGGGTAAAGCACTACTTGTCATCAGAAACAAGAGAGGGAGCTACCTCAGTTCCTCTTCTTGAACCCGAAACTGCCTGAAAAGGTAAGTAAAGTCAAACTTAGAGACGTCAAACAAAGTGCTCTTGGGAGACACCCCAAGCTTATCCTTGTAAATACTTCATTTTTCATCTTCCTTTTTCTTTTTACTTGAAGATTTTTGAAGGGTTTGTTAAGTGTTTTCAGGTGTTAGACAGTGAGTCCCGTGATTAAAGAAAAGAGAAGCTTGAGAAGACACGGCCTGATGACTTAAGAACAGGAGTACTCGTAGCCTCGGTATCGACTCTCGGTATATTCATACCGCGGTCACCTTTTACCGAGTGTAAGCCTGAGAACCTCGGCTAAACTCCTGGCCTTATTTACATCATACACCGTGTATTGGAGGTCCACGGTGTAAACACCTCGGTAAAATTATACCGAGGAGCAATGTTCGCATGAAACGGTTAAAAACCTCGATTTGAGGTCGCGACCAGTTTACACCGAGGCTAGCCCATCAAAACCCCCAAGCACCAAGTGTTCTTTGTTCAAACAAGTGCCCTCGGCATGATGCCCTCGAGGTGGAGCATGCCGAGGTGTCCGATCATAAGAAAGAACGAAAACAAGAACACTTGGGACACTTAGTCTAAGAAAGAAGGTTTGCGCGGACTATGGAAAAGACGTGAAGGCCACGAAAATTTACTCGTTAGCATGAGCTCAAATTCCTCGGCTTGGTACCCTCGTGGTGGAACAAGTCGAGGCCGCTCATGTTTACACGAGAAAAATCGGTTTAGACCGTACGGCCCACGTCATTTCCACACCGCGGTCATTTGGAGGCTTTGCGCGACATTTTGAATTCAAACGCTCGGTCAAGGCGATTTTTGGCGCGGTCAACGGCTGGAGCTGGAACAGAAGGGGGGACCAGTCCCACAACAGTCCAAATGCCAGCTGGAAAGCGTGCTCCAGCCCATACCTGCCTCCATACCGAGCCAAAACCAGAGTTTGCCTTCTTCACCCTTTTCTCTGCATTTCACGAACACATCTCTCTCATTTCTCATCAGTTTCACGCGATTCCAAGTGTTATAGACTCGTTAGAGTGTTGTCTATTCTGCATAAGCATTTCAATGAGCTTGAATCTAGGATTCCCAAAGGTATTTGCATTTTAAAGAACTCATCTTTTTCCTTCATTCTTTGCGAGCATTATTGTTTGTAAAATGTGGAATCGATTCTTTTAAACCGTTTCAGCCTTTGGGAACAATTTTAAAAATTCCATCAGGATAGACAACACATGAAAAACTGGCTCTTGCACTGATAATCGTTTGTTATTGAGTTTTTAAAATTCATGAGAAAATGCACTTGGAATCGGCTTTAATGGTGAACTGCGTTTCTGAGCTGACTGTCTCGATAACTTTCCTTACACCGGTTATATTGGCTTATTTGTGAATCACTTTGATGTTTGAGAAGCTATTAAACCGGTCTTGTTAAAGAGAAAGCTCTGTCCTAGCTATTCTTCTAGCATTTGTGCTTGGCGATATACTCGGTTCTCATGTTTTCTTTGAGAGTCTCTATCGCAGATGACCGAGGAACAGACCATTCCGGCTCACGAGACAAGTAAGAACGAGGTTCAGAGGAAGGCCACCAAAGGGAAAGCTGTCGCCTTGGCACGAGGTGGGGGAACAAGCAAGAAAACCTCTGCAAGACCCGAAGGTGAACAAGCTGCAAAGCGCGCAAGGAACGCCGAGCTTGCTCTTACACCATGATACGAATTCCCAAAGAACGGCCCACACTTGGTCGGTATCAGATGGATAGATCCTTGACTCCAAACGGATCCACGGAGAAGATGCTAAGGGGTGGGTCGGAACCCGAAGATCCTTAGGCCCAAACTCGCGGTGAAAGGTTTGAAACAAGGGGGTGACTAAGCTGGCTGATTGGATCCGCGGAAAAAGGATGTTAAGGCGTGAGAACTAGGTTCCCGAAAATCCCTAAGCCCCTTTAACTACTTGAACGTTCCAACGAGACAACTGGGTGAAGGCTGCGTCAAGTTCTATGGATTGAACTTGATAAACCGAAAAGATTCAAGAGGCTAACCACCTAAGGAATCGAAAAAGTTCTAGAAGAACAAAGGAGAAAACTCAGATTTTATTTTATAAGTGGATGAATCAAAATGAGAAGGGGAGCAAGCCTTTATATAGCAGGCGAAGTAGCTCAAGAGACAAACTCGAAAATGACAGAAAAATTAATAAAGTCTTGACCGAAATAAATGAACTAAAGACTGACTCTTCGGCTGGCCTTTGACTGACTCTTGAGTTGCCAAGCCGAAAATGACTCTTGCTATTCCGACCCATGAACCAGACCATAAACCAATCCTAGGTCGAGAGATGGGCAATGGACTTAACCTCGTTAAAACCCCACCCGGTAAACCCATTGGGACAAACCCGGGTGTAAGGAAAAAGAGTATTAAATCATCACCCGGACCAGATTAGTTACAACAGCCGTCGTTCATGAGCACGGTCACGATCTTGGGTGATGCCGGGTCGCCTGGTCCAATCGTGATCCCATTAAGTACAGCCTGGACCGTTCCTGCCAGCTTCTTAGCTCTGGATCGCGTCATAGGTCCATCCGGTACGGACAAATGTGCTTCCGGAACCTCGATTCCACTGTTTGGGTCATCCTTTGGGTCCATGATCGTATCACACCAGCTCCAGGACCAAGAAGGACTGGGAAGCAGGAGGATACTGACTCCGATGAGGACGAGAATAGAGCTCTGGTTCCATGAGAGGCCAACTGTGGCAAGAAACCAAAGAAAGAAACAAAGGCCGAGCCCGAGGGAGAGCATTTCCCAACCACTGAGGAGTACTTGGACCATTTTAACTCTGTGAGAGTGGCTCAAGGTCGATTCCCTGATATGGAGTTTTTGAGGAAGCTTGAGATACTCGATGATGTTACCCTCATCTTTCAAAACATGGGTTTGGCCTCGTTCTTTGAGTTGAGCGACGTTGCTTACGAGGGGATTACACAACAGCTCCTTGCCACTTTGGAGGTCATCATTTACCCCAAGAGAGATCCCAAGCGCTTAAATGGGAAAGGATTCAGCCATATAGAGTTTGACATGGATGGCGTGCACTACAAGATCAGTTTCAAGGAGCTCGATGAGATATTCGGTTTGTGAGGAACGGGAGCTCCCTTGATAAGTTCGTGTACCCGAAGGAGGAGTTAGCTGCTTTGTGGGAAACCATTGCTTTTGGACCTTACTTGGGAGGCAAGAGCAAGACAAGCTGCATCATGAACCCCGCGATCAGATACGCTAACCGAGTCCTAGCCTCCATGTTCTTCTCAACCTATAATCCTGGAGTTATTCACTTGGCCGAGCTTGAAATGTTGGGACTTGGTTTGAAGCCGCTCATCACGCAGATGAAGAACAAGAAGGAGTTCCAAGGGCCAATACATGTACCTTCTTTAGGCGCGTTCTTTGCGATTCAAATGCTGACCTACCATCATAATGTGTGGTATGTGTGGTGTGACCGGAAGAAGAAAGGCACGAGGAGGCTTCAGAACAGTTGGGTGGTGACTAAGATCCTGAGAGCCTGAGGGTTTGTATTCCCTGATTCACCGTCGAAGCCAAGCCTCATTGATGAGCAATACTTAAGCAAAAGCGGTTTCTTCGGAGGCAAGTCAGGGAACAAGTGGGTTTACAATTTCACACTAATGCACAGAGATGGAACGCAGGTTCTCTTGCCTAACCGAGCCCTCACCATGCTAGATAAGCAATGTAATGTCTCTTTCTATGTACTTAAGGACCAGTTTTACAACCCGTTCCTCGATCCGCCAATGCGCAAGTGCACCAAGGTGAACCAGGCCGCGAGTAGTAGACCTCTGAACGAGAATGGCACGGCCGGTTGTGAGAATGAGGAGCCAAGACACTCTGAGAGAAGAATAGGGGTTAGCTGATACCATTTTGATCCATACGTGTGGGGAGAGCCTGAATACCACACCAAGAAGCTGTACTCGAGAGTCAACACCCTACAAAAGTGGTGTAAGTGGCAAGACAAGACCATTCATGCGTTGGTGGACTGTGTAAGGCACCTGAAGAAGAAAGTCAAGCGACTCACCGCACCCATCTTCACCTGACAAGAACTCGGCGACCTCAACAGCACCAGTTGCACAAGAGGAGGTTGGAGAAAGCTCGAACACGAGGAACCCGGAGTTTCCACCAGGCAAAGAGGAATGGATCGATCCTGCCACGGAATTCCTGCCTGAACCCTCTGAAAGCAGCCCACCACGTCAGTCCACACCCTCCTGCTCAACATCGAATCCCTCGCACTACTTGGGATCAGACCTCTCCGACTGAGGTATCGACTTCAAACCATTGTAAATATGCATCGTGTATATATCATATTGCATTTGTCTAGTTTTTCCTTTTTAATTCTCTCACACGCTTTTATAACACAAGGGACAGTGTTATTTAAGTGTGGGGGGAGGAGCTTTGTGTTTTCTGATCTTGTTTTCTTTGTTCTTATTTGACTTTTTGCATTCTTGAGTCTCTTCTAGCTTAGTGCATATGAAAAACCTGAAAATTTTCACAAAAAAATGCTCATTTTAGCTGCATCTTGCATTTTAAGATCGAGTCTAGTTGCATCATGTAAGATTGCATCAATGCAAGGAGCAATGATAGGTTTTTTCCTGGAGAGTAAATCGCTTGAGAACTTGAACTAAATATGCTTGTGAAACTCATTCTGTGCTTGCAAAGTATGAAACGATTTGAATCTGAGAAGCAAGTTTGAATTGAACTCAACTCTGATTAAGTGGGAACCCTGAACTTGACATCTAATTATCATGTTTGTGCATATCATTGTGAATTCATGGTTACCACATACATATTTGAGCTTTCTTATCCCTTTTTATCACCCTCGCTAGCTCAAATAGCTGATCTCTTACCTTGAGACAGTTCCATGCCTTTAGCCTAACCTTTCTTTGAAGCCTAAACACCCTTCTTGTGTGCATAATTTGTGAGGCCTTGTTTCTAGTAGACTTGGTAAAAAGTGTTGGGTTTAGAGCGACAAAGATGGCGCTGCATGTAGACACTGGTCCAGCATCAAGGGCCAGTATAGGCTAGGGTGAAAGTGAGAGCATCGGTTTTGAGAGAGCGAGCTGAAAAGAAAAGAATTCGAGTGATGAAAGTGGAAAGAACCGGATTGGATAGGGGAATGAATGCTAAAATGAAAGAAAGCGAGTCTATGAAGAAAAGCTCATGTGTGAAAATAAAAAGAACCTCATGAAAAGGAAAGAAAAGATTCAAAAGAGGCGTGTCTTAAGAAGAGCTTGTGTGTAAAGAAAATAATCTCGATAAGTTGTTAAAGGAAGCATTCCCCTATGAGATGAAATGAGGAGAGTAACGAGAGGTCATTGAGAGTCAAAGGCAAAATGCCATTTGGGGGTGAGTAGACTAGAGAGAGAGTCTTGTGAGGATCAATGCCGAGAGTGAAGAGCATTTTGGGTGTGGGGTAGATGCAGTTCTATTTTTGTATGCATCCGTTGCTTTTTACCCTTAGCATTTTACTAAAGTCTACTAATTTTTGAGTGATCCCCTTGCATGGCTTTGCATTGCATATTTGAGCATGAACTTGAGTTCTCATTGTGATCACTTCTCTCTAAAAAGGAAATATGAGCTCCCATTGCATTACAACCTCTTTCTCTCATTTGTTCTTTTTGCTTGAGGACAAGCAAAGGACAAGTTTGGGGGAGTTGATATGTCTATATTTTGCATCATTTAGGCTGCATTTTAGAGTTCATATCATGTGTTTTCTCATGTATATTGAGTCTTTAGGCATCAAAATAGGTTTTAGGACTTGCATTAGGTCCCAAAGAGTTTTGCATGTTTTGAAGTCTTTATCAGGTGCTTTGGAAGCTATTTGGAGCTCAAGGGGAGGATCAGGAATGAAAACGGTGAAGAAAAGGGTCAAAAATGGTGAAAACCGCTTGGAGGAATTTCTCGGCCAAAACTCGTACCGGCTGGACGAAAACCTTGGCCAAAATCCTTATCGAACGGTCGTTATCGGCTAAAAATGAGTATCGGGTGAAAATCCCCTCGGGTGAAGTTTTACGCCGAGGCGAGAAGATTTATCGGCTAAAAAGCTTACCACGGTACATGATTCTCGGACATTTTCCTTACCGCGGGAAGCATTTCTCGGCCAAAATCTATTTTCACCCGCGCACTTCAAAGATCACCAATCCGGGGAACCTTCCAGTCCGAATCAGTTGACGGGGTCTTCATCGAAGTTGGAGATAATCAAGCCAAGAACCCAGAACAGTTAGAATCATTCCATTCGGACCAGTGAGAAGAGAGATATCGGCTCCGGAAGGAATGCCTGTCTCGCATGCACCCGAACGCCGATCAGCTGAGCTTCAAAGATTACGTAGGACGGAGCCCTTCCAATACGAACCAGTCTACCGAGTCTTCATCAAAGTTTGAGATCTATGAAATACCTTTCTGGAACACTTAGAGTGGGTTTGGAAGATACCGTCTCCGGAGTACACATCGGTCCAAAAGCTGTACTTTCTGGTCATTCGATGCGGTACAAAGATGAGCAATCCAGGAAGCCTTCCACCTCCCAAGCTCCGATGATTTCTTCACCAAAGTTTGCGCTGAATGAGTCATCTTGACTATGGAACTGGTCTCAAAGAATTTGGAGTCGTGTGCTGAAAGTTATTGCTTCCGGAAGACAAGTTGGTCGATATGAGCCCAAATGAGTTGCGATACGCGCTAAGTGTTTCTACAGACCTCGGCATCGCTACCTCGACACCGCTCAGACCAAGGCTCATCTCTTGAGAGCATTTTGGGCTAGACCTCGTATTGACCCCTCGGTATGATGAGATCAAGGCATGCATGCAAGGGAAGTGAAACTGAAAACGACTAAGTGTTGAACATGCACCTCGGTACAAAGACCTCGGCATTGCATGCTGGACTCCGTCTTCCTGAACCCCTCAACTACCAAGCTCTGCGGCATTACATGGCGAGGTCCCTTGTCATAACTCCGGAATCAAGAACAAGGTGGCTTAAGATAACACACGTGAAGATGGATCGAAGACTAGGGTTCATGCATGTTCTTGACGTATTCTTCACGAGATCTCCATCTTGATCATTGCTCACGTGCACCTCTCGGCATCAAGACCTCGGCTTCACACTCCGACACACCGTGGTGCTCACCCAATGACCCGAGAAGGTGGCTCAGTACCCGGTTTGTTCCGGGCTGACCCGCAACACTTTCCCTTCGCTATAAATAGATTTTAGGACCAAAAACCTAATCATCTTATCTTTTATCCTCTTTTAGCTTTAAGAACTTGCCTCTTTTGTTAAACTGGATTAATCTAATCCGATATCTCGTTTTTGCATCAGAATCTTGTTCTTGTTTTATTTCTTTTATTCTCCAGCATTAAACTCCTTATCATGACTAGCTACACGTCTTGCAAAGGACTTAGTGAGCTCGTTATGATCAGTGAGTAGACGTTTAAGCGGCTTTAGATAGGTTGATTAGGGTGCTTTCATGATAGATTAGTGAGTTTAGGGGTCTAGTCTTGCATGTTTGATTCTTTAACCGACGAGATCTCTAAGCTGGATCCAAGCACATCACTTGAGGTTCAGATCTGAGACATATCTAGCATCAAAAGTGTTTGTAGAAATGTCTGAACCACTCGGTTAAAGGTTTAAGAGTCTTTCATCGCGAGAGTGATAGTTTGTTCTCTTAAATGACTTATTGAACTGAATCTTAAAAGCTGACTGATTCATGCTTCTCAAAAGGGATTTTGGTATGAAAGAGGATCAGTTTAGATGTTTAATACTTTCATGAGAAAATTAACATACTTTGAGTTCATGTTAAATGAAACCGCTTGATAAACCTGATTCATTAACTCGCTAGTCTAGCTTGAAAGCACCCGAGTCATATATCCTGTCTAATGCTTCTGCCTTTATCATATATATTCATCATCCGAACCATTTGCTCATTTACTGTTAATCACTTGCATCTTCATCTAGTTTATATCTCATCTTTTATTTCATTTTCATGTTCATTTGCTTGTTACGTAGATTAGTAAAAACCCTTGCTTGTTCATCATGACTTAAGATCACAAGTAACATTGATTAGTGTCTCACACACAAGTTTGGATTGATAACCCCTTGTACTACAAGACAGGGGATTGATAACCTCTACAAAGAGCCTCAAAAACTCTTAGTTATCAATCTTTGTTATGTAAAGTGATATGGAAAGCTGATTGTCTCCTCTTGATTGTCTCCAAATTTGAGCTGGATCGGACAGTGAGAAGGTCTTCATTTGAGGCTGAACTTCTGACGGTCTGACTCTGAGCTAAAAATGTGGATTTCTTCCGTTTTGCCATCACATTCCCTAAGTTTCCTGAAAAGAGCTTTGAAACTACAAATACATGGGAATCATGATAAAAGTTCCTAAAACCAAGTAAAACCTTTGAAAAAGCTTTTGAAATCAATGGTGAAAAGTGGTCAAAATCGGGAGTTATCAACTCCCCAGACTTATGACTTTGTTTGTCCTCAAACAAAACAAGATCACATCTGGAAAAATATCATTCAACAAAAATGAGAGGGAACTCAAAAATATTAGCAACCATACTTCTAGACCTTAATTATGGACAATGCATCAATCAGATCAAGTCAAGAAAATTCTCACCAAAATACAAATGTAACTAGTCCGTTAGTCCGTCATGCAAAAATCCATACACTTAGAACTAACTTCTAGTCAAATAGCTCTTAATATTCATTAAAGGTTTTAGTGGTTCTCATCAAAAGTATATTAAACAAGGCATTCAAGGTTAGGTATCAAAAATGCTTTTTAATGGTAAGGCTTGATGTGTTTAGGGTTACATTTTTCTAGAGAGATAGGAGATTGTGCAAAACAGCAAGAGAGGATGGAACAGTAAATGACCCCACAGTTTCAGTCACATTCTTCTTGCCTTAAGATTTCTGATATCTTTTCTTCAGGTTCTCCCTGTAGTTCCCCCAGACTTGGATATTTTTCCAGGATTGAATCCATAACTCCTTAAGTGAATACCTAATGTCGTGGCTCAAGTGATTTCGGCTTCTAAGACTCTTTAGGCTTTTGGTTTCTTTTCCTTTCTTTCTTTTTCTTTTTTTTTTTTGTTTTTTTTTTTGTTTAGAAAGGGGAAACTGCCTTTTGACTTGGACTCTTAGGGAGCACGAAATTTACCTTTAAGAATGAGTTTTTCTGAGGCATTATACGATTTCTGGCACACTCCCTTTTGGTCTCTTTCAGTATTTCTCTTGAGTGAGTGAAAATTATGTTGTTCCTCCCTCTCCGGCGTTTTTGCACATATCTGTAAATTAGATTAAGGGTATGGTACCAGCTAAAGATGAACTGGCCATCTAGGACAACAAAGACTGGTAACAATAAGGTAAAGATGTCCTAGATTTATATCATGATGCCTTTTTAAAACTATTGATGAGAAAATTATATGTCAAGATTAAGTCCAAGTTAAATGAGCTAGTATATCCTGTCAGAAAAGATCTCCATGAATAGAATTCCTCTGGTGGGATTTCGTAGTGTAAGTACTCTAGCTACCGCCTAGTCTAGTACTAAACCTTGAAAGAGATTTCATGAGTGATTGGTGTAGATGCAAACAGGTTGGTTATCATCATTGATTTTTTTTATTATTCCCTCAAAATGTGTTTGACCTTTTTAAAACACTTTTTGAAACTCAAAAGACTTTTGAAAAGTTTTAAGAAAAATCGAAATTTTTTTAAAGAAAATGCAGAATGCAATGGCTCATGCAAGAAAAGGTGGTTAGAAAGGGATGAAATCCTCCCCCAGACTTAAATCACACTGTCTCCAGTGTGAAATAAATCAGGCAAGGATGAGAAATAGAGTATGTAAAAATTTAAAAAGATTAAGGAAAAGAAAACTTACCTGGTGTTGGTGATGCATTGTGAGGTGGTTGTGGTGGTGATGCGTGATCAAACTTGGATGCTAGAGATCCAAAATGACAGATTCGATCAAGGGTGGTGGAAGTGGCCAAGGGTGGCCGGCTGGTGCTGGCCGCGAGTCGTAGCATTGCGGCCGCGGTGGGACGCGTACTGGCAGCGGTTGAGAGCGTCGCGACCGCGGTGGAAAGCTTGCTGGCCGCGGCTGAATCTCCTTTGGCCCGGTCAGCTCCTTTTCTTTTCTCCTTTTTTTTGTGGCATACTAAGGCCTGTCTAAAATGGAGAAACAAAACTTTAATAGAAAAAGAAAGCTAAACAAAAACAAATAAGTACCTAAAATGGGTTGCCTCCCATCAAGCACTTTGGTTTATAGTCCTTAACTAGACTTTGCTAAGAAAAAGACTTAGTTTAAATAGGATCTTTTCCTAAGACAAGTCCATTTCGAAATCCTCCTGTTCTATCTTGCAGGTTCTTCATCACTCCAGAGTTTTTCTGGTTCAAGTGCTTATTTGCTGATCTTGTTTGGTTAATCCACTAAACCAATGTGTTTTCTCTGGCCGCTAACTTTACGAATATAACTTCAAGAAATGTTTCTCTGTGTTATCACAACTAAATCAAACATTTTAATAAAAAACTAGATTAGAATTCGTGCTTTGCATGGATTGATTATTACCTTTTAAAATGTTATGTTGTATTTTAAACATATTATATGCATTTTATAAACTGTTGATTTTGATTTTTATTATTTTTGTGTGTGTTTTGAATGAAATATAATGTAATTCAAATATTGTATTTAGATTGTTGTATTCTTAATTGATGGGTTAATCTAGAAATTTACATGTGTATTGAATAAGAGATACTGTAATTTATGATTGTAGTAAATTTGAAAAATGTTTGTTATACATCTTGTAATTTTTTTAACTAGATTCTAATCTACCCATGGGTGGGCGGGATATTATTTATTGTTTTAAAAAAAAAAGATTTCATAAAATGTAGATTTGGGATATAAAAAAAATTGTTGAATCATATGGTTGAATAATGTTGAATAAATGTATGTTCAGTGACTTTGGTCGTTAATATAAAGGACATGTGAATTTGTTAACATTGCTTGGTTTCAAATGTAGAATTCTAATAAAATGTAAGGCCCATAATCTAATAAACTTATAATGAAATATTTTAGAATTATGATAGATTGAAAGGCCAATATCTGAAGTATGTAATAGAGTTATAAGGTCTGACGTGAAAAGCCCACAGGTAGATTACTCAACAAATAAATTATGATGGATATAAAGGTCCAAAGGGAGATTACTAAACAAATAAATACGTTTGGTATTAATTCAATTCGTACCAGTACAGAGCATAAACAAAATATTACAAAAGCTCCTAACATTTACGGATAAAAGTATAATTTATTAAGTGAAATACGTTATTACTTATCAAACATTGATCTCATCTCCGATTGATACCTAAAGTATTAATGTGAATACACCTTAATTAGTATTAAAATAAAACAGAAAATATCATCTAATATATAAATCAATAACAACTTACTTATTTCTAAATTCAATGGCTTTTTGTATTAGTGAATCTATTGAATATTGCGAACAACTCCTAACAAAATTAACACACATCCGACCAGTATCTTGATCTACATGTAAAAAAATGTTTCTTAGCAAGCTAAATTAAATACGTATTGTATACAAATACTACTGCAGTCATGGGCTATAATATACTTAATTTATTTATACTAACATCTTCCTCTTTAATTTCCCAAAACCAGAAAACACATACAAAATGATAATTTCCCCTATGCATCCACTCATCCTTGATATCTTGAGCAACATCACTTAATGCAACACAGCCCATAATACATGCTCTACAATATGAACAATAAGTACTTGCTATTCTAAAATAAAAACTCTAATAATTATACTGGTTTAATATAATATGAACATAAAATAAAACTTACTCTGCGCCCTCAAGGTCGGAACTTATTCTATGTTATCTTTATTCAAATAAGAGATCTCCTACGGCAGAGACAGTTTCAACTAATTCTATGTATGGATATCCATGCAAAAATGTCTATGTTAATTGGATGCTTTATTAAGTAAAATAAATATGATATTCTTTAAAATAAAATAGTTTGTTACCAGTCAATACAGACGGGTCTATCTTTCTTCTCAGAATATCTACAAATTTTGTGAACAATCTGTCTTGGGCTGAATATCTCTGATAATTGTCAAGTTCTTCACAATAATATAGTATTTATTGCGTGCAAGCCTCAGAGATTCTCTATTTACAAATACTTTGAAGCCACAAAATAACTTCCAATCTCCGTGTCAAAGATAATCTTCATGATGAACTATTGTTTTTAATAATTAACAGTAAACTAATAGAATCTAAACAGCAGAATATGTAAGGGGTTTTCTATAATCAGAAATATTGTTTTTATAAACTAATAGAATCTAGACGGCAGAATATTTTAAGAGCAAATAAGGAGTTCTGAATTTTTACATTCTGATCCATTAGTATCATCTTAATACTATCGCCCTTAGAATATGGTTTCCTCCACAAAATAAAAATTTTGACATCAATCTTTTAACATTCACTGATTGTACGTAATTCTTCCAATTCATCTCTACGAACCCTTGGCAAATCCATTTTTTCTGTATAGAACTAAAACCTTGGTGAATAGAGATTATGTAAGTTCAGAAAAATATTGGTACATAGAGATAAATATGAGTAACTTTTTGTGATGTGCGTCTGGAAAATGTGAGGAAGATGTCAAAGAAACTTAAATTAATATTTTCGAACGAAGATATTCTCTTATTTATGTTTCGTAATATAAATACCTTTAAAAATACTATTTCCTTTATTACAACCAGTATTTTATTCATTTTAATAAAATATGACAAATTAAACATTTGCTTTAAACATAATATTTTCGATTACATAATAAAAGGAAAATTTAACATTGATTTTCTAAATACATTCATTTATTGTAATGTAAAAAACAAAAAGTTGTGATGAATCTAGAAATGGAAAAAGAAACATACTATTTGAATATACAATTATTATTTTGTTTTTTATTGATTGCACGTGTTTCTATCAATTTATAGAAACATAATCGTTAATGACATCTTCGATATCCTAACTGTATAATTGAAATTTACAGGATCTAAATGATATTATGGCGTGTTAGTAATATAAATATTCGTAAAATATATTACATATATTCTGATATGTTAAAACCTGTTTCATACTTATTCAAATCAGCAATATCATTGTAGAACATTATTGATGATATTTAACGTTTTAGTATCATAATTTATGTGCATTATAAAAGGGCAAACTATATATATAAGGTTTTTTTTAATATACTGTTCCGTATAATATGGTGAGTGTATATATTTGAATATACAGTTACTATTTTTTTTATTAATTGCACGCCATTATATAAATTTATAGAAACATAATAGTAAATGACATATTGGATTTCCTAACTGTATAATTTAAATTTAAAGGATCTAAACGATATTATAGCGTATTAGTAATATGAATATTCGTAAAATATTTTTCATATATTCTGATATGTTAAAACCTGTTTCATACTTATTCAAATCGGTAATATCATTGTACAACATTATTGATGACATTTAACGTTTTAGTATCATAATTTATGGGCATTATAAAAGGGAAAACTATATATATAAGTTTTTTTTAAAACAAAAAATCTACTGTTCCGTATAATATGGTGAGTGTATATATTTGAATATACAGTTACTATTTTTTTATTGATTGCACGCCATTATATCAATTTATAGAAACATAATTGATAGCTAAGACTTTTAAGTCTTTAAAGAGGTATCAATCCCCTGTAGTTGTAGCACAAGGGGTATCGAATCCAAGCTTGTGGTAGACACTAGTCTATTATGCTCATTACTTAAGTCAAGTTGATCAGGAAGATGTTTTTGTTGTTTAATCTACTTGAAATGCAAGAAAGAACAGAAATGGAATAAGTTATGAAATTTAAACTAGCAAGGGTGCAAATAACAAACGATTAAACTAGAACAATGATCAGATGATGATATGAAATGATAAATAGAGGCTTTAGGACGGGTGTTTTCAAGTTAAACTAGCGGGTTAATGAATCAAGATTATCAAGCAAATTCATTTAACATGAATTCAAAGACAAGTTAATCCTCTCATGAAGGTATTAAGCTTCTAAACTGATCCTCTTTCATACCAAAATCCCTTTTGAGAAGCATGAATCATTCAGCTTTAAGATCCAGTTCAATAGGTCATTTAAGAAGAACAAACTATCATTCTCATGATGAAAGACTCTTAAACCTCTACCCGATTGGTTCAGACATTTCTACAAACACTTTTGATGCGAGAACATGTCTTAGATCTGGACCACATGTGATGTTCATGGATCCAGCTTAGAGATCTGATTTGCTAGAGAATGAAATATGCAAGACTAGACCCCTAAACTCGCTAATCTACCATGGAAGCACCCTAATCTACCTATCTAAAACCTCATAAGCGGGCTACTCACTAATCATGAAGAGCTCACTAGATCCTTTGCAACATGTGAAGCTAGTCATGATTAGAAGTTTTGATGATGATGATGATGATAAAAAATAAAATGAAAGAGAATAAGATCTTTACGTGAAAACGAGATATCTGATTAAAGAAGCAAGTTTCACAAAAGAGGCAAGTTCTCAAAGCTAAAAACAGATAAGAGATAAGATCCTTAGGTTTTTAGTCCTAAAAACTATATATAGTGAAGTCTAAGTGTTTCGGGTCAGCCCAGAACAAACCGGGTACTGAATGCTCTTCTTGGGTCGTAGGGTGAGCACCTAGGTTTGTGAGAGAGTGAAGTCGAAATCTTGATGTCGAGGGGCGTACGTGAGCAAATATCAGGATGAAGATCTCATGAGGAACACGTCAAGAACATGCATGAACCTAGTCTTCAATCCATCTTCACGTGCATTCTCTGAGTCGACTTGTTCTTGAATCTGGGTTTGTGACAAGGGACCTCGGCATGCAATGCCGAGGGGCTTGGTAGTCGAGGGATCAAGGCAGATGCGGTCCGACATGCAACGCCGGGGTCTTGAAGCAGGGGTTTAGATCCAACACTTAGTCTTTTTCAGATTCGCTTCTTCAGCACGCATGCCTCGGCCTTGATATACCGAGGAGTCAGCACAAGGTCTGGTCCAAAGAGCTTTAGGGGATGAGCCTCGGTTTAAGCAATATCGAGGTAATCAATTAAGTAGTCAGCATATTTAGGGCTAACACTTCACAGCTCAGCAAACAGTTGGTTGAACTTATACCACATATAGGCCTTAGCCGCAGAGACCATTAATGAAAGCAAGCGATTCTCTTTAAATCTGGTTGTCAGGTTCCTCGCTAGATTCACTAAACAAGCACCATGCATGTCTAGGCAACAAGTACACCTACAACAAAACATCATTGAAGGAGTCAGTAATACTACCATAATACTAGTTGACTACCCTGGATTTCAGATTTCCACTCCTAATATAGTATACAAAAATCTCTTATAAGTTAATAGTTAAAAAGTTAATAGTTAACTACATATATTTCACTTCATCATATTCTAAAGTAATTTGATTTTTAATGCTAGTCAACAACAAATAATTCACTTTGTTACTAAAATTTTTTTTTGTATTTGTTTCTAGCCTTTCTAAGACCCGAGTAGATCGATGAGTGTTGATTGGAGATGAACATCACTTTGTCATCACTTATAATCGTCTGGAGACATCTGGAGAACTATTCGTAGGATGCATTATTATAGCTGTTGACGACGGCATAAGCAATTGGGAAGATTTGGAAAGTTCGCATCTTACCCACTTGCACAAATAGGCATCCACCATAACGTCCAACAAGATGGGTGCCAATAATCAAGATGACAGGCTTTAAGTACCTCAGTCCTGAAATGGAGGTAGCAAATGAGATAAACATATACTTGAGCCTCTTACAACCATTCGTATCCAGTTGAAACTCCGTTTCGCAGACTGTTCATGGGTTTGAGATTTGCAGATTTTCAAGATAAGATGGTTGTAAAGAAAATCTTCCCGACACAGATCCAAAAGCCTTCTCGATCGCAACTTCCCGGCATCACCATGCCTTCCAATATGAGATACTCACCTGGAACTCTTGAAACGTGATTTGTTGGATTTCTATAGGACCCAAACCCTTTTGGTCTGCGACAAGCCTGGCTTGTATCAGTTTGCCTATGACCTGCGTTGTTTCTTGTTTGTGAAACTGTCACCGGTTGTCAATAGGGCAGGTGTGCTTCAGTTGTACCTTCTTAATCTGAAAGTTACCGTCCCGTCCATCAGCGAAGCTTATATGTGCTTATGGCAATCTGGATTCACACAGACGAATTCGTGGAAGTGTGGTGTTGAGTGTTGAGGTGTTAAGTGGAATTTCCTGCTGATTGCATATATATCCATCTTGATTTTGCAGTCCACCTTGTTTCAGAATATCCTACCGACAAAAACTCCATCACTCTCATTCAGACATCTTTGAGAGCACTGTCTATTCCTGCTAATTATGCAAAACAATATAGGTTGTATTTAACTACATTATTAGTCAAAGGTAGTTGACTATATACTATCAAATACTTACCATCATCTTTGATTATGTCCACTATCGGAGGAGCATCTCTTCCAAACATTGCCAGAATTTTTTCTGCATCAGAGAATACATCATTAATCATCTCCTGCACGCAGCTGAACCTACTCGCACCACGACTGGTTTCACCTTTTTCCTTCCACTTTGGGCCTTCACCATCGGCCTCGACACCTGATTAGTAGGATTCCTGTATGGATTTTCATTTCCGTTGAGTTCTAATCACCACACTGTTTCCCTTTGCAGTTTCATCAACTGCAAAGTTATGCATTTCTTATTTGTTACCTGCAGGAGATTCTTTATCACTACCTCCCCCAAATCGGCTTCATCACCAGCAAGAAAAGTCGCAGATAATTTGTCCATTTTTTCACAGCCTTCAACAGCCAAATCAGCAACCATTCAATAACTTCTTATTAAATTAGTCGACTATACGTAGCTGACTATACATATAAATGTATAAGTAACTACAAAATATAAGTATCCAAATACAACTAGTACTGTTAATCCAAAAATAATTGTTTATACATATCTGACTACCCATTCAAATATACAAGAACTTAGTGATTTCAAATACCCAACTTTAAATAGAATTGTTCAGACATGCTCATTTCAGAATGTAGTTGTCTATATATGACTACCTAGTTGTGTTAAAATCGAAACCAAAAGCATATCTATGTCGTTTCTAAAATAGTGCTATAGTCAGAAAATGACTACTTATACATAGTAGTCAACTAGACAACAACCATTACCAAACTTACCATCATCCTCGGACGTGTTTTCAAAGTCATCTTCTCCGTTGTTTTCACACTCCACAATAGCTCTTTGATTTACACATTCAGTTATCTTTTCGTCCACCATTACACATAGGTTTAGTTGCTCGATTTCAGAGCGCATTTCCACGAACAATAAAACATCGTCGTCACAACAAACAGCTACCGGTGGTGCATCTTTTCCATCGTCCATGAGCATGTATGATGGCCACTGATATGTCAGAGCGACCTCTGCAGCTTCACTTAACTGGAATTTCTCTCTCACAACTTTTACCTATATATCATCCTTGTAGTTAAGAAAACACCTTTGTTGTGGCCTGTTTTGTCTGTGAAGAAAGCCCAAACACCCGGCGTATCTTCTAACCATCTCCCCTTGACAAGCAAAACGATTTGTTTTCCAACCATATGTATTAGAAATTGCAAATTTATATAGATGTATCTACTATGACTACAATGGAAAAACAGTCAAAAAATATTTTCAAAAGTAGTTTAAAAATCTTAATGCGGCGGTAAAAAGCTTGCTGAGTTAGGTGAGGGCTTTTATGACGGTGGTAGAAGACCTCTTATTAACCTAGTCTGCTACACATTTCACGAAAATAACTTAGGCGCTTAGACTACAATCGATGCCAAAAAAGTTACCACTGCTATCGTTCGAAAATTGATGGTAGTGTTCCAGTGTTGATGGTAGCGCCCTAAACTTTACAAAAATAAGACGTCATTTTCGTGTCAGCTGATGGGGTTGCGGGCATAGGGTGGTTTTTTAACAAGCCCGTTGGTCCTCCAAAAGTTTTAAATTTATAAAACCCAATTGACTGCAAGTGCACAGATGTACGTTGTAGGACTTAGGGTGTCAATCCACAAAGAGGATGTCTAATCTGCGAGAAACAACAAACTGGAAAGTAAGCAAAGTCATAAACCAAATAAAAGTTTTGGGGTTTTTGGTTCAGATCCTAAATTAAACCTAATCTAATATTCACAAGAAATGCAATGCATGATGAGTTGTTAAAAGAACATCTAAAGCATATCGACTCAAACTAAAGACTCTTAAACTCATAGGTGGCGATTTAGACTTCTCCGGTTTACTCTAATCGATGTATGATGGCATTTCCAATTAGCTTCCGGGCGATTATCTTCATTTGTTTCTGAGAATCGACATTGAACTAGAATAGACATGTGTATGATTAACCAACTGTCGTCACCTTAATCAAGTAATCTCTTAGATCTAGCAATTAACTCTCGCTCTCATGCTAAACTTAAGATCATGCATTAGATATTGAATTCGTCTGCTCACATCTTCTCTATAGGTAGCTTTCGACTCCTATAGCGACTATGTTCTTCTGAAGTTAGGTACAGATGATCTGATACAGCACTCTCGTGGCTCTGATCGATCCTAGGCTCAAAGAATAGGTCATGAATCTACTCTTATGCTTTATGAACAACTTAGAAGAGATGAGATCCAGAATATGGTCTAGAACAATAGAAATCCTAATCGATATATATGCTGGTCGATATCTTCAAACAACTTGACTCTCTTAGACTAATCTACATGATGCAATGAATGATGAAAGACATAGAAGAATCCAAAACAATGAAACAGAAAAGTTAGTAAGATAAAAAGGAGGAAGAACAATGGATCTGGGGTAGAATCCCCTTCTCCATCGCCTAACCCTATAAAAACAGAGTTTGGTGGCTCAAAATCTCATTACAGGAGCACACACCGGTTTAGGACTGCTAAACAATGTATTTATAGATCCTAAGGTCTTCCAGGTCTCATTTAAGGCTTCTCTGAGGATAAATTGTGAAGTGGGCTTTGATGTCGGGCCTTGTGGCTCGTGGTAAGGTCCACCGGGGGTGAGAGTCTTCCAAGGCAGTTAAATATGTGTTTCCCGCGGGTGAGAATCTTCCGGGACTGGTGAACTGAGTCAACTTGTTCTCCATGTATTGTTTGATTGCACCATTGGATCTTTGTTATGTAAAATGCTATGGAAAGCTGATTGTCTTCAAATTTGAGCTGGATCGGACGGTGAAAAGGTCTTCATTTGAGGCTGAACTTCTGACGGTCTGACTCTGAGCTAAAAATGTTGATTTCTTCCGTTTTGCCATCATATTCCCTAAGTTTCCTGAAAAGAGCCTTGAAACTACAAATACATCGAAATCAAAATAAAAGTTCCTAAAACCAAGTAAAACATTTGAAAAAGCATTTGAAATCAATGGTGAAAAGTGGTCAAAATCGGGTGTTATAGGCTCCCCAAGACTTAAGATTTTGTTTGTCATCAAACAAAACGAGATCAAATCTGGAAAAATATCATTCAACAAAAATGAGAGGGAACTCAAAAATATCAGCAACCATACTTCTAGACCTTAATTATGGACAATGCATCAATCAGATCAAGTATAGAAAATTCTCACCAAAATACAAACGTAACTAGTCTGTTAGTCTGTCATGTAAAAATCCACACACTTAGAACTAAATTCTAGTCAACTAGCTCTTAATATTCATTAAAGGTTTCAGTGGTTCTCATCAAAAGGATATTAAACAAGGCATTCAAGGTTAGGTATCAAAAAGGCTTTTTAAGTGTAAGGTTTGATGTATTTAGGGTTACCTTTTTCTGGAGAAATAGGACATTATGCAGAACAGTAAGAGAGGATGGAACTGTAAATGACCCCACAGTTTCAGTCACATTCTTCTTGCCTTAAGATTTCTGATCTCCTTTCTTCAGGTTCTCCTTTTAGTTCCCCCAGACTTGGATTTTTGTCCAGGATTGAATCCATAACTCCTTAAGTGAATACCTAATGCATTGGGTCAAGTGATTTTGGCTTCTAAGACTCTTTAGGCTTTTGGTTTCCTTTCCTTTCTTTCTTTTTCTCTTTTTTTGTTTTTTTTTGTTTTTTTTTGTTTAGAAAGGGGAAACTGTCTTTTGACTTGGAGTCTTAGGGAGCACGAAATTTACCTTTAAGAATGAGCTTTTCTGAGGCACCATACAATTTCTGGCACACTCCCTTCTGGTCTCTTTCTGTATTTCTCTTGGGTGAGTGAAAACTATGTTGTTCCTCCCTCTTTGGCGTTTTTGCACATATCTGTCAAATTAGACTTAAAAGAATGCAAAAGGTTAGAACATAAAGGTTTGGGTTAAGGGTGTGGTAAAAGCTAAAGATGAACTGGCCATCTAGGCCAACAAAGACTGGTAACAATAAGTTAAAGATGTCCTAGATGTATATCATGATGCCTTTTTAAAATTATTGATGAGAAAATTATATGTCAAGATTAAGTCCAAGTAAAATGAGCTAGTATATCCTGTCAGAAAAGATCTCCATGAATAGAATTCCTCTGGCGGGATTTCATAGTGTAATTACTCTAGCTACCGCCTAGTCTAGTACTAAACCTTGAAAGAGCTTTCATGAGTGATTGGTGTAGAAGCAAACAGGTTGGTTATCATCATCGATTTTTTCATTATTCCCTCAAAATGTATTTGACCTTTTGAAAATACTTTTTGAAACTCAAAAGACTTTTGAAAAGTTTTAAGAAAAATCGAATTTTTTTTTAAAGAAAATGCAGAATGCAATGGCTCATGCAAGAATAGGTGGTTAGAAAGGGATGAAATCCTCCCCCAGACTTAAATCACACTGTCCCCAGTGTGAAATAAATCAGGCAAAGATGAGAAATAGAGTATGTAAAAATTTAAAAAGATTAAGGAAAAGAAAACTTACCTGGTGTTGGTGATGGATTGTGAGGTGGTTGTGGTGGCGATGCGTGATCAAACTTGGATGCTAGAGATCCAAAATGACAGATTCGATCAAGGTGGTGGTGGAAGTGGTCAAGGGTGGAATGGAAGTGGCCAAGGGTGGCCGGCTGGTGCTGGCCGCAGGTCGGAGCATCGCGGCCGCGGTGGGACGCGTACTGGCCGCGGTTGAGAACGTCGCGACCGCAGTGGAAGCTTGCTGGCCGCGGCTGAATCTCCTTTGGCCCGGTCAGCTCCTTTTCTTCTCTCTTTTTTTTTGTTGCATACTATGGCCTGTCTAAAATGAAGAAACAAAACTTTAATAGAAAAAGAAAGCTAAACAAAAACAAATAAGTACCTAAAATGGATTGCCTCCCATCAAGCGCTTCGGTTTATAGTCCTTAGCTAGACTGTGCAAAGAAAAAGACCTAGTTTAAATAGGATCTTGTCATAAGACAAGTCCTTTTCGAAATCCTCCTGTTCTACCTTGCAGGTTCTTCATCACTCCAGAGTTCTTCTGGTTCAAGTGCTTATTTGCTGATCTTGTTTGGTTAATCCACTAAACCAATGTGTTTTCTCTGGCCGCTAACTCTAAGAATATAACTTTGCATATCGTCAAGAAATGTTTCTCTATGTTATCACAACTAAATCAAACATTTTAATAAAAAAAACTAGATTAGAATTCGTGCTTTGCATGGATTGATTATTACCTTTTAAAATGTTATGTTGTATTTTAAACATATTATATGCATTTTATAAACTGTTGATTTTGGTTTTTATTATTTTTGTGTGTGCTTTGAATGAAATATAATGTAATTCAAATATTGTATTTAGATTGTTGTATTTTTAATTGATGGGTTAATCTAGAAATTTACATGTGTATTGAATAAGAGATACTGTAATTTATGATTGTAGTAAATTTGAGACATGTTTGTTATACATCTTGTAATTTTTTAAACTAGATTCTAATCTACCCATGGGTGGGCGGGGGATTATTTAATTTTTTTTAAAAAGAATATTTGGGATATTAAAAAAATTGTTTAGTCATATGGTTGAATAATGTTGAATAAATGTATGTTCGGTGACTTTGGTCGTTAATATAAGGGACATGTGAATTTGTTAACATTGCTTGGTTTCAAATGTAGAATTATAATAAAATGTAAGGCCCATAATCTTATAAACTTATAATGAAATATTTTAGAATTATGATAGATTGAAGGCCAGTATCTGAAGTATGTAATAGAGTTATAAGGTCCCACAGGTAGATTACTCAACAAATAAATTATGATGGATATAAAGGTCCAAAGGGAGATTACTAAACAAATGAATACGTTTGGTATTAATTCACTTCGGACCAGTACAGAGCATAAACAAAATATTACAAAAACCCCTAACATTTACGGATAAAAGTATAATTTATTAACTGAAATACGTTATTACTTATCAAACATTGATCTAGAATTCATCTCCAATCGATACCTAAAGTATTAATGTGAATACACCTTAATTAGTATTAAAATAAAACATAAAATATCATCTAGTATATAAATCAATAACAACTTACTTGTTTCTAAATTCAATGGCTTCTTGTATTAGTGAATCTATTAAATACTGCGAACAACTCCTAACAAAATGAACACACATCCGACCAGTATCTTGATCTACATGTAAAAAAATGTTTCTTAGCAAGCTAAATTAAATACGTATTGTATACAAATACTATAGAAGATATGGGCTATAATATGTTTAATTTATTTATACTAACATCTTCCTCTTTAATTTCCCAAAACCAGAAAACACATACAAAATGATAATTTCCCCTATGCATCCACTCAGCCTTGAAATCTTGAGCAACATCACTTAATGCAACACAGCCCATAATACATGCTCTACAATATGAACAATAAGTACTTGCTATTTTTAAATAAGAACTCTAATAATTATACTGGTTTAATATAATATGAACATAAAATAAAACTTACTCTGCACCCTCAAGGTCGGAACTTATTCTATGTTATCTTTATTCAAATAAGAGATCTCCTATGGCAGAGACAGTTTCAACTAATTCTGTATATGGATATCCATGCAAAAATGTCTATGTTAATTGGATGCTTTATTAAGTAAAATAAATATGATATTCTTTAAAATAAAATAGTTTGTTACCAGTCAATACAGACGGGTCTATCTCTCTTCTCAGAATATCTACAAATTTTGTGAACAATCTGTCTTGGGCTGAATATCTCTGATAATAGTCAAGTTCTTCATAATAATATATTATTAATTGCGTGCAAGTCTCAGAGATTCTCTATTTACAAATACTTTGAAGCCCCAAAATAACTTTCGATCTCCTTGTCGAAGATAATTTTCATGATGATGCACATTCCTTGGTTGAATTTTGGCCGATATCTTCAAACCCTTAAAGTATTTAAAATTTTATTCAAAATATAATCAAAATATTATTTTTAACAATTAATAGTAAACCAATAGAATCTAAACGGCAGAATATGTAAGAGGTTTTCTATAATCAGAACTATTTTTTTTAATAATTAACAGTAAACTAATAGAATCTAAACGGCAGAATATGTAAGGGTTTTTCTATAATCAGAAATATTGGTTTTAACAATTAACAATAAACTAATAGAATCTAGACGGCAGAATATTTTAAGAGCAAATAAGGAGTTCTGAATTTTTACATTCTGATCCATTAGTATCATCTTAATACTATCGCCCTTAGAATATGGTTTCCTCCACAAAATAAAAATTTTGACATCAATCTTTCAACATTCACCGATTGTACGTAATTCTTCCAATTCATCTCTATGAACCCTTGGCAAATCCATTTTTTCTGTATAGAATTAAAACTTTGGTGAATAGAGATTATGTAAGTTCAGAAAAATATTGGTACATAGAAATAAATCTGAGTAACTTTTTGTGACGTGCGTCTTTGGAAAATCTGAGGAAGATGTCAAAGAAACTTAAATTAATATTTTCGAACGAAGATAATCTCTGATTTATGTTTGGTAATATAAATACCTTTAAAAATACTATTTCCTCTATTACAACCAGTATTTTATTCATTTTAATAAACAAATGACAAATTAAACATTTGTTACCGAAACCTTACTGTGTCAACTGGTAATGAACTACTAATCAAGTATGAAATGATCCTACAGTATAGAAATTTAAATTATTATAATAGGGTTAAATTATATATGCTTTAAACATAATATTTTTGATTACATAATAAAATTGATTTTCTAAATACATTCTTTATTGTAATGTAAAAAACGAAAAGTTGTGATGTTACTTAAATGAAATGAATCTATAAATACAAAAAAGAAACATACTATTTGAATATACAGTTATTATTTTGTTTTTTATTGATTGCACGCGTTTCTATCAATTTATAGAAATATAATCGTTAATGACATCTTCGATATCCTAACTGTATAATTTAAATTTACAGGATCTAAATGATATTATGGCGTGTTAGTAATATAAATATTCGTAAAATATATTTCATATATTCTGATATGTTAAAACCTGTTTCATACTTATTCAAATCGGCAATATCATTGTAGAACATTATTGATGATGTTTAACGTTTTAGTATCATAATTTATGGGCATTATAAAAGGTCAAACTATATATATAAGGTTTTTTTTAATATATTGTTCCGTATAATATGGTGAGTGTATATATTTGAATATATAATTACTATTTTATTATTAATTGCACGCCGTTATATAAATTTATAGAAACATAATAGTAAATGACATATTGGATTTCGTAACTGTATAATTTAAATTTAAAGGATCTAAACGATATTATAGCGTATTAGTAATATGAATATTCGTAAAATATATTTCATATATTCTGATATGTGAAAACCTGTTTAATACTTATTCAAATCGGAATCATTGTAGAACATTATTGATGACATTTAACGTTTTAGTATCATAATTTATGGGCATTTTAAAAGGGAAAACTATATATATAAGGTTTTTTTTTTTAAATCTACTGTTCTGTATAATATGGTGAGTTATATTTGAATATACAGTTACTTTTTTTTTATTGATTGCACCCCATTATATCAGTTTATAGAAACATAATTGATAGCTAAGACTTTTAAGTCTTTAAAGAGGTATCAATCCCCTGTAGTTGTAGCATAAGGGGTATCGAATCCAAGCTTGTGGTAGACACTAGTCTAGTATGCTCATTACTTAAGTCAGGTTGATCAAGAAAATGTTTTTGTTGTTTAATCTACTTGAAATGCAAGAAAGAACAGAAATGGAAAAGTTATGAAATTTAAACTAGCAAGGGTGCAAATAACAAACGATTAAACTAGAACAATGATCAGATGATGATATGAAATGATAAAATAGAGGCTTTAGACAGGATAAAGGACTCGGGTGCTTTCAAGTTAAACTAGCGGGTTAATGAATCAAGATTATCAAGCAAATTCATTTAACATGAACTCAAAGACAAGTTAATCCTCTCATGAAGGTATTAAGCTTCTAAACTGTTCCTCTTTCATACCAAAATCCCTTTTGAGAAGCATGAATCAGTCAGCTTTAAGATCCAGTTCAATAGGTCATTTAAGAAGAACAAACTATCACTCTCATGATGAAAGACTCTTAAACCTCTAACCGATTGGTTCAGACATTTCTACAAACACTTTTGATGCGAGAACATGTCTTAGATCTGGACCACATGTGATGTTCATGGATCCAGCTTAGAGATCTGATCGGTTAGAGAATGAAATATGCAAGACTACACCCCTAAACTCGCTAATCTACCATGGAAGAACCCTAATCTACCTATCTAAAACCTCATAAGCGGACTACTCACTAATCATGAAGAGCTCACTAGATCCTTTGCAAGATGTGAAGCTAGTCATGATTAGAAGCTTTGATGATGATGATGATAAAAAAGAAAATGAAAGAGAATAAGATCTTTACTTGAAAACGAGATATCTGATTAAAGAAGCAAGTTTCACAAAAGAGGCAAGTTCTCAAAGCTTAAAAACAGATAAGAGATAAGATCCTTAGGTTTTTAGTCCTAAAAACTATTTATACTGAAGGCTAAGTGTTGCGGGTCAGCCCGGAACAAACTGGGTACTGAATGCTTTTCTTGGGTCGTCGGGTGAGCACCTCAGTGTGTGAGAGAGTGAAGCCGAAGTCTTGACGTCGAGGGGCGCACGTGAGCAAAGATCAGGATGAAGATCTCATGAAGAACACGTCAAGAACATGCATGAACCCTAGTCTTCAATCCATCTTCACGTGCATTCTCTGAGTTGACTTGTTCTTGAATCTGGGTTTGTGACAAGGGACCTCGGCATGCAATGCCGAGGGGCTTGGTAGTCGAGGGATCAAGGCAGATGCGGTCCGACATGCAACGCTGGGGTCTTGAAGCCGGGGTTTAGATCCAACACTTAGTCGTTTTCAGCTTCGCTTCTTCAGCACGCATGCCTCGGCCTTGATATACTGAGGAGTCAGCACGAGGTCTGGTCCAAAGAGCTTTAGGGGATGAGCCTCGGCTTAAGCAATATCGAGGTAATCAGTTAAGTAGTCAGCATATTTAGGGCTAACACTTCACAGCTCTGCAAACAGTTGGTTGAACTTATACCACATATAGGCCTTAGCCTTACAGACCATTAGTGAAAGCAAGCGATTCTCTTTAAATCTGATTGTCACATTCCTCGCTAGATTCACTAAACAAGCACCATGCATGTCTAGCCAACAAGTACACCTACAGCAAAACATCATTGAAGTTGTCAGTAATACTACCATAATACTAGTTGACTACCCTGGATTTCAGATTTCCACTCCTAATATAGTATACAAAAATCGCTTATAAGTTAATAGTTAACTACATATAGTTCACTTCATCATATTCTAAAGTAATTTGATTTTTAACATTAGTCAACAACAAATAATTCACTTTGTTACTATAATTTTTTTTTGTATTTGTTTCTTGCCTTTCTAAGACCCGAGTAGATCGATGAGTGTTGATTGGAGATGAACATCACTTTGTCATCCCTTATAATCGTCTAGAGACATCTGAAGAACTATTCGTAGGATGCATTATTATCGCTGTTGACGACGGCATAAGCAATTGGGAAGATTTAGAAAGTTCTCATCTTACCCACTTGCAGAAATAGGCATCCACCATAACGTCCAACAAGATGGGTGCCAACAATCATGATGACCGGCCTTAAGTACCTCAGTCCTGAAATGGAGGTAGCAAATGAGATAAGCATATACTTGAGCCTCTTAACCATTCGTATCTAGTTGAAACTCCGTTTCGCAGACTGTTCTTGGGTTTGAGATTTGCAGATTTTCAAGATAAGATGGTAGTACAGAAAATCTTCCCGACACAGATCCAAAAGCCTTCCATCGCAACTTCCCGGCGTCACCATGCCTTCCAAAATGAGATGTTCACCTGAAACTCTTGAAACATGATTTGTTCGTGATGCGGAGTGGTGTGAGGGTGTCAAGTTTTACCCTAAATGAAATCAATAGCCGCAAGTGCACAGCTGATCGATTGTAGTACTTAGGGATTGAATCCACAGGGAAGGATGATCTCTCCTGCAAAAGCCTTCGAAAGAAATATGAAGTAAGGAAGTGTAGAACCAGGCAAGTTTTGTGAGGGTTTTGGTGGTGTGTTTGAAACGTAAAAACAAATTTTAAAGAGAAACTACGGGAATTAAAATGACCTAATAACTAAACTTAATGAAAACGACTAAGAACGAGAAAACGGCTAACCTAATTGCTTAAATGAAAATGGATTGAATGAGTAAACATACTAGACTAAAGCTTGAATGAAAATCGTTGTAAATCTATAAGAAAGAAAGCGCTGGGGTTCAGGGAAGTTTTCTCAGGGGTACGAACGATTCAAAACATTGCTAGAGAGTAAATTTGATAAGATCTTAGCTTAAACTTTTCGAACTGGAGTCATAGACGTATGAATATGCCACTGTCGTGATCATAGACAACTATCTCTCTCAACCCTGACCAGTAGGTTTCCACTCTGGCCCTGGAAGAGAAGAGATGCATTATGTTTAAGACTCGTCCTAATTCACAACTCGCCCATAGGTAGGTTTCCACTCCTATGTTTGTTTTGCTCTCCCAAACTAGATCTGATACCTGATGAACACTTTCGTGTCACCAAGCATCTGGATCAGATTGTAGTTAGTGACGCTACTCTCATGCAGTAAAAACGAATTCAGAAGAAAAAGTTCTAAGATTCAGCTCAATAGCCAATGGAATCCTCACCGAACATATAAATCCCCATCGAAAATCCCTTAATTCCAACAATAAAACTACTCAGACATGATGAACAAAATCAAAAACATAGTATTAAAAAGTAGCATAGAAACCGAAATTGAAAAAGAAAGAACAAGGGTTGAAGAGACAAATCTCTCTTTCCCTAAAACCTAAAACTTAAAAAGTATTCTAAAACAATAAGAGCATATGAGGTCATACGAATTAGGGTTCCTAAAATATGTATTTATAGTGCTCAAGATATCTCTAGGGTTTAGGGTTCCGGAATCAAGGCTGGGAAAATGATATGGGCTTCAGAAATGGGCCTTCGGAGTCAGAGTTAGCTGGCCGCGGTCGGGATGAGTGTGACCGCAGGGAATGGGTGGCTGGCCGCGGTCGCGGTGGTTGTGACCGCGGAGAATGGCTTGTTGGCCGCGGGTGAAAACGCTTGTTGGCTGGTTTACGGGACATCTTGCTCTTCGCGTATCATTGAACCGTTGGATTGCCAAGCTGTAAAGTGTGCTGGAAAGCTGATACTTCCATCTTTAAGATCTCCAAATTTGAGCTGGATCAGAAGGTGAGAAGGCCTTCAATAGGGGGTGAACTCTGACGGTTTGACTCTGAGCTGAAATCTGGTTTTCTATCCATTTTGTTAAGCTTTTCCCTAAGTTACCTGAAAAAGAGTCTTGTAACTACAAATACTAGAAAAACGTAATAAAAGTACTTAAAAGCAAGTAAAAACATAGAAAAAGTATTTCAAAACGATGCATAAAAGTTGTCAAAATACGGTGTTATCAGTTGTATTTCTATAGGACCCAAACCCTTTTGGTCTGCGACAAGCCTGGCTTGTATCAGTTTGCCTATGACCTGCGTTGTTTCTTGTTTGTGAAACTGTCACCGGTTGTCAATAGGGCAGGTGTGCTTCAGTTGTACCTTCTTAATCTGAAAGTTACCGTCCATCAGCGAAGCTTATATGTGCTTATGGCAATCTGGATTCACACAGACGAATTCGTGGAAGTGTGGTGTTGAGTGTTGAGGTGTTAAGTGGAATTTCCTGCTGATTGCATATATATCCATCTTGATTTTGCACTCCACCTTGTTTCAGAATATCCTACCGAAAAAAACTCCATCACTCTCATTCAGACATCTTTGAGAGCACTGTCTATTCCTGCTAATTATGCAAAACAATATAGGTTGTATTCAACTACATTATTAGTCAAAGGTAGTTGACTATATACTATCAAATACTTACCATCATCTTTGATTATGTCCACTATCAGAGGAGCATCTCTTCCAAACACTGCCAGAATTTCTTCAGCGTCAGAGAATACATCATTAATCATCTCCTGCACGCAGCTGAACCTACTCGCACCACGACTGCTTTCACCTTTTTCCTTCCGCTTTGGGCCTTCACCATCGGGTTTTTCTATAATCAGAAATATTGTTTTTAACAATTAACAATAAACTAATAGAATCTAGACGGCAGAATATTTTAAGAGCAAATAAGGAGTTCTGAATTTTTACATTCTGATCAATTAATATCATCATAATACTATCGCCCTTAGAATATGGTTTCCTCCACAAATCAAAATTTTGACAATAATCTTTTAACATTCACCGATTGTACATAATTCTTCCAATTCATCTCTACGAACCCTTGGCAAATTCATTTTTTTCTGTATAGAATTAAAACCTTGGTGAATAGAGATTATGTAAGTTCAGAAAAATATTGGTACATAAAGATAAATATGAGTAACTTTTTGGTGACGTGCGTCTTTGGAAAATGTGAGGAAGATGTCGAAGAAACTTAAAATTAATATTTTCGAACGAAGATATTCTCTGAATTATGTTTGGTAATATAAATACCTTTAAAAACACTATTTCCTTTATTACAACCAGTATTTTATTCATTTTAATAAAAAATGACAAATTAAACATTTGTTATCGAAACCTTATCGTGTCAACTGGTAGTGAACTATTAATCAAGTATGAAATGATCCTACAGTACAGAAATTTAAATTATTATAATAAGGTTAAATTATATATGCTTTAAGCATAATATTTGACTACATAATAAAAGGAAAATTTAACATTGATTTTCTAAATACATTCCTTTATTGTAATGTAAAAAACGAAAAGTTGTGATGTTACTTAAGTGAAATGAATCTATAAATGGAAAAAGAAACATACTATTTGAATATACAGTTATTATTTTGTTTTTTATTGATTGCACGCGTTTCTATCAATTTATAGAAACATAATCGTTAATGACATTCGATATCCTAACTGTATAATTTAAATTTACAGGATCTAAACGATATTATGGCGTGTTAGTAATATAAATATTCGTAAAATATATTTCATATATTCTGTTATGCTAAAACCTGTTTCATACTTATTCAAATCGACAATATCATTGTATAACATTATTGATGACATTTAACGTTTTAGTATCATAATTTATGGGCATTATAAAAGGGAAAACTATATATACAAGGTTTTTTTTAATATACTGTTCCGTATAATATGGTGAGTGTATATATTTGAATATACAATTACTATTTTTTTATTAATTGCACGCTATTATATAAATTTATAGAAACATAATAGTAAATGACATATTGGATTTCCTAACTGTATAATTTAAATTTAAGGATCTAAACGATATTATAGCGTATTAGTAATATGAATATTCGTAAAATATATTTCATATATTCTGATATGTTAAAACCTGTTTCATACTTATTCAAATCGGTAATATCATTGTAGAACATTATTGATTACATTTAACGTTTTAGTATCATAATTTATGGCCATTATAAAAGGGAAAACTATATATAAGGTTTTTTTTTATTAAAAAAATCTACTATTCTGTATAATATGGTGAGTGTATATATTTGAATATACAGTTACTTTTTTTTTTATGGATTGCACGCCATTATATCAATTTATAGAAACATGATGGTGATCTTGATGTGTCTGTCGAGGGTTGTCAAGTTTTACCCTAATTGAAATCAATAGCCGCAAGTGCACAGCTGATCAATTGTAGTACTTAGGGATCGAATCCACAGGGAAGGAGGATCTTTTGCTGCAAAAAGCCTTTGAAAATAAGTTAAAGTAAGGAAGTCTAGAACTAAACGGTTTAATGGGGGTTTGGTGGTGTCTTTAAAATGTAAAAACGAAATATTAAAAGAGAGTACGGAAATTAAATGGTGTAATAACTAAACTTAACGAAAATAACTAAAAATGATAAAAACGGATATTCTAATGCTTAAATGAAAATGAACTAAAAAAGAAAGACAATATTGAACTAAAGCCTGAAAGAAAATTGCAGGAAATCAATGGAGAAAAAAGCGTTGGGATTCAGGGAAGTTTTCTCAGGGGTACAAACGATTCAAAACATTGCTAGAGAGTAAATTGATAAGATCTTAGCTTAAACTTTTCGAACTGGAGTCACGGACGTATGAATACGCCACTGTCGTGATCATAGACAACTATCTCTCTCAACCCTGACCAGTAGGTTTCCACTCTGGCCCTGGAAGAGAAGAGATGCATTATGTTCAAGACTCGTCTTAATTCACAAATCGCCCATAGGTAGGTTTCCACTCCTATGTTTGTTTTGCTCTCCCAAACTAGATCTGATACCTGATGAAAACTTTCGTGTCACCAAGCATCTGGATCAGATTGTAGTTAATGACGCTACTCTCATGCAGTAAAAACGAATTCAGAAGAAAAAGTTCTAAGATTCAGCTCAATAGCCAATGGAATCCTCACCGAACATATAAATCCCCATCGAAAATCCCTTAATCCCAACAACAAAACTACTCAGACATAATAAACGAAATCAAAGACCTAGTATTAAGAAGTAGAATAGAAACCGAAATTGAAAAAGAAAGAACAAGGGTTCAAGAGAACAAATCTCTCTCTCCCTAAAAGCTAAAGCAAAAACAATAAAAGTTTGAAGTAATGAAAGATGATATTCGGTTACTAGGTTACACCATTTCTAGGGCTCCTAAGACATGTATTTATAGTGCTCAAGACCTCTCTGGACGTCACTTAGGGTTTCTCCAAATGTGGGCTTCCGAAATGGGCTTTCTGGGCTTGGAGGTTGACTTGCCGCGGTTGGGATGCTCCTGACCGCGGGGAACAAGTGTTTGGCCGCGGTCGGGATGCTCCTGACCGCGGAAAATTGTCTGTTGGCCGCGGGTGGAAGTGCTGGCCAGCTGGTTTACGAGACATCTTGCTCTTCGCGTATCTTTTGATTGAACCGTTAGATTGCCAAGCTGTAAAGTGCACTGGAAAGCTGATACTTCCATCTTTAAGGTCTCCAAATTTGAGCTGGATCAGACGGTGAGAAGGCCTTCAATCAGGGGTGAACTTCTGACGGTTTGACTCTGAGCTGAAATCTGGTTTTCTATCCATTTTGTTAAGCTTTTCCCTAAGTTTCCTGAAAAGAGTCTTGAAACTACAAATACTAGAAAAACGTAATAAAAGTACTTAAAAGCAATTAAAAACATAGAAAAAGTATTTCAAAACGATCCATAAAAGTGGTCAAAATACGGTGTTATCAAAACATAATTGATAGCTAAGACTTTTAGGTCTTTAAAGATGTATCAATCGCCTGTAGTTGTAGCACAAGGGGTATCGAATCCAAGCTTGTGGTAGACACCAGTATATTATGCTCATTACTTAAGTCAAGTTGATCAAGAAAAGGTTTGTGTTGTTTAATCTACTTGAAATGCAAGAAAGAACAGAAATGGAACAAGTTATGAAATTTAAACTAGCAAGGGTGCAAATAACAAACGATTAAACTAGAACAATGATCAGAGGATGATATGAAATGATAATATAGAGGCTTTAGACAGGATAAAGGACTCGGGTGCTTTCAAGTTAAACTAGCGGGTTAATGAATCAAGATTATCAAGCAACTTCATTTCACATGAACTCAAAGACAAGTTAATCCTCAAATGAAGGTATTAAGCTTCTAAACTGATCCTTTTTCATACCAAAATCCTTTTTGAGAAGCATGAATCAGTCAGCTTTAAGATCCAGTTCAATCATTTAAGAAGAACAAACTATCACTCTCATGATGAAAGACTCTTAAACCTCTAACCGATTGGTTCAGACATTTCTATAAACACTTTTGATGTGAGAAGATGTCTTAGATCTGGACCACATGTGATGTTCATGGATCCAGCTTAGAGATCTGATCGGTTAGAGAATCAAAATATGCAAGTAGACCCCTAAACTCGCTAATCTACCATGGAAGCACCCTAATCTACCTATCTAAAACTTCATAAGCGGACTACTCACTAATCATGAAGAGCTCACTAGATCCTTTGTAAGATGTGAAGCTAGTCATGATTAGAAGCTTTGATGATGATGATGATAAAAAATAAAATGAAAGAGAATAAGATCTTTACGTGAAAACGAGATATCTGATTAAAGAAGCAAGTTTCACAAAAGAGGCAAGTTCTCAAAGCTAAAAACAGATAAGAGATAAGATCCTTAGGTTTTTAGTCCTAAAAACTATTTATAGTGAATGCTAAGTGTTGTGGGTCATCCCAGAACAAACCGGGTACTGAATGCTTTTCTTGGGTCGTCGGGTGAGCACCTCGGTGTGTGAGAGAGTGAAGCCGAAGTCTTGATGTCGAGGGGCGCACGTGAGCACGTGTTACTATAATTTTTTTTTTTTGTATTTGTTTCTTGCCTTTCTAAGACCCGAGTAGATCGAAGAGTGTTGATTGGAGATGAACATCACTTTGTCATCCCTTATGATCGTCCGGAGACATCTGAAGAACTATTCGTAGGATGCATTATTATCGCTGTTGACGACGGCATAAGCAATTGGGAAGATTTGGAAAGTTCTAATCTTACCCACTTTCACAAATAGGTGCCAACAATCAAGATGGGTGCCAACAATCAAGATGACAGGCCTTAAGTACCTCAGTCCTGAAATGGAGGTAGCAAATGAGATAAACATATACTTGAGCCTCTTACAACCATTCGTATCCAGTTGAAACTCCGTTTCGCAGACTGTTCTTGGGTTTGAGATTTGCAGATTTTCAAGATAAGATGGTAGTAAAGAAAATCTTCCCGACACAGATCCAAAAGCCTTCTCGATCGCAACTTCCCGGCATCACCATGCCTTCCAATATGAGATGTTCACCTGGAACTCTGGAAACATAATTTGTTGGATTTCTATAGGACCGAAACCCTTTTGGTCTGCGACAAGCCTGGCTTGTATCAGTTTCCCTATGACCTTCCTTGATTCTTGTTTGTGAAACTGTCACCGGTTGTCAATAGGGCAGGTGTGCTTCAGTTGTACCTTCTTAATCTGAAAGTTACTGTCTCGTCCATCGGCGAAGCTTATATGTGCCTATGGCAATCTGGTTTCACACAGACGAATTCGCGGAAGTGTGGTGTTAAGTGTTGAGTTGTTAAGTGGAATTTCCTGCTGATTGCATATATATCCATCTTGATGTTGCACTCCACCTTGTTTCAGAATATCCTACCAACAAAAACGCCATCACCCTCATTCAGACATCTTTGACAGAACTTTCTATTCCTGCTAATTAGGCAAAACAATATAGGTTGTATTCAACTACATTATTAGTCAAAGGTAGTTGACTATATACTATCGATTACTTACCGTCATCTTTGATTATGTCTACTATTGGAGGAGCTTCACTTGAAACCAACTCCACGATCAAGATCACTCATTCAGCTCAAACTTTTGTGAAGAAACCGTCGGAGCTTGGGAAGTGGAAGGCTTCCCAGATTGCTCATCTTTGCATCGCATCGGAACGGCAGAAAAACAGCTTTTAGACCGACGTCTATTCCGGAGATGATATCTTTCAAACCACAGCTCCAAATTGGGTGACCTCAGGTGTTCTGGAAATATCACTAAAATATCTCAAACATTGATGAAGGCCTTCTAAACTGATTCGAGCTGGAAAGGCATCTTCCCACGTAATCGAGACTCATCGGATCGGCTCTTGAATGCATGCGAGACAGGCGTGTCTCCCGGTGGCGATATCTCTCTACTTACTGCTCCGAATTCAGTGATTTAAACTGTTCTGGGATATTGACTTGATTATCTCAAACTTTGATGAAGACCCTGTTAACTGATTCGGAGCAGAAGATTCCCCGGATTTGCAATCTTTGACGCGTGCGGGTGAAAACAGATTTTAGCCGAGAAATGCTTCCCGCGGTAAGGAAAATATCCGAGAAACGTGTACCGCGGTAAGCTTTTTAGCCGATGAAAATTCCCCGTTTCGGCATAAAACTTCACCGATAGAATTTTCATCCGGTACTGATTTTTAGCCGATAAAAACCACCCGATGGCATTTTTAGCCGATAAACTGATCCAGCCAGTATATGCTTTTGCCGAGAAATTCCTTTAAGCGGTTTTCACCATTTTTAACTCTTTTCTTCACCATTTCAACTCCTGATCACACCTCTTGAACTCCAAATAGCCTCCAAAGTACGTGATAAAGACTCCAAATCATGCAAAACTCTTTGGGACCTAATGCAGACCCTAAAGCCTAATTTGATTCCTAAAGACCTAAAATGAATGAGAAAACACATGATTTGGACTCTAAAATGCAGTCTAAATTATGCAAATTATAGACACATCAACTCCCCCACACTTATCCTTTGCTTGTCCTCAAGCAAGAAGAACAAATGAGAGAAAGAGGTTGGATGCAACATGAGTTCATATTCCTTATGGGAGAGAGATACAATCACAAAGAGACTCAGATTCCAAGTTGCCAATTCCATGTGCAATGCAAGACCTTACTTTGATTTTCAAAATTCAACAAACGATCTCCACAAACTCTTCTTATCACACGACTCTTTGACATTCATTAAGCGTTTACCAAGTGAATCTAGTGATGCAAGTTCAAGCAAGAAATGCTTGGCTAAGGGTGAGGCTATGAGATGAAAATGATTTCATTCAAATATAAATGCACAAGCAAGGGTCAAAGCAATCAAGGATCTCTCTATGAACAATCAAAGCTTTGGCAGAATGCTAAAGGTAAAGAGCAATGGGCGCATACTAAAGCAAGTCTCAGCTCACTTCCCTTACCCAAAGACACTCTAGCATACACACTCTCAAAATGAACCTCACAACTCTCATTCGCTCACTTTCATCTATCAAAAAGGTTTTCTTCTTTAGGACTCTCGGCTTGGGATCTTCTTTTCACACTTAGCTCTTTCTTCACAACTTTGGTCATCTAACCTCTCACTCTTTCTTTTTGAAACACTTGAGCCGTTTTGGCTTCTTTTCTTTTCTTTTTTTTTCACTCAGAGGTTAGACGCCTTCTTTTAGACACTTAGAGCTTTCTTTCTTTTCAAAAACACAAGATCCAAGACCGAATTCTTTTTTTCTTTTTCAAAAACCCTCATTCCTCACGCTGTCATTTTTACACACTCTTTCTTTTCTCTCAAAGACGTTTTTTTTTTCTCACAAGTTCACGCTCAAAGACATCTCTCCCCCACACTTATTTACAGCCTAGACCTAATAGCTCCTTGATGTTGGAACTAGACATCACGAGACTTGCCCTTGTCGCTCTAAACCTAACACTTTCTGTTAAGCTTTGATACAAGGTGGCCTCACAATTCACACACGAAATTCAAAGGCTTGAAAGAAGAATGGGTTCAGGGTGAGGAAAACTGATCCAAATGCGGATTCAGCTACTTGAGCTAAGGAAAAAGAGTGGCAAAACAGGTTCTAGCTCAGATATGTGTAAGTGTATCCACAAAACTCACTCAAACGATGCATCAAAAGATATTTACAAGTCAGGTTTCATGGTTTTCACTTATTAGAGCCGAGTTCAAATTCAAACTTGCTTCTCAGATTCAAATCGTTTCAAGTCTAGCATGCAACAAGGAACCAACAAACATGAAAATCAAGTACTCAAGGCGATGATCTCTCAAGGAAAAACATATCATTACTCCATTGCATTGATGAAATCTTATATGATGCAACTAGACTCGATCCTAAAATGTGAAATGCGACTAGAATGAACATTTTTTGTAAAAAGTTTCTGATTTTTTGTATGCACTAAGCCATATGAGACTCAAAATGCAAAAGATTAAATAAGAACACAGAAAACATGATCAGAAGACACAAAACTCCTCCCCCACACTTAAATAACACAGTCACTTGTGTTATAAAAGCGTGTGAGAGAAGTAAAAGCAAAACAAGACTAATGCCAGATGATATAGACAGAATGCATATGTACAAGGGTTTGAACTCTTTACCTCAATCGCTGAGGTCGGATCCCATGTAGTACGAGGGATTGGAGGTGGAGCAAGACGATGTAGGCTCCCTTGGTGGACTGCTCTCTGATGAGTCAGGCTGAAACGCCGTGGCCGGATCGATCCAGTCCTCTTTGCCGGGTGGAAACGCAGGATTACATGCATTTGAGCTCTCGCCGATTTCTTCTTGTGTAACCGGTGCAGTTAAGGTGGCTGAGTTCTTATCAGGTGATGCAGACGCCGTGAGCTGCTTTACTTTCTTCTTTAGCTGCCTCACACAATCCACAAGCTTGTGAATTGTCTTGTCCTGCCACTTGCACCATTTTTGAAGACCATTGACCCTTGAGTATAGCTTCCTCGTGTGATACTCAGGTTCCTCCCAAACATAGGGATCAAAGTGATATCGGCCTGCTCCCATTCTTCTGTCAGAGACTCTAGGTTCCTCGTTCTCACATCCATCGGCTCTGGCTTCGTTCTGAGGCCTACTAGACTCGGCCTTCTCTTCTTTCATTCCCTTGCGCAATGGTGGGTCCACATATGGATTATACAACTGGTCCTTGAGCAGGTAGAATGAGAGATTGCGCCTCTCTTGTAGCGTTCTGAGGGCTCAGTTGGGCAAAAGAACCTGTGTATCATCTCTGTGCAACAACTTGAAGTTATAAGCCCACCGGTTCCCTACCTTGCCTTCGAAGAAACCGTTTTTGCACATGTATTGCTCATCAATGAGGCTTGGCTTAGCTTTGGTATCAGGAAACACAAAGGCCCTTGCTCTCAATATCTTTGTCACCACCCAACTGTTCTGAAGCCGCCTGGTTCCTCTCTTCTTTCGGTCACACCATACATTGTGTCGGTAAGTGAGCATCTGAATTGCAAAGAATGTCCCGAGAGAAGGTACATGTATCAGCCCTTCAAACTCTTTCTTGTTCATCGTGTGAGAGATGAGTGGCTTTAGGCCAAGACCTAGCATTTCTAGCTCGTTCAAGTGAATGACCCCGGGGTTGTAGGTTGAGAAAAACATGAATGCCAAGACTCTGTTGGCGTATCTGATCGCCGGGTTTCTGATGCAGCTTGTTTTGCTCTTTCCTCCCACATATGGTCCAAAGGCGATGGTCTCCCATAGAGCAGCAATCTCCTCCTTCGGATACACAAATGTTTCCAAAGAGCTTTCATTCCTCACAAAGCCAAAAATCTCGTTGATCTCTTTGAAACTCACTTTGTAGCTGACGCCATCCATTTCAAACTCAATGTGACCAAAACCTCTCCCATGTAAGCGCTTGGGATCTATTTTGGGTACATGAACACTTCTAAAGTGGCTTAGAACTGTTGAGTTATCGTTTCGTAAGCCACATCACTCATCTCGAAGAATGATGCTACGCCCATGTTTTCGAAGATGAGCTTAACATCATCAATAATCTCAAGCTTCTTCAACAACTTAATATCAGGAAATCGACCTTGAGCCACTCTCACCGTGTTAAACTGGTCCAAGTATTCCCCAGTGGTTGGAAAATGATCACCTTCAGGCTCGGCTTTTGGTTTTCTCTTTGTTCCTCCATCACACTCGGCCTCATGCTCAGGAATAGCTTCTCTCTCAAATGCAGCCCCAACTGCTTCCTCATCAGGTTCCAAAACCACTTGCTTTCCCTTCCTTTTGGCTCAGGCACAGGTACAAGCGTGAGCGCAGTGTTATTTGCGCGCTTTGCAGCTGGTTCACCCTCGTCTCCTTTGGTGCTCGAGGAGGATTTCTTGTTCCTTCCTCCTGTTCTTGCTGGGGCCACACCCTTACCTTTGCTAGCTTTCCTCTGAACTTCTTTTCCTTGGGCTAAAGCTGCTGTCCTCTCAGTCATCTGTAAGAGAAATCCTCAAAGAAAGAGTGAGCACCAAGTATATCGCTAAGCTCAAGTGCAAGAGAACAAGCAAGAACAGAGCTTTCTCTTAAAATGAATGGTTCAATGGTTTCAAAGACTCAAAGTGATTAAGAGACGACTTAATACAACTTTTAACGCAGAGAAGGGCAAGCAACTCAGCCGAGAAACCAATTTCACCATGAAAGCCGATTTAAAGCATAATTTCCCATGAATTTTAAAAACTCAAGAACAAACGATTTTTAGTGCAAGAACCGGTTTTTTTCTTGTGTTATCTATCCTGATGGAATTTCTAAAATTGTTCCCAAAGTTTTTATCAGCCTAAAAAAATCGATTCCACATTTTACAAGTAATAAAGCTCGCAAACAATCAATGGAAAAAGATGAGTTCTTTAGAGTACAAATACCTTTGGGAACACAGGATTCAACCTCAGTGAAATGCGTATGCAAGATAAACAACACTCCAATTAGTTCAGAGCACTTGAAATCGTGCGAAATGAATGAGAAATGAGAGAAAAATGCTCGTAAGATGCAGGAAAGGTGAAGAAGGCAAACTCTGCGTTTTGGCTCAGTATGGAGGCAGGTATTGGCCGGAGTCTCCTTTCCAGCTGGCTTTTGGAATGTTGTGGCATTGTCCCCCCTTCTCCAAAGACTCCAGCCGTTGACTGCGCTCAAAATTGCGTTGACCGCACTTTTAAACCCATTTTGCCGTGCAAAGCTTTCAAATGGCCGCGGTGTGGATAAGACGAGGGCCGTACATGCTTATCTCATTTTCCTGGGTCAGACACAAGCGGCCTCTGTGTGTTTCATCCCGAGGGCACCAGACCGAGGGCTTAGAGCTCACGTTAACACGGAAATTTTTTTGACCCTCAAGTCTTTTCCATTGACCGCTTAAACCTTATTCTATGGCTTAAGTGTCCCAAGTGTTCTTGTTTTCGTTCTTTCTTGACACCAGGCACCTCGACATGCTCCACCACGAGGGCATCATGTCGAGGGCACTTGTTGTTGACACGAAACACTTGGTGCATGGGGGAATAATTAACTCGGCCTCGGTGTAAACAAGTTGCGACCTCAGGTCGACGTTTTAACCGTTTCTTTTGCACATTGACCCTCGGTATGTTTATACTGAGGCGTTTACACCGGGGTTCTTCCCCCACACTTAGTCTTTTTGTACTCTCCTTCTCCTTCCCACACGGCCCCGGTGTTAACAAGACGAGGAGTTTACCCAAGGTTCTCAAGTACTTTCAAGGTAAAAGCTGACCAAGGCATGATTATGCCGAGGGTCAATACCGAGGGTATGAAAACTCCTGTCTTAAAACACAAGGCCGTGTCTTTTACAAGTCTTCTTGCATTAGTTCTGTCAAGATTTGCACTTAGAACATTTCTTAGACCTGAAACACTTAACAAACCCTTCAAAAAGCTTCAAATAAAAAGAAAAAGCAAGATCAAAATGAAATATATACAAGGATAAGCTTGGGGTGTCTCCCAAGAGCACTTTGTTTAACGTCTCTAAGTTTGACTTTACTTACCTTTTCAGGCTGTTTCGGGCTCAAGAAGAGGAACTGAAGTAGCTCCCTCTCTTGTTTCAGATACCAAGTAGTGCTTGATCCTTTGACTGTTCACAACAAAACCATAACCATCTTTACCCTCTAAGACAACGGCTCCATATGGTCTCACTTCAAGAACTCTAAACGGTCCAGACCACCTAGACTTTAGCTTCCCAGGGAATATCTTAAGTCTCGAGTTGAATAGCAGCACTTGGTCCCCTTCCTTGAACTCTCGCTTGTGTATCTTCTTGTCATGAAGCGCTTTGGTTTTCTCTTTGTAGATTTTAGAGCTCTTAAAAGCGTCTAACCGAATCTCCTCAAGCTAATGAAGCTGTAGAACTCTCTTCTCCTGAGCTGTCTTGATGTCAAAGTTCAATAGCTTTACTGCCCACAAAGCCTTGTACTCTAACTTAACCGGTAAGTAACAGCTTTTCTCATATAGCAAGTTAAACGGTGAGGTTCCAATGGGGGTTTTGTAAGCGGTTCTGTAAGCCCACAAAGCATCATCAAGTTTCTTGCTCCAATCTTTACTAGATGAGCTCACAGTTCTCTCCAAAATTTCCTTGATCTGACGGTTTGAAACCTCCACTTGACCGCTTGTTTGTGGATGATAAGGGCTAGCCACCTTATGCTTCACACCGTGCTTCTTTAACAGACTCTCAAGAGTCTTATTGATGAAATGGCTGCCCCCATCACTGATCACTACCCTAGGAACTCCAAATCTTGGGAAAATGGTGCTTTTAAAAAGCTTGACCACCACTTTAGAGTCATTGGTTGGAGACGCAACTGCTTATACCCATTTAGACACATAGTCCACAGCAACAAGTATGTATTGGTTACCGTATGAGATCACAAAGCGACCCATGAAGTCGATGCCCCCAACAATCAAAAACTTCTACTTCAAAAATCGGGTTTTGAGGCATTTCACTCCTTTTGGTTATGTTACCGTCCCTCTGACATTACTCACACCTTGAGACAACACTTTGAGCGTCTTTAAACATCGTCGCCCACCAAAACCCACTTTGTAAAACCTTGGCCACCATCTTGAAAGGCCCTAAATACCCACCATATGCAGAAAAGTGGCACTCTTGTAAAACAGGATGAATCTCCTCTTCAGCTAAGCATCTCCTATAAAGATGGTCTTTGTTAAGCATGTATATATACGGCTCATCCCAATGATACCTCATCACATCTCTAAAGAATTTTTTCCTTTGGTAAGAGTCTAGTTCAGGTGGCTCTAAACCACATGAGAGGTAGTTCACAAGATCCGCAAACCATGGGAGGCTTCTTTCTCTAGTCGTATTGGCCTCTTCTACCTCCAAGTAAGATTTGACTAACATCAGGTGCTCTTCGGGTAAAGCATCATCTAGAGGTACTTTTGATTCAACTCTTAACCTTGAGAGATGGTCAGCAGCTCCATTCTCAATACCCTTCTTGTCTTGGATCTCCATATCAAATTCTCGTAGCAAAAGAAGCCATCTAAGAAGCCTCGGCTTAGCATTTTTCTTTGTCTTGAGGTACCTCAAAGCTGTGTGATCCGTGTAGACTATGACCTTTGATCCCACAAGGTAGCTCCTGAATTTATCAAACGCAAATACAATGGCCAACATTTCTTTCTCAGTAGTTGCGTACTTCTCTTGAGCTGAGCCCAATGTGCGGCTTGCGTAATAGATCACATGAAGCTTTTTATATTTTTTTCTGCACCAAAACAGCTCCCACGGCATAGTCTGATGCATCTGTCATTACCTCAAATGGCAAAGACCAGTCGGGAGCTTGAACAATCGGTGCACTGACCAGAAGCCTCCTTGATCTTTAAGAACGCCTCCATGCATTCTTCATCGAACAAGAACTCGACCTCTTTGCAAAGAAGCCTTGTTAACGGCCAAGCTATCTTTGAGAAGTCCTTGATGAACCTCCTATAGAAGCCGGCGTGCCCGAAGAAGCTTCTTATACCCTTGACTGAACTCGGAGGCTGTAGATTCACCATGACCTCTATCTTTGCCTTATCCACTTCTATACCCTTCTCTGAGACCTTGTGACCCAACACGATGCCTTCTTGAACCATGAAGTGACACTTTTCCCAATTTAAGACAAGCCTGTGCTCTTCACATCGCTTTAAAACCTTTGACAAGTTAGCAAGACAATCAGAGAAAGAGGAGCCGTAGACGGAAAAGTCGTCCATAAACACCTCCACTTTCTCTTCAATGAGATCAGAGAAGATGTGCATCATGCACCTTGGGAAGGTTGCCGGTGCATTACAAGGCCAAAGGGCATGCGTCTATATGTGTAAGTGCCATAAGGGCATGTAAATGTAGTTTTCTTTTGGTATCAGGGATCTATGGGGATTTGAAAGGAACCCGAGTACCCATCAAGAAAACAGATGTAAGGATGGTTAGCAAGCCTCTCAAGCATTTGGTCTATGAATGGCAATGGAAAATGATATTTTCTAGACGCAGAGTTAAGCTTTCTATAATCAATGCACATGCAATGACCGGTTATGGTTCTTTTGGATATTAACTCATCCTTTTCATTCTTTACCACCGTGATACCACCTTTATTGGGCACCACGTGGACAGGAGATATCCATCTTGAGTCAGAAATTGGGTATATTATTCCTGCCTCAAGAAGCTTGACTATCTCCTTCTTAACCACCTCCTTAAGTTTCGGGTTAAGACGTCTTTGATACTCAATAGAAGACATAGTCTGGTCTTCTAGGTGGATCCTGTGGGTACATATGTCAGGAGAGATGCCTCTAATATCGGCCAAAGCATACCCTATCACTCTCCTGAACCTTCAAAGCTCGCAAAGCAATGCATGCTCTTCATGATCTAACCGGTGATCATTGATGATTACGGGATATGAGGAATTTGAGCCAAAGAAAGCGTACCTAAGTCCTATTGGTAGAGGCTTGAACTCAACAGGGGGTGCATCAGCCTCATTCCAATCAGCATCGAAGCTGCATTGCTTCGGAACAGCTCCCTTGGCATTTGCCTTCAATCGCGGTTTTCCACTGCCCTCGGCATAAGATGTCGCGCCATGATACCCCGAGGTGTCTTCACAACAGTCTTGGACCCTCTGATGTCTAAAGTACCGAGACCACTCTGCCTGAGCTCCAAAAACCTCGTCTCAGCTTCAATCTCCCTCGGCTGCTCCAAGAAGCGCCTGTACATCTCGCTTTCTTCGTTCAAGAATCCGTGCTCGCTTTGTTCCCGTGTCAAGACCACTTGTAAAGGGTCTTCTGCTTTTAACTCTTCAAGGAGCTCATCAGCTAGCTCCTCCATGGTTTCAATATAGAAACCCTGACCTCCAATGGTCGGTTTCTTCATCATTTCCTTCACATCGAACTTCATGGTTTCAAAAACAATGTGCAGCTCTATCATGCCTCCTCTCACGTCAATGATCGCTCCTGCTGTTGCCAAAAAGGGTCTCCCCAAGATGATGGGTTCAATAGGCTCTTCATCCATCTCTATCTCTATTTCACCAATTCTCAAAGCTAGATCCTCAAGTAAGCCAATCGGTAACCTCACTGATCTGTCATCCAAAACAAGGGAGATCTTTGCTGGTTTATAGCTCTTAAAACCAAGTATTTTAGCCACTGAATAAGGCATTAAGCTCACAGAAGCTCCCAAGTCACACAAACAGCTTGAAAACTTCAATGGAACGATTGCACATGGTAAAGTAAAAGTACCCGGGTCTGAAAACTTCCTTGGTATTGACCTCCTTTGAATGATGGCACTGCACTCGTGACTCAATATGACCATCCCTTGAAGCTCTTTTGTCTTGTTAAGTATCGCGTCCTTTAGAAACTTTCCAAGCTGAGGTATAGCTAGAAAAGCATCTATGATCGGCAAAGTCATTTGAGTATTCTCTAAGTGCTTTTCAAAGACTGCTTTGGCTCTGTCTAGGATCTGCTTCTTGAAACGCCCTAGAAATGGTATCTTAGGCTGATAAGAAGGTGGTGGGACGTATGGCTTTTCAAGCTCAGGTGTCTTCTCCACCTCTTTAGCCTTGTCTTTAACCGGTTCTTTCTCCAAAACCTCATCCTCATGCTCATCATTTGAGGCTGCCTCCCCCCCGATTTGCTCATTGGCCTCAATGAGCTTTGGCCTAGGTGCTGGAGCTTGTAACTCTTTTCCACTTCTCAAAGTGATGGCGTTCACATATTCCTTAGTTTTGGTTCCGGCTTTCCAGGTAAAGCTGGTCCTCTTGATGATGTTGAAGCTTGGTTCTGCTTAAGTTCTCGGATATCTTGTTGCATGGACGCGTACTGACTCTCAACCCTTTGTTGACTGTGTAACAGTCTGGTCCCATCCGACTCTGAACCGGTGCCTGCTGCTGTTGCTGCGGACCCATCGGTTGTGGACTGAACCCTGGTGGAAACTTGTGTTGCTGCGGTTGGCTAGTTTTGCTCTGAGCTGGTTGATTCTGCTGTCCATAACTTTGTTGCTGCCCACTGAACTGCTGCTTGGGCTGAAAATTGTTCTGAAATGGAGCTTTAGGAGCATAGCTTTGTTGGTGTTGTTGAGCAGGGTACACCTGATCTTGAGGATTTGCTACATTGGGGTTGCGGTAAAAGAGGTTTTGATTGTTCCCAAAGTTGTTAAACCTCTGATACCTTTGTTGATTCCCAATATAGTTGATCTCTTCCTTTGGGAGACCATCCTCATTTACATTGTCAAAGCTCGGCCCTTGCTCATCAAACTCTCCCACAAAGGGTATTGGCTTTTGTGTAGCCACAGGTACTTTGTCAAGCTTGTTCTGTAGCTCCCTGATGTCTTTTTCCATTCGCAACTCCTTACTAGACCCATCAGATCGGTTAGCTCTGTCGAAATCCTCACCATAAGTATCATTTGACATTGCAAGATTCTCCACAAGTTCCATTGCTGTGTTTATCTCCTTCCCAAGAAAGCTCCCATTTGATGCTGTATCAAGTTGGTTCCTTATTTTTGGAAGTGCACCTCGGTATAAAGTGCTTAAAAGGGAAGCCTCCGAGAAGCCATGGTGTGGACATTGGTTGGTATAGCTTCGAAATCTCTCCCAAGCTTCACCAAAGCTTTCATTGGTGTGTTGTGTGAAGCTTGAGATCTGATTTCTCAGCTTAGCCGTCCTAGATGTGGAGAAAAACTTGGACAAGAAGGCGAGCTTACATTGTTCCCACGTTTGTATAGTTCCCCTTGGAAGATTCTTCTCCCATTGATGCGCTTTAATTATCACCAAGACTGAATGAGAACAAGCGGAGCTTGAACCTGTCTTCTGATACCCCGTTTATCTTCGTGAGGTCACAAACTCGATCAAATTGATCTAGGTGCTCTAAAGGATCCTCCATGGGCAAACCCTGAAACTTGGAGTTCTGCACCATATTGAGCAGGGAAGCTTTAACTTTGAAGTTGTTGTTTTGCACTGGTGGTGCTTGGATCCCGGCTCTATACTGATGTGCAATAGCTCGGTCGTTTTCTCAAACAAAGACCGGTGGAGGTTGCCTTTGATCTGGTGGTGTAGGCTGAGGAACGTTTACGTTTTGTGCTTGTTGCTCATTTTGGTTAGCCTGGTGCTGCTTTTGTTGAGCCTGTTGCTGATTTAAAAAGGCCTGTTGTTCGTTCCTCTCGGCCTGCGCTTGGTTTAGATGAGCCTGTTGCTCGGCTTCTTGAGCCTGTTGCTCAATCCGTTGTTGTTATGCCATGCCTAACCGTTCAAGGTGTGCTGCTCTCTCTCGTGCCCTCCTTTCAAGCCTGTTGATGTTTTTGTCATAAGGAATAGGCGGTTCTGAGCTGCGAGATCTAGTTCTCATACACCTGAAAGCAAAGCCAGAACTTGCAAAGTAATCAGTAAAAAAAAAAATAAATAAAGACTTGATCTCAAGAACAAGCAAGAAACTAATACTCCCACAAGTTGGCAACGGCGCCAATTGATAGCTAAGATTTTTAGGTCTTTAAAGAGGTATCAATCCCCTGTAGTTGTAGCACAAGGGGTATCGAATCCAAGCTTGTGGTAGACATTAGTATATTATGCTCATTACTTAAGTCAAGTTGATCAAGAAAAGGTTTGTGTTGTTTAATCTACTTGAAATGCAAGAAAGAACAGAAATGGAACAAGTTATGAAATTTAAACTAGCAAGGGTGCAAATAACAAACGATTAAACTAGAACAATGATCAGATGATGATATGAAATGATAATATAGAGGCTTTAGACAGGATAAAGGACTCGGGTGCTTTCAAGTTAAACTAGTGGGTTAATGAATCAAGATTATCAAGCAACTTCATTTAACATGAACTCAACGACAAGTTAATCCTCTCATGAAGGTATTAAGCTTCTAAACGGGTCCTATTTCATACCAAAATCCCTTTTGAGAAGCATGAATCAGTCAGCTTTAAGATCCAGTTCAATCATTTAAGAAGAACAAACTATCACTCTCATGATGAAAGACTCTTAAACCTCTAACCGATTGGTTCAGACATTTCTACAAACACTTTTGATGTGAGAAGATATCTTAGATCTGGACCACATATGATGTTCATGGATCCAGCTTAGAGATCTGATCGGTTAGAGAATCAAAATATGCAAGACTAGACCCCTAAACTCGCTAATCTACCATGGAAGCACCCTAATCTACCTATCTAAAACCTCATAAGCGGACTACTCACTAATCATGAAGAGCTCACTAGATCCTTTGCAAGATGTGAAGCTAGTCATGATTAGAAGCTTTGATGAAGATGATAAAAAAGAAAATGAAAGAGAACAAGACCTTTACGTGAAAACGAGATATCTGATTAAAGAAGCAAGTTTCACAAAAGAGGCAAGTTCTCAAAACTAAAAACAGATAAGAGATATGATCCTTAGGTTTTTAGTCCTAAAAACTATTTATAGTGAAGGCTAAGTGTTGCGGATCAGCCCGGAACAAACCTGGTACTGGACGCTCTTCTTGGGTCGTCGGGTGAGAACCTCAGTGTGTGAGAGAGTGAAGCCGAGGTCTTGATTTTGAGGGGCGCACATGAGCAAAGATCAGGATGAAGATCTCATGAAGGACACATCAAGAAGATGCATGAACCCTAGTCCTCAATCCATCTTCACGTGCATTCTCTGAGTCGGCTTGTTCTTGAATATGGGTTTGTGACAAGGGACCTCGACATGCAATGCCGAGGGTCTTGGTAGTCGAGGGATCAAAACTTCCAATGGGTCGAGCAGGCAGAGCGCAAAGATGAGCCCAGGAGAGATGATCGGGAACGACTTCTCCAATCGGAGGGAATGACTCACGCACAAACCCTCGAAATCAAAGAGCTGCGAGCCTCAATGGCTCTGACAGTGGCCGAGATACGCGCCATGAAGTCTCAAGTGCATAACGCGACAAGTGCCGCGCCCGAGATTGATCGAATGCTTGAAGAGACCCAGAGAACACCAATCACGGCGAGAATCATGGAGGCTAGGATTCCCAAGCCCGGGAAGGTGAGAATCCCATTCTACGAAGGAACGACCGACCCGAAGGCACACATCACAGCTTTTCGGATAGCAATGGGACGAGTTTTCACAAAGAACGCTGCCAATCTGACCGAGCAGGAGGTAGATGCCGGATATTGCCTACTCTTCGTAGAACATCTCAAGGGAGCCGCGCTTCATTGGTTTTCGAGACAGGAGCGCAATTCAATCGGCAGTTTCCAGCAGCTCTCCGCTTTGTTCCTTAAGCAGTATTCGATGTTCATGGATAGAGGAACTTCCGATGCCGACCTATGGACGCTATCCCAAGGACCGAACGAACCGCTTTGGAACTATATGGCAAGGTTCAAGGCGGTCGTATCCAAAGTAGAAGGAATAAGCGACAAGGCTGCACTCGAGGCTCTGAAGCGGTCCTTGTGGTACAAATCTGAATTCCGATGGGAAATGGCCCTCAACACGCCACAAACGATTCAAGATGCCCTGCATCGGTCATCAGACTTCGTCGTAAACGAGGAGGAGATGAAAAATCTGGACGAGCAGTACAAAGCGACCAAAGCAGCGATCCAGAGCTCAATCTTGACGCGCCCTTCGAAAAAAGGTAACCCATCCAACAACGCGACAACAGAGAGCTCGGACGAACCAAGAAGCGGAGGTACCCACAACTACCAAGTAGGCGCCGGACGCGGAAGAGGAGAGCCGCGCAGCAACCCTTGGGTAAGAAGACCCACTAACTATGACGAAAAGGCATTCTGCGAATATCACCAAACCTACGGACACTCGACGGCGCAATGCCGAACTCTAGGAGCCAAACTCGCAGCTAACATGGCAGCGGGAGAGATCTAGAGCGCGGTGAATCTTAAAGACCTCGTCCCTAATGAGCCAAAAGAAGGAACCGAGCCGAGCGGCACGACAGAACCCGCAAATCCTCCTCGACGAGGCGATAACACCAAGCGCGACAGGAGAGGTGAACCTGAAGAACGACCCGAGCCGAGACAAAGAATCAACATGATCATGGGTGGATCCCAATATTATCAAGACACGGTGTCTTCCATCAAGGCTTATCAGCGCCGAGCCGAAACAAAGGAAAATTGGACAGAACCGACCGATATCCCGAACACGGTGATCTCCTTCGCCGAAGAGGAAACGGCAGGGATAGATAGACCATACAACGATCCACTAGTGATCGAATTGACAATCAGAGACCACGATGTAGCGAGAGTACCCATCGATACTGGGAGCTCAGTAGATGTCATTTTCAGGGAAACACTCAGAAGGATGGGAATCGATCTCTCCGAGGTGACGGCGATCCACAAACCTCTAACCAGATTTTCGAGAGAAACAACAATGACTATGAGCACGATTCGACTCCCTGTGGTAGCCGGCGGAGTCACTAGATCGTCGAATTCTGCGTCACCAATCATCCAGCAATCTACAATGTGATTATGGGAACTCCATGGATCAATGCGATGAGGACAGTCCCTTCCACCTATCACCTCTGCCTCAAATTCCAACTCCATCAGGCATTAAAACGATTTGGGGAAACCAGAAAGAGTCGCGAACGTGTTTCTTGGAAGAGCACAAGTTGAGGAACCCCGTCACCGATGCACGAGCAGACGTAGATCGCAAAAAGCTGAAGACGGACCGAGAGCCTGCGAACGAGCTCTCGAAGCTCTTATAGCAATTACAGATCGCGGAGAGCCGCAAAACGTGCACCGAGCCGGTATGTGATGCGGTGGACTCGGTGTGCATAGACAAAGCGTATCCAGTAAGACGCGTCAAAATCGCAACTAAGCTAGAAGAACCTTTGAGAAGCGAACTTCTTTCCCTCCTCAAACAGAATATCAACACTTTTGCCTGGACAGCGGAGGACATGCCAGGCATATGCATCGACGTGACCAGTCACGAGCTGAACCTGGACCCAACTTTCAAACTAATCAAGAAAAAAAGGAGGAAGCTCGGACCCGAACGAGCTAAGGCAGTTAACGACGAAGTGGAAAGATTGCTAAAAGTAGGATCAATTGCCGAGGCAAAATACCCGGACTGGCTTGCGAATCCAGTGGTTGTGAAGAAGAAGAACGGCAAGTGGCGGGTCTGTGTAGACTTCACTGATCTCAACAAGGCGTGCCCAAAAGACAATTTCCCTCTACCGCACATCGACCGGATCGTTGAAACCACTGCAGGAAACAGGTTGTTAACGTTTATGGACACGTTTTCCGGTTACAACAAAATCCTGATGCATCCTGATGACCGGGAAAAAACGGCATTCATAACCGATCGCGGGATATACTGCTACAAAGTCATGCCGTTTAGACTCAAGAACGCAGGGGCAACATATCAACGGCTCGTCAGTAAAATGTTCGCAGATCAGCTCGGAAAAACCATGGAGGTATACATCGACGATATGTTGGTCAAATCGCTCGAGGAAAAAGACCATATCGCGCACCTACGAGAATGCTTCGAGCAGTTGAACAAACACAACATGAAACTGAATCCGGCGAAGTGCATATTCGCGGTAACCTCGGGAGAATTCCTCGGCTACTTGGTGACTCACCGAAGCATCTACACGGCTCGGCTCATAGTAAAAAAGCGGATCCAGCGAATCGTCGGAGCGGTTCGACATGATTTACAGTCTGTACTGGGATTACAACCCTACGCGGCGAATTCTCGTCGGAAATAGATCTAGAGCGGGGGAGGCCTCAGAACCCTAGCCGGAAAATAAATAAACTAGAGAGAGAAAGAAGAGAGAAGGGAGAGCTACCTTTAGTGAAATCGAAGATCTGAAATTATGAGGAAAGAAGAAGGGGATTCACCTTCTTATAGGACAAGCCGAGGCGCGTGAGTTCCGCGTGAACCTTGGGAAGCCGTCAAAACAACAGTGCGTGGAATCCGCGGCGTATTAACAAACTCTGGCCGCGTCGGTTACACGCGCCAATAATTCAAGAATCTTCTTTCGGAAGACCAATGGTCGGGACGTCCGAGTCTTCAGCTGATGTCTCGGCACAGTTGTTACAAAAAAAAGCCTCGTCGTTACCTTGAAACAAGGCTCGGCATATCTTTCACGAAAACGCCTCGTCGTTTATTCGGCTCAGCATATCTTTCACGAAAACGCCTCGTCGTTTATTCAGCTCAGCATATCCTTCTCGAAAGCGCCTTGTCGTTTATTCGGCTCGGCATATCTTTCACAAAAACGCCTTGTCGTTTATTCAACTCCGCATATCTTTCATGAAAACACCTCGTCGTATATTCGGCTCAGCATATCCTTCGCGAAAATGCCTCGTCGTTTATTCGGCTCAGCATAGCCTACGCAAAATGCCTCGACGTTCACGGTTCGGCATCTTTTCATAGAACACCTCGTCGTTAAACGAAACGGCTCGACATCTTTTCAAAAACGCCTCATCGTTAACGAGACGGCTCGGCATTATCTTTTGCCTCGATCGCTTTGTCGTTAGCAAAACAGTTCGCCGCTATCTTTGCCAAACTAAGCTCATCTTTTGAACGGGTTGGCATTTTCCTTCACACAACCTCGCCAAAAAACGGCTCGCTATTACGCTTCGTCGAAGAACGGCTCGGCATCTTTATTTCCAAAACGCCTCACCTGGAATTGTTTCGCAACGGCCTGACTCAATGGTTTATCCCATGGCCAGGAGCAATGAACCTCGCCACTCTCATCTCCAAAACTGATGAGCTGGGGGGCTAACTGTTGGGGTCGGTTTCCATCCCAAGCGGTTAAACCATCTCGCGAATGACCAAGTATCGGAGAAAACCAGTTGGCAAGAGAAATCAGTTATTCGTCAGATATGGGCCGAGCTCTCACATGAGAAAAGTGGGCCGAGACGTGCTCAACATTACAAATGGGCTGAGCCGTGAAGAGGGGCAAGTAGACCGAGCCGTGGGAAGGACGTTCAGTGGGCCGAGCTGTGCAAGAGAGAAAATAGGCCGAGCCACTTCGCAATTGGGCCGAGCTGGTTCTTCTTGGATGGGCCGAACCGAAGTCATGAAGGACGTAAGCCCATAAGGAAACCCTAGGCGAAGTGCTGTGACGGTGGCCGCACAAAGCGATAAGGAAATATTCCGAAAATCTCTCCCGAGATTCTCGGCTAGACGGTTTAGAGAGTTAGTATAAATAGACGATATATGCAGCTCATTATGTAACTTTTAACAACTCGAGAGCACTAAGACTAAAACGCTTTCCAGCAAAAACTTTCTTTTTGATCTTACTGTTCTTGCGATAAACCCTAGAAATTTTGGAACCCTTAAGTTTTCCTTAATAAATTTTTGGTTGTGCGAGTTTCGGTTCACACAGTGGCCAAGCTTTGGAGATTGACGGTCTCCTTTTCGACATTAAAACAGCTTGTAGTAGCTTTGTCCATATCTCCTTTCATCATATTCTTTGTTTAGCTAATAGTTAAAAATATAGTTTAGAAAAATTGGTTCATTTACGTTGTAATGACTCATTCTTTGGTAAAAGCTAACTCTATTCTTTTGTTTTTTCAATTGAAATAGATGCACACACATAAAAAACTTAAAATTTATTATAGTTATGTGACAAAAATTTGAATGCTAATGTAGGAGTCTCTATATATGTAAAAATACATATGTAAATAAATTTTACTATTTTATTTGTTCTTAGTTATTTGTATAATTGAAACATCTAATTTGAATTTAATATTTTTCTACTTAAATATTATTTATTTAGTTTTTATTATTAATATAAATTTTATACATAATTTTTTATCTTTTATAATTTTTAAAATAATAATAAAATTTGGATTTTTCTTTTTTTTAGTTTTTAATGTTAAAGTGGACCAATGAAAATTTTATACAAAATTTCTTTATTCAGCAATAATATTATAATTCTAAAACTTTCTTAATTTTGAATGTTGATGTGGACCAATAAATTTTGTTCTTTCAAATCCCATGTAGACATTTTGAAAAAGCATTTAGCTTCAACCTTTATTAGTAACTAGATTTTACCATGTATCTACACGAGAATTCTTTTTTTTTTTGTTTATCGACTTTTGTAATATAATATATATTTTTGAGTTTAGATAAAATTAATTATATATATATATATATTTCTCTAATAAATAGAAAAATATATATTATTGTAAATATCATTATAATTTAGATATAATTGTTTTGTAGATTTAATTTTTTTTAGTATTAAAATGATCACGATTATAAAAATATAATTCTAAGCCGTTTGTACATATTAATCCAAAAAATTGTGATTATAAAATCATAATTCTAACTCACCCTTTTATATTATCATATAATATAAATATTTTTAAAAGGTTTAAAATATATTAACGATAATTTATTTGACAGAATACATAATATTGTTTTTTAAAATTTAATCCATAGTAAAAGTATGCGATAATGTTTTTTTTTTATATTTTCTATTTTGTATGAAAAAAAATTTTTTTTTGGTATACATGTATGAGTCAAATTAATGATTATAGTCAACAAAATATTTTTCACCCAATTTGTTTTATATATTTTCAGTTGTATATTTTGTTTAAATATATATATTCAATATTTAATTATACATTTGAATCTTATCCATTTTTTGTTATTAATTTGCAAATAAAGCATACTCGTAAATACTGAATATAATTAACAAAATATCATATTATTAACATCATCATAAATATTTATATTCCAAATATGATCATTATTTTTTATATGTGATTTTTTTTTGTTTCAAAAAAAATATTGGTATTCTGAATATATTTTTTTTTCAAAGTATAAATATTATATAAATAATAATATTTAAATCAAATCTAAATTAATATCTGATTTATAATTTTTTTAAAGATAATTACTGATATTTTTTAATTTTTTGTAGATAATCTAATCTATAATTAAGGAAGTCTAAAATATTTTTAATAATATTTAAATTTTAAAAATAAATTTGTATAATTAATAATAATTTTTATTAATATTTGACTAAAATTAACTTGTTAGGTAACATGAATATTAACTATCCACAAACAGGTAGACTTAAATTAATAAAATCTTGTTTGGACACAAAAAATGTTTCTGTTTTAATAGAATAGATAGATAGATTTAGATTTTAATATAATTTAATATTTTTTAATAATTAACTAAATGTTTTTTTTTTGAATTTCGATTCATTCAGTTAATACTATCCGGTTCATACAATTTAATATCGGTTTTGTGTCAGGTAATTCAATATAAACATTTTAATTTCATTCATATAATTACTCTCTAAAACTTAAAGTTAACTGAGTCCAAACACAATACTTCTAGTTCGAGGGTTTGGCTTTTCAAAACATTGAAGAGGAATAAGGTTCGGGTTAGGTTATGAATAAGGTTCGGATTTCACTTGCTTAGCCAAACTTTGAAGAGGAAAAAAAAAAAGAATACATCAAAATATCAAATTCTAAAAGAGCAAACCAATTAAAGCTTTTGTTTTCGTGAAAGACTAAAGAAAGATCTCTTAACCATATCGAATCATTCCTAAATTTGTCAATTCACTGCCAAATACTTTATGTTCAATCTAGATACTTTAATTTTAACCTGGATTGATGTTATTTACTACAATTTCTCTTACAAAAGTAATTTTAACAATTTTTCATAAATAGAAAGAGACAAAGAGAAAGACAAAATAAAATGAAGAAACAAGAAGAGGTGGTTTGGTCAAAGATCCGAAAAGATAGCTATAACACACACTACCACGCTTTTCACGTGCAATCGCCATTTTATTCACCCCTATTTGTGCTTGGGTATAAATAGAATTTGCTAATAACTCCAAAATCATATTTGACAACTAACAAAAAAAATTTTCCTAATTGACAACTAGTTAACTCTTCGTTCACGTTGGAGAATTGAAAATATCTCCTTCATAACATAAAAGAGAATGGCCGCTGGATCCATGGACGGAATGTTTCGTAATATCTTAGAAGGTTGCATCTCTAGTTGTGACTCTTCCATGGAACGACGTCCATACCACAAAAACTGCGGCTGCGCACTTCACGAAAAATCTCGCAGTGCACGTAAGAATTCAAACTTAGGGTCAAGGTCTTGTCGCCACAAGTGGTCCGAGATTGTCTGGTTCCCTATCAGACGGTCTTGGAGTGAAGGCAACTGTATGGCTCTGCATCTCACCTCATCTTCTTCTTCCTCGAATCTCCACTCACTTTCGTCATCTTCGTCTATTTCTACACTAGCATCGTTATCTTCCACAACTTCTTTGACAATGTCTGATATTGATTTTTCCATTGAAGGCTTAAATTATTAATTCCCATTCAAATACTCTTTTTTTCTTTGAAAGAGAGTCAAATGATGTTTTTTGGATAATTAAAAAAGTTTCATTGTTTTATTTTGATATCAAACGAATTTGAATCAAATGTTGTAATGGTCAAATATAGGGAGGATTTTCAATAACACATGTACTATATTTTGCCATATAAAATTGTATTAGTTAAAATAACGAAAGCATAGTCCTATACAAAGACAGAGGGATAACACAAAATCCATAAAGTAAAAAGAGAGGACTATAACACCAATCTTGTAATGGAAAAGGAGTACAATATGCTAATTGTGTGATCTCTATGTACTTGTTGGGTATGCGGTGCTGAGGGTCACTTCAAGCGTGACTGTCCTAAGAAAAGCAAAGATAAAGCACAGCTGACCAGGGAGTCTTCTGCAGTAACTGGTATTGAGTTCATAGAATCTTTGATGGTGTCTGAGGTGAATGTTGCAACAGGTGTGGATTATGATCAAGTTTGAATTCTAGATACTGAGTGCACGTTTCACATGACTCCACGAAAGGAATGGTTTGTAGATTTGGAAGAATATGCAGCTGGATCAGTGAGGATGGCTAACGAGTCAGTCTCTGCAGTCATGGGTATTGGCTCCATCAGGATTAAGACACCTGACGGCTATGTTCTGATCAAGAACGTTAGATATGTCCCTGAGTTCTCAAGGAATCTGTTGTCTCTTGGCAGGTTTGAAGAACAAGGGTGTACTTTCAAGCCTGAAGATGGTTAACTTAAGGTTCAAAAGGTGGGAAGCCGATTATTCAAGCCAAGAGGACCAATAAGCTGTATCTCTTACAAGGCTAAGCCATACGGGAGAGGTCAATACTGTGTCTGCAAAGGATGATACCAATCTCTGGCATAGTAGACTTGGTCACATAAGTCAAAAGGGATTGGATATCTTTGTTAAAAACGGATATCTTGACAAGAAAAAGGTGTCAAATATTCAGTTTTGTGAGAGTTGTGTGTTTGAAAAAGCACATCGTCAAAGCTACTCAACAGGAAAGCATACAAGTCAAAAATGTCTTGAATATGTTCACGCTGACTTGTGGGGGTCTCTAACTGTTCCTCAATCACTTGGTAAATGTCATTACTTCCCAAGTCTGATTGATGATTATTCTAGAAGAGTATGGGTTTACTTTCTGAGGACTAAGGATCAAGCGTTTGAAAGTTTTGCTGAATGGAAAGCATTGGTAGAGAATCAGAATCAGTCTGGGTTGAAGGTTAAAAGACTCAGGGCAGACAATGGATTAGAATTCTGCAATAAGAAATTTGATGGTCTGTGTTCAGGTAATGGGATATCAAGACATAAGACAATTCCCCACACTCCTAAACAAAATGGAGTTGTTAAATGAATGAACAGAACCATTCTTGAGAGAGTCAGGAGTTTGTTAAGTGAATCAGGATTGCCAAACGTTTTTTGGGCTGCGGCAGTGAATACATCTGTTTATCTGATCAACAGGACACCATCATCAGCGATTCAAGGTCAAATTCTAGAGGAGCTATGGTCTAAAACTACACCAAGTTTTAGTCATTTGAAAAAGTTTGGGTGCGTTTGCTTTTATCACATTGATGAGGGAAAGTTGCAGCCAAGGGCCAAGAAAGACATTTTTATTGGCTATCCATATGGAGTTAAGGGCTATAAGGTTTGGTCTTTAGAGGACAGAATGTGTGTCATCAGCAGGAATGTTACATTCAAAGAGAGTGAATGCTATAAAGATCTGCCGAATGATATTGATGCTCGAAAAGAGCGGAGTACAGCTTTTCTGGATATTCAACTTGACGTCTCTAAAATAAGGGATATCAGTTCAGGTGGAGACGGTCTGAGAGAAAGAGACGAGCCTCATGGTGAATCAAGTAGCGATGTGGTTGATGTTGACACTGAAGAAGATGCTTCAGGTGATAAAAATGAACAAGATGAAGGTCTGGAAGGTTATCAGCTAGCACGTGATCGGGTGAGAAGACAAGTAGTGGTTGCTAAAAAGTATGATGAGTTTATTGACATGGCTCTCTTAGCATCAGAAGATGGAGACATAGTTGAGCCTACGGACTTTAAAGCTGCAATGAAGGATGATCATAAGAAGATGTGGAAGCTGGCATCTGATGAGGAGATGACATCTTTGTCTAAGAACTCTACCTGGATATGGGTTCCAAAACCAAAAGGGAGGAAAGTTATCGGATGCAGGTGGATCTTCGAAAGAAAACCAGGGATTCTTGGTGTGGAAGAGCCTCGGTTTAAGGCTAGATTGGTGGCTAAAGGTTATACTCAGAAGGAGGGAATAGACTACAATGAAATCTTTTCTCCTGTGGTCAAGCACATGTCTATAAGGTACCTGATGTCAATTGTGGTTCAAGAAAACTTGGAACTGGAGCAATTAGATATCAAAACAGCCTTTAAGCACGGTGATCTAGATGACGAAATTTTTATGTCGCAACCAGAGGGTTACGAAGAGAAAGGAAAGGAGGATCACATGTGTCTATTAAAGAAATCATTATACAGGTTGAAACAAAGCCCAAGACAATGGAACCAGACGTTCAACCTGTTCATGAAGGAGATCAGGTTCAGCAGATGTGACCACGATCAGTGCGTCTACATCAAGTGCATCTAGGGTACATATATCTACTTGTTATTGTATGTAGATGATATGTTAGTTTCCTGTAGAGACATGGAGATCATTAAAGGACTAAATGAGCAGCTGAGCTCAACGTTTGAGGTGAAAGATCTTGGTCCTGCAAGCAAGATACTTGGGATTGATATAATTCGAGACAGAGAGTTGGGAATTACATGGAGAAAGTCCTAAAGTGTTACAATGTGGAAAAAGCCAAAGGGGTCAGTACGCCTATCGGAGCTCATTTCAAGCTACTATCTGCCACAGAGGAAGAGCTTAAGCTAGAAGAGGCATATATGAGGTCAGTTCCTTACTGTAACGCTGTTGGAAGTTTAATATACGGGATGATAGGAACTAGGCCCGATTTGGCGTATCCTGTGGGATTGGTTAGTAGGTTTATGAGTAATCCGATTAAGATGCATTAGAATCCACTTAAATGGGTACTGAGATATGTGAAGGGTTATAAAGGAATGAGTCTGGTCTTTATGAAGGGCTCCGAGTTTAGAATCTGTGGTTTCTGCGACTCTGATTATGCTGTAGACTTAGATCGTAGAAGGTCTATCTCGGGATATGCATTTGTGTCTGGTGGTTGTGTCATTAGCTGGAAGTCAACTCTGCAGAAAGTGGTAGCTTTATCCACTACAGAGTCTGAATATGTTGCTATGACCGAAGCGGCTAAGGAGGCAGTTTTGTTGAGAGGTTTAAGCGCTGAGTTTGGGTATCCTCAAGAGAAGGTGGAGATATTCTGCAACTCTCAAAGTGCTCTGGTATTGGCCAAAAACAATATAAACCATGAGAGCACTAAGCATATGGCAGTAAGGCTGAGTTTCGTTAGAGAAAGGGTATAGGAGAATGAAGTTAAAGTGTCTAAGATTCATACGAATGAGAATCCTGCTGACATCTTTACGAAGGTTCTACAAGTTAGTAAGTTCAAAGGATTGTTGAGCTTACTGGGAGTCTCTGAAGAATGAGACAGAAGAAATCCTGGATGGAGTTCACTATGTGATTTGGTTGTCTGGTTCTGCAACCAAGGTGGAGTTTGTCGGATGTGTTGTGGTGTGCAAACCATCCATTTCAGTCAGCGGGTACCGGTTAAAGGCTGATTGGGGAATGACCAGGTTTAGAGCCTATTCATTTGGTTTCAGGGATTAAACCGGAGTGGTTCATTAAACTCCTAAGGACGTCGTCGTTTTAAGCTTCGTGTAGAAGCTGAACTTGAAGATGAAGAAGCTGAGCTTAATGACCGTTAGAGCGTCGCTTCTACGCGCTGGAGTTCTTACGATTGTTACAACGGATAAAGTCTATCATCTTGAGCTGTGAGTCTTCTTCTCTGAGAGTGTAAGCGATCATTGTAATTTCTGAGGGGAGATATTCTTTGTATCGAGAGAGAGAGAGAGAGATAAAACAGAGAGATAGTTTTCCGGTGAGTGAAATTGTATCTCAGGGAGGTTTTCCGATGAACTCTGTGTGAGCCAAAACTCGCACAACCAAGAGTTTGTTAAGGAAAACATAAGGGATCCGAAATCTCTACGGTTTATCGCAAGAACAGTAAGATCAAAAGAAGGTTTTTTGCTGTAAAAGTGTTTAAGTCTTATTGCGCTCGAGTTGTGAAAAATTGCATAATGAATCGCATACATCGTCTATTTATATTAATTATCTAAACCGCCTAGCCGAGAATCTCGGGAGAGATTTTCAGAATATTTCCTTATCGCCTCGCGCGGCCACTGTCATAGCACTTCGCCTAGAGTTTTTATGGGCTTACGTCCTTTATGATTTAGGTTCGGCCCAAGAACCAGCTCGGCCCAATCAAGGAAGGAACTGGTTCGGCCCGTTCTCCTTCTTGCACGGCTCGACCCATTCTTTCTTCTGCGCAGCTCGATCCATATCACTTCGCGGCTCGATCCGTGCCGCCTCCAGGGCTCGGCCCATACCATTTCAGGACTCGGCCCATCCTGCTTCGTAGATGGGCTTGGCTTGCTTATTTACCGAGTTCGGATTCGCAGATATCTTCTGGTACTTAGTCACTCTGAGATGGTTAATTCAGTCGGGTGGAAACCAACCCCAATAAACTCTCGGCGATGATATATAGTGAATTCCGAGCAAGTCTCGGCCAGACGTAGGGTTGCGGTTTTGCACCCGAACTGGATAAATTCTGTGTGTGTTGTTTATTTCTTTGTTCATAACTCAGTTCATCGATTCTAATCTCAAACACAAGAGTAATTGATTGATAAGAATAGCAAGCGAAATCGGAGATATTCTCAAAACTTCCAATGTACCTTGCAAGTCCAACGCAATCGAAACCTCCAGTGTAGATCAGTGCAGACTCTTAACTGCCCATATTATGCATCTCAGTTATGCAACGATTTGGTTTGGAACCTGAGTGATTTATGTAAGAATTTGTTCCTTCAGTTTGCATTCACATAACATTTGATCGTTCTTCTTGAGGAGCACGTTCCCCTTGATCAGCTACTATATCAGCTACTATACCACTATCTCTCTATAACAAAGTGGTTATCACTTCCTACTTTCCATCATAGAGAATGGTGTTCTGATTTTTTTTTTTCAAATACTTCATGGAATGATATCTCTACTATCCTCTATTGATCCCTGGCTTTCCAATTTATTACTTAGGTTTTAATTATGCTATTGTTATAAGTCAGAAATTGTTGCATTTCAAAGTCATATGTATTGTGGGATTATGACGTTTCAAAGTCATATATTGTGGTGACGAAACAAAATGTGGGTAAAACTTGTGAAGCATACCTTCATTATCTACGCATAGTAACTCTACTTTTTAATTCTATATATATGGTTTGATTATAAACATAACATCATTCAAAAACTAATAACAACTCTCTCTCGCTCTCATTTATTTCGTCTCTCTTTATCAGTATCTTTGTTCTTTTGTGGGTATAATTTTTTTATCTTTATTTAAATTTATTTTTATAATAAATTATACCTATTATTATAACACATTATTAGCACAATCACTCTACATTATAACTAAATATATATTCATAATATATACTTTTTTATAGCAGGTGGTATGTTGCAATAAAACTATTTATATATTATATATTGGTTACTTTATGCATCATGAATAGAAGAAGCTAAAGCTGAGTTCAAACCTAGAAGTGGTACTTCTATCAGCAATGTGAGGTGTTTCAAATGTCAAGGAATGGGACATTACTCTCGAGATTGTCCAAAAAAGAAGGTTTTCTTGTTACAAGAGGGAGGAGAGATAGTTCCTCAAGAGGATTCAGAGGCCGAATATGAACTAGAGGAAGAGGAAGAAGCTGCTACCGTGGGCGAGATGCTGGTTGCCAGAAGGACTTTGAGTGTTCAGAGTCAACCTGAAGAGACTTGTCAGCGAGAGAACCTGTTTCATACGAGATGCTTCATTAAGGAGAAAGTTTGTAGCCTGATCATAGATGGAGGAAGTTGTACTAATGCTGCAAGCGAAGAGATGGTTAAGAAGCTCCAGCTCAAGACTATTCCTCATCCAAGACCGTATAAGCTTCAGTGGTTGAATGACAGTGGAGCCTTGACCGTATCTCAGCAAGTTATGGTTTCTCTATCTATTGGGAAGTATGAAGATGAGATTCTATGTGATGTTATTCCCATGGGTTCGAGTCATGTGTTGCTAGGCAGACCGTGGCAATCAGATCGTAGGGTGATACACGACGGTTATACCAACAAGCACTCCTTTGAGTTCAAAGGTAGCAAGATTACCCTCCTACCTCTCACGCCTACTGAGATTTACCAAGATCAGATTCAGATGAAGCTCAAGGAGAAGGAGAAAGTCGCCAACAGCCTCTACATAAACCACAGTGAATTTTCTAAACTCTTTGATCCTGAAATGACTACTTTTATGTTTGTGTACAAGGAATCCCTTGTTAGTACTAACCCTTCACAGGAGCTTCCTAGTGCTATGTTTGAGATTTTGCAGGAATATAAGGACATTTTTCCGGAAGAAATTCCACCAGGGCTACCTCCAATTCGCGGGATAGAGCATCAGATCGACTTGGTACCAGGATCAGCATTACCTAATAGGCCAGCTTACCGAACCAATCCTGTAGAGACTAAGGAGCTGCAGAAGCAAGTGGAAGAGCTGATGAGCAAAGGACATATCCGAGAAAGCTTTCTTAGGCTTTGTAGTGAGTGCAGGAGGAGTTAAAGTAGATGAAGAGAAGATAAAAGCTATCAAGGAGTGGCCAACCCCTAAGAATATTGGAGAAGTCCGAAGTTTCCATGGTTTAGCAGGATTCTACAGGCGTTTTGTTCGTGATTTTAGCACCATAGTCGCGCCCTTAACAGAAGTAATCAAGAAAGACGTGGGGTTCAAGTGGGGAGAGGCACAAGAACAGGTTTTTACAGCCCTTAAAGAGAAGCTTATTAATTCCTCCTTACTAGTACTTCCTGACTTTACTAAGACTTTTGAGATTGAACGCGATGCTTCTGGTGTAGGTATTGGAGCAGTTCTTATGCAGGATAAGAAGCCCGTCGCTTACTTCAGCAAAAATTTAGGAGGTTCAACGCTGAATTATCCCACGTATGACAAGGAGTTATACGCACTGGTTCGAGCTCTCCAGACGTGGCAGCATTACCTATGGCCTAAAGAATTCGTCATTCATACCGATCACGAGTCTCTAAAGCACCTCAAGGGTCAGCAGAAGCTTAACAAAAGACATGGGCGATGGATGGAGTTCATTGAGACATTCCCCTACATTGTTAAGTACAAAAAGGTAAAGATAATGTGGTCACAGACGCATTATCCCGGAGGTACACTCTTATTTCTACCTTAACGTCAAAATTGATTGGATTTGAGCATATTATAGATCTTTATGAATCTGATACTGACTTTTCTGAGAGCTATGCCAAATGTCATAAGTTTGCCTGTGAGAAATTTTATAGACAGGATGGATACTTGTTCTTCAGTAATCGATTGTGCATACCACGAGGATCCATCCGAGAGCTACTGGTACGAGAAGCTCATGGAGGTGGATTAGCTGGACATTTCGGTGTCACAAAGACACTTCTTGGACTACAAGAGCACTTCTATTGGCCGAACATGAAGAAAGGCGTAGAGAAAATCTGTTCTAGATGTGTCGTATGTAAGATGGCTAAGAGTAAAGTTCAACCTCACGATTTTGTATAATACTTTGCCTATTCCTTCTCAACCTTGGACTAATATCGCTATGGATTTCGTAGTTGGCTTACCTCGAACCAGAAATGGTAGAGATTCTATTTTTGTAGTTGTTGACAGGTTTAGCAAGATGGCTCACTTCATCGCTAGCCACAAGACAGATGATGCTGTGAATGTAGCTAACTTGTTTTTCAGGGAAGTGGTAAGATTGCATGGAATGCCACAGGTTATCGTTTTCGATCGAGACACGAAGTTCTTACGACATTTTTGGCGAACGCTTTGGGCTAAGCTGGGAACAAAGCTCTCATTCTTAACTACGTGTCATCCTCAGACCGATGGACAGACCGAGGTGGTGAATAGAACGTTGTCCACACTCCTAAGGACTTTGGTGAAAAGTAACCTCACGACATGGGAAGAGTGTCTGCCTCATGTTGAGTTTGCTTATAATCACGCTAAGCATTCCGCTACTCTCTTTTCTCCTTTTGAAATTGTATATGGGTTTAATCCCCAATCACCTCTAGACTTGATCCCTTTGCCTTTAAGTGGAAAATGCAGTTTGAATGGCAAGGAGAAACCTGAACAGGTCCGACGAATACATGCTAAGGCTAAGGAGAACATCGAGAAGAAGACAAAGCAGTATGAGACGCATGCCAACAAGGGACGGAAGGAGCTGATTTTCGAAGAAGGAGATCTGGTGTGGATCCATCTGAGGAAGAAGCGATTTCCAGCTGAACGCAAGAACAAGCTAATGCCCAGAGTTGATGGACCATTCGCAGTCATCAAAAGAATCAACAACAACGCCTACCAGATTGATCTTCAAGGTAAGTATGACGTTTCTGATGCTTTCAATGTTTCTGACTTGCTTCTTTATGTTGCAGATTCAGATTTGAGGACAAATCTTTTTCAAAAGGGAGAGGATGATATGATCGTGACCAGCTCAGAGGAGGAGGAACTAGAGGTAGCTGGCAGGATCACTCGTTCTAGAGCTAGAGAGATGGCTAAGGAGGCTCATGCACACATTGCCGCAGAGGACAGCGATCAACTGGAGGCTAAAGCTCACATCTTCAACATCTCTATCTTGAAGAATGAAGAACCCATTAACAATGACTAGGTAACTTAGGTGATGACTCTGTACTCTTTTCCTTGGTGAGGATTTTGGAAGGAAGGAGGTTCTTCCCCAAGGTTTTTAACGAGGCAGAAATCATTGCTACGTCGAGTTACTTAGAAGTTGTTACTAATGGGTAATAATGTGCAAAGTCACAATGACTTGTGCACTAGTATTTTAGGCGCACCACTTAGGATTTAGAAGGGATGCCTCGCTGTTTTATTTTTAAATCAAACTTCTTGTTGTTTTTATTTCAAACTTCATGTAGTTTTGTTATTAGGGCTGCGATTTTCTCTCTTAGTCTATAAAACAGAGAAAATCGCAAACCTTTTATCGAAAACCTTATTGTGTTCTTCTCTCTTTTGATTTCTGAGAACAAGAAAACTCTGAAATTCGAATCTCTTAAAAACTAATCTGTTTACAAGAGATTCTTCTATCTCTCCATCATCATCAATTCGATTATCACACTTCCACCACCACCCCATCGAATCGATCTCTCCACCATCACCATCATCGATCCGATCTCCATAGTTCTATCACGACATCATCAAACCATCATCGCACCTGTAGCCTTCTTTCTTCAGAGTAGATCACCTTAGATCTTATCAAGCAAGCCCATCAAGTTTTTGGCAACGTTGCCGGGGAGGCATGAAGTTCCTGGAGGTCTAAACCTGGGAGGTTGAAGCCGCAGATGACTATATATATGTCGAGTTTCTGCCAAAGCAACATAGGAAGTAAACCAAATTCATAAAAACCCTAACTTTTTATTTTTCTGTTTATTCTCTCTTCTGTTTGCCCTAGTTTCAGCAACCTTTGGATAATGGATCATCCAAGAAGAAACCCTAACCCCGAGCGAAGGTCCTGCGACCTGTGTGAAGCTCCCTGCGCATGTGAATCACCCTCCAAGCGTGATTTTGATCATAATCTTTCGAACCCTAATCCGAACCACCACCATTAAGACTCACGACCTCCACACCACCGAGATGAGCCCTATTCGCCACACCTGGTGAACCGTCGACCATCTCATCCTCTTCCGCATCAGATTCTGCACCAAAACGCTGAAGCTGATCGATGTAGGCTCCAACTAGATCGATTAGACACTACACTGAATGAGTTTCTTGAGCTACAAGCCATTGTTGAATTTAACCTTTGTTTGAAATTGGAATCAATGTCCTCTGATTTTAACAGGAAGTTCGAGTGTCTCTCTGACCGAATGAAGACTCTAGAAACGCAAAAGCTCAAAGATGATGCAGTTCTAGAGAAGAGACTTAAAGACATCGAAAAAAGGCGAGGCTAAGAACACCATCGCCCTTCGACAAGCACTTAAGGAGCAGAGAGGCTGCAATGTCCTGATTGAAGATTTGGAGAGAGATTTCTAGGATAGCAAATGGTACTCTGATGGAGACAAGATAGAGATGAGTGAAGAGATGGAAAAGATCACAAACAAGACAGAAGAGCTTGATGCTACTTTAGACAAAGTTGTCTATGCTTTAGATGAAGTAGAAGAGAAAGTTGAAAAACTTTCTAAAGATCATAAGGAGTATGATCTGAACTCTGGAATCAATGATTTGGATGCCCAAGACGAGCCTGACAACCACTGGAAGCAGGAGAACAACAATGGAGAAGAAGATATTGAAGAAGCAAGCATGGAGAGCCGGAGGAAGCTGACCGCGGCTGCGAGCTCCTCACCCGCGGCCAGAGCGACTTTCACCGCGGCTGCGAGCTCCTCACCCACGGTGGAGCGCGACTTCTCAGATCTGGAGAACTTTCAACCTCTTTCTGAAGCCTGTTCATCAGAAAACCGACCTCATGTGACCAGACCTAGGTTGTTTGACCAAGCTGTTTTCTCAATCACTGCACAAGCATCAAAGGAAAAGGAAGAATCCAACATTTATGCATCTTGCAACATGGTTTACACTTGTTACAATGAGCTTCAAGAGCAATTCTCAGAAGATGAAGAGTATGGTTTGTTTGTAAAAGATCCAAACTCTGGGGACGATTCAACTGATGACAACACAGAACCAATAAGCAAGAGCATATCTAGAGAGAGACTGATCGAATTCAACAAGTTTGTAAAGTCCATTCCTCTCTATCTCGGGTTCGATGACGTCTGGAAGCATGGCTGCCTTCAAGTTTCCTTTAGCTACAGCAAGGAGACTAAGGAGAACATCTCTACATACTTCAGAAGAGCCAGGTATCTATCTTTTCCTAGATCATCACCTGATGCAGCTGTTTACAGGATCCATCTCAAAGATCCCCAACAAGCCAGTGACTACACAAACAAGGTCAGCAAAGAAGGACTTGAAGAGTTCAATCAAGTAGTTCAGACCCTGCCGGATGGAATTTCGTTTGCCAAAGCATGTAGAGTCTACATGATAGACCACTTCTTTTTTGACAGCAAAGAGTCGATCCAAGTGATGAAAGACTTGTTCACACACGCACAAGAAGGTAGACCAGTTCGAACTCAGCACAAAGTTGAGGACAAAGGTCAATTTCTTATCTCTTGTGACATTAGAGGTGAAAGATTCCTCAATATTCTTTGTGATTCTGGAGCTTGCATTAACATGATGTCCAAAGCAACTGCTTTGAGACTTGGCATTAAGCACATCTCAAGTACCAGGACAAAGATTAGCTTAGCAGATGATTCAAGTGCAACACCAAGAGGTATAGCCCGAGACATTCCTCTAAGGATTGGAGATTGCATTGCACCTGTCGATCTATACATATTGAAGACCAAAGATGAATCTTATCCAGTTATTCTTGGATGACCTTTCTTAGCAACTGCTGGAGCCATCATGGATTGGCCCAACAGGCGAGTTTCTTTTGCCAATATCAACAAGGACATCTTATATGAACCTACATCACTTAAGAGCAAAAGAGGAGAGCAAATAGCCCATGTTGAACCAGAAGAACTCTGGAGTGACGAAGAACCTGCAAGACAGAACAGGAGGATTTCGAAAAGGACTTGTCTTAGGACAAGATCCTATTTGAACTAAGTCTTTTTCTTTGCAAAGTCTAGCTAAGGACTATAAACCAAAGCGCTTGATGGGAGGCAACCCATTTTAGGTACTTATTTGTTTTTGTTTAGCTTTCTTTTTCTATTAAAGTTTTATTTCTTTTATTTTAGACAGACCTTAGTATGCCATAAACAAAAGCAGAGAAGAAAAGGAGCTGACCGCGGCCAAAGGAGGTCTCACCGCGGTCGCGATGCTCCGACCCGCGGCCAGCACTTCCATACACCTTGGCCACCTCCTTTCCACCTTGGCCACCTCCATTCCATCCTTGGCCACTTCCACCAGCACCTTGACCAAATCAGTTTTGGATCCCTATCATCCAAGTTTGATTAAGCATCACCACCACCAGGTAAGTTTTCTTTTCCCAATCTTTTTAATTTTCACATACTCTATTTCTCATCCTTGCCTGATTTATGTTACACTGGGGACAGTGTGATTTAAGTCTGGGGGAGGATTTCATCCCTTTCTAACCACCTTTTCTTGCATGAGCCATTGCATTCTGCATTTTCTTTAAAATTTTTCAATCTTTTTTTTCGATTTTCTTAAACCTTTTCAAAGTCTTTTGAGTTTCAAAAAGTGTTTTCAAAGGTCAAATACATTTTGAGGGAATAATGACATAATCAAATGATGATAACCAACCTGTTTGCTTCTACACCAATGACTAATAAAAGCTCTTTCAAGGTTTAGTACTAGACTAAGCGGTAGCTGAGTACTTGCACTACTAAATTCTGACAGGATATACTAGCTCATTTTACTTGGACTTAATCTTGACATCTAATTTTTTCATCAATGGTTTTAAGAAGGCATCATGATATACATCTAGGACATCTTTACCTTATTGTTACCACTCTTTGTTGTCCTAGATGTCCAGTTCATCTTTTGCTGGTACCACACCCTTAACCCAAACCTTCTTGTTCAAACCTCATGCATTCTCTCTTTAGTTTATATCGACAGATATGTGCAAAAACGCCAGAGAGGTAGGAACGACATAGTTTTCAGTCACTCAAGAGAAAGACTAAAAGAGACCAGAAGGGAGTGTGCCAGAAATCTTATGATGCCTCAGAAAAGTTCATTTTTAAAGGTAATTTTTGTGCTCCCTAAGACTCCAAGTCAAAAGGCAGTTTTTCCTTTCTAGAAAAAAAAAATTAAAAAAGAGAAATAGAAAGAAAGGAAAGGAAACTAAAAGCCTAAAAGAGTCTTAGAAGCCGAAATTATTTGAGCCAAGGCAATAGGTATTCACTTAATAAGTTATGGAATCACAACCTAGACAAAAATCTAAGTCTGGGGGAATTATAAGGAGAACCTGAATAAAGGAGATCAGAAATCTTGAAGCAAGAAGAATGTGACTGATACTGTGGGGGCATTTCTAGTTCCATCCTCTCTTGCTGTTTTCCATAATGTCATGCCTCTCCAGAAAAAGGTAACCCTAAACACATAAGCCTTACCATTAAAAAGCCTTTTTGATACCTAACCTTGAATGCCTTGTTTAATATCCTTTTGATGAGAACCAATGATTATACTCTTATGATTGGAGATTGTCTTGTTCCAATAAATTTCATAGTGATGAAGAGGAAGCAAACTAACAAACTCCCACTTCTTCTTGGAACTCATTTTCTCAGACCACTAGTGCAAGTTTAGACTTCCAAAACAAGAAGGTAGTGCTCAAGAAACTTAATGACAGGTCAGTTACTCAAGAAATAAGACTTGATGAATTCAGTAAAGGAGATATCAACATAAACAATGAGCTGAGATTGTCACTCCGACGAGCCCGCATAAAAATCTAAGTCTGGAGGAATGATAGAAAAGTTACAGAGAAGAAGTAAAATTCAACAATTTCACACAAAAAAAACTGATTGGAGGCTGTGGTATGTCCACTTCATCTTGTTGTTTTGCATAATATTTTGCATCCTACAGCAAAATACAATTAATAATAAAAACTCATATCGTCACCAATTAAATAACCTTCAATAGCTACCATTATCCACCCTGAATGACAAGCTATGAGAATCTCACAAAATACCTAAATGACAAGCAACCATCGTATATGAGAATTTCACAAAATACCCTGAATGAGAATTTTACAAAATACCTAAATGAATGTATAAAGCTAGTTGATCAAAATTTGGATCTAGATGATTTAGATTTTGCATGACAGAAACCATGAACTAGTGTCATATGTGCTTTGGTGAGAATTTTCTAGGCTAGGTAGTGATTGATATAGTTTGATGATTATAGTTTAGAAGGATAGTCACAGAGATATTATTAGTGATACAAGCACAAGACTGTCTCAAGGCTTGTATGATTTCGAAAGCAAAGTTTGATCAAGCGGCCAAAAGGTTGATTCAATGATTGAGCTATTATAACCAAGAAATTGGTTGATCGAAGTGAATAGAGATGATGATGGATCAATGTTGTGAAAGACTTGTGATACAACACTGAATCTCTGCAGTAGGAGGTACTGGTATCAACTAGAAGAAGAGAGAAACAAGTTTTGCTCAGAAAGTTCAAGTTCAAGAAAATTCTCGTTTTACTATTATCAAAGGTGATAACACCGTATTTTGACCACTTTTATGGATCATAATAATTTCTTATACATGTATTTTAACTCTGTTTTCAATGGTTTTTAAAGTGTTTTCGATGTTTTAGAGTTTCAAAAGACTTTTCAGAAAACTTGGGCAAAAGATATGCAAATTAGAACAAATGAGCATTTTTGGATAAATACAGACCGTCAGAAGTATGACAAGCGATGAAGATCTTCTCACCGTCCGATCACCGCCAAAATTTGAGAAAACATAGAGGATACAACTAGATTTCTAATGCACTTGGTTTGGAGACAATCCAACGGTTATCTTCAGATACACCGGATGCAATGAAGACAGAAAATGCAGTTTCGAAAGACGACATCAACCGGGACCGCAGCCAAAGGCTACTTCCCTGCGGGTAGAAGCACCGCGACCGGGGCCATTAGTCACTCACTTCCCAGACGACCTAATTAAAGCCCAAGTTGATTCCTTTTATTATTTTTAAAGCCCTAAGTGTCCAGAAGTTATAAATACCGCGACCGCGGCCATTATTTTCGAGCCACATTTCCAATGGAGTTGAAATGAGACGATTCAGATTAATGGTTGAGAAGTTATAACCGTTTAAAAATCAACCTGTCTCTCAGCCAAAATTCAGACCATTCCAATGCGGCTCAAATAAGCAGCCGGACGAAGAATTTTTGCCACGACTTGATGCCATGACCTGTAAACACCTGTGTAAAAGTGTTTCCCACATCTTTGGAGCATACCACGAGCTGATGCCACGACCTGATCAACCCGTGGTTATAAGAACAACAACTTCTGCCTCAAACGACGCCAAGTATCATCAAGCTTCTCGTGTGTTTTGCTTGGCATGAAGATTTTGGCTAAGTGTTGGAGGAGGCCATGAGTCAGTGCCACAACGTGATGGACCCTTGGCATTATGGAGCATTTTTTTTCACAGCAAGTAATAACACCGGATTTTGACCATTTTTATGGATCACTTTAATGTATTTTACATGTGTTTTTACTCCATTTTCAAAGGTTTTCAAATGATTTTTATGTTTTCGGATTTTAAAAGACTTTTCAGGTAATTTGGGATAAAGAGGCATAAATTGAAACAAAAAGACTCTTTTGGATAAATGCAGACTACCAGAACTCTCTAGAGAGACGAAGACCTTCTCACCGTCTGATCACCCTCAAAATTGGACAAATTATAGAAGAATCAACCAGCTATCAAATGCACTTGGTTCGGAGACATTTCAACGGTTGGATCTCAAAATATTCCATTTTCCCCGGAGACACTCGAAGACGGCCAGCAAGTCACGCGACCGCGGCCACCAGCCTATTCCCGCGGTCACAAGCTTTCGACCGCGGCCAACCACCTATTTCCCGCAGTCACGTTACTCCCGACCACGGCCGGCTAACTCTGATTAAAAGACCATATTTCTGAAGCCCAAAGTCATTTCTCAACCTCAATTCCGGAACCCTAGAGACTATGGAGTACTGAAGACTATAAATACTTGTCATTTAGGTCGTTTTTCCTTTAGTCGTTCTATGCGATTTTTAGAGAAGATTGTTCAATTATGAGTTCTTCAATAGAGAAGCTTTCTTTCATCTCTTTTCTTTACTTTTTTGATTACTTTTATTAAAACCAATGATGATGTCGACCTCAGCCATGTCTGAGTAGATCCCGAGTTGGGCTTAGGGTTCCCGAAAGGGGCTCTCATAATCGATTACGACATCTAGGTTTATAGATCTGAGATTTTAACTTTGTTCTCTGTTTATTCTCGTTCTATTGCATGTATGCTTGATTGATCACCTAGTATCTGATCTAGATAGTTAGTGTTGCGGAAGTTTTCATTAATTATCAGAACTAGAATGAAACAGGCGATTTTTCCTTAGGATTGGAAACCTACATGCGGCGAGATCGTGAGTACTGACGAGTCTTGTGCAGCTCTTGCATTCTCTCCCTTCCAGGGCCAGAGTGGAAACATACTGGTCAGGGTTGCGAGAATAGTTGGTTATCATTACGACAGTGACGTAGTCATACCGCCGTTCTCTAGCTCTATAACCCTATATTTTGATATCCGTCAATCCCAATCTATAATCCCTAGTGTTAAAACTGATTATGATCCCTGTATAATTCCCAAAAGCTCAGCTTTTTTAGCCATAGTTTACAAACCAATTGATTTTTACTTGCTTATTTAGATCTGCATTTCATTTGCTTTAGTTCGATATTTTGCTTGCTTCATTTGCGTTCCGTTTGATTTTTCTACTTGCTCTTTAGGATAGATTTATTTGCTTTCTTTTGTTTTAGTTTAACTGTGACAACAACCAACCTCTAAAACCAATCTAGTCTAGACATAAAGTTAGAAACCGTAGAAGAATACCAGGCACACAAATCTCTGTGGATTCGATCTCTAAATACTACAACTGATTAGTTGTGCACTTGCGTCTTTCATTTGTTTTTATTAATCGTAAAACTTGTTCCCTCACGCAGTTGACACGCAATTAGTTTTTGGCGCCGTTGCCGGGGGTTTGTTTTGCTGCCTTTGCTATTTTTTCTTGTTCTAATTTCTGTTCTAGACACCTGATCTCTAGTTCTTTCTTAAAGTTTGCTGAATTATCTTTCCCTTCTCTTGTTTTTCTCTGAATTGCATGAATGCCAGGCGCAGACCTGTAGATAACATTCCAATTCTAGACAAGATAGACAGACACGAAAGAGAAATTCGAAGACTTAGACGAACGCATGGAATGGCCAACAACGACCAGCCTGGAGATCCTGTTAACCGAGCTTTAAACATGGACCAAGACGGGTCCGAACATGGTGAAAATGAAGAGAACGATCACAGAGAAGGTGATCATGCTGGACAAGATGGTGAAGAGGATGAAGTTCCTCAAAGAAACCATCAAAACCGCGAGTGAGAAGAACGTGAAGACCTTGATGCACCTATCAATGCAGCCGATGGTGACCACCAGGGGATGCAGCCGAATGGACGCGTTAACCACCCTGTTCAGCCAGCAAATCAACACTGAAGACAAGCCAGGAACCATCGCATAGCTGATTTCGATGCACCTACTCAGAATTTTCAGAACCGATCCGCAATTCAAGTACCATTTCCAAACCGGAATGAGTTTGAAGTCAAGCCTCAAATCATCTCACTGGTGAAACAAAACCAATTCCATGGATTTCCTTCTGAACATCCAATGGACCATATCGAGCTCTTTGAAGAAATCTGCAGCATGATGAGAACAAACCAAGTTCCAGCATACTATTTAAAGTGTAAGTTGTTCCCTTTTTCATTAGCAGACAAAGCTTACCGTTGGTTGAAATCTTTGCCTGCAGGATCGATTACTAATTGAGAATAATGTAAAAATGCTTTCCTGAACCACTTCTACACTAAGTCAAGGTAGAACTTGTTGAGAACCAAGATCTCAATTTTTCAGCAAGGCCCGACTGAACCTTTCTATGAAGCCTGGGAACGTTTTAAGGAGTATGAACATGATTTTCCTCACCATGTATTTCCCGGATGAAGCCTGCTAACCAAAATACAAACTTTCGCTTGATACAGCTAGCAATGGAGACTTTGGACAAAAGACGATAACACAAGGAAGAGCCCTCATCGATAATTTGGCTCAAGCCAATAGCAATGATTGTCCTGAATATGATCGCTCGACAAAGCAAACCGGAGCGGACAACTAGGAGATAACCGAGTTGTAGAACATGATAAGCCAGCTTTTGAAAAGCAACAATCACCCAATCTATGCTTGTGAGACCAACAATGGCGCAGAAGACAAAGGACCTAGTGATATCGATCATATTAATCCAGCCTTTCAAGAAGAAGAAGTGAACTATGTAGGGGCACAAGCACCATATCCAAATCGCTTCAACATTGGCTTCAACAACAACTTCCGGACTGCAAACTACAACAATCTCTCTTACCGCAATCCAAATGTGGAGAATCCTCAAGATCAGTACTACCAACCACAGCAAAAATCCTTCCAAAACAAGTTCCAAGGTGGAAATTTCAGAGGGACAGGAGCTTATCAACCGCGACAGCCATATAACTATCAAGGTACAGGTTTTAACAATCAATTTGTACAACAGCAAGGAGTCACAACGAACCAGCTAGCTTCGCAACAGTTCATCCAACAGCTTGTTATGACAAATGAGAAAGCATCTAAAGACATGAACGTGAAGGTTGACTGCATGTACAATGACCTGAACGGGAAGTTTGAAGCTTTGTCTTCGCACGTCAAAAAGCTAGACGCATGATAATACTGTATTTTGACAACTTTTAAGGATCGTTTTGAAATACTTTTTCTATGTTTTTAATTGCTTTCAAGTACTTTTATTACGTTTTTCTAGTATTAAAAGCTTAACAAAATGGATAGAAAACCAGATTTTTAGCTCAGAGTCAAACCGTCAGAAGTTCACCCCCGATTGAAGGCCTTCTCACCTTCTGATCCAGCTCAAATTTGGAGATCTCAAAGATGGAAGTATCAGCTTTCCGACACACTTTACAGCTTGGCAATCCAACAGTTCAATCAAAAGATATGCGAAGAGCAATATGTCCTGTAAACCAGCCGGCAAGCGTTTCCACCCGCGGCCAACAGGCCATTCCCCGTGGTCACAAGCATCCCGACCGCGGCCAACCATCCATTCCCTGCGGTCACGCACATCCCGACAGCGGCCAGCTAACTCCGAGTTCGAAGGCCCATTTCTGAAGCCTGTATCATTTTCCCATCCTTAATTCCGGAACCCTAGACACCAGAGAGTATTAGAGACTATAAATACATATCATTTAGGTTGTTTTTTCAAAAGAGACGAAGTACTTTACAGAAATTTTACTTTAAGCTTTGTTTTTAGGATTTAGGGAGAGAGAGATCTATCTCTTGAACCCTTGTTCTTTCTTTTTCAATTTCGGTTTCTGTATTACTTTTTAATACTATGTTTTTTATTTCGTTTATCATGTCTGAGTAGTTTTATTGTTGGGTCTAAGGGATTTTCGATGGGGATATATGTGTTCGATGAGGATTCCATGAGCTATTGAGCCGAATCTTAGAACGTTTTCTTCTGAATTCGTTTTTACTGCATGAGAGTAGCGTCATGAACTACAATCTGATCCAGATGCTTGGTGACACAAAAGTGTTCAGCTGGTGTCAGATCTAGTTTTGGAGAGCAAAACAAACATGGAGTGGAAACCTACCTATGGTCGATTTGTGAATGCTGACGAGTCTTAAAAATAATGCATCTCTTCTCTTCCAGGGCCAGAGTGGAAACCTACTGGTCAGGGTTGAGAGAGATAGTTGTCTATGATCACGACAGTGGCGTATTCATACGTCTGTGACTCCTGTTTGAAAAGTTTAAGCTAATATCTTATCAAATTTACTTTCTAGCAATGTTTTGAATCGTTCATACCCCTGAGAAAACTTCCCTGAAACACAGCGCCTCTTTTTCTATAGATTCACACCGATTTTCATTCAAGCTTTAGTCTAGTATCTTTACTCTTTCAATCGATTTTCATTTAAGCAATTAGGTTAAGCATGATAATGATAGTTTGTTCTCTTAAATGAATTATTTAACTAATTCTTAATGCTTGCTGATTCATGCTTCTCAAAAGGGATTTTGGTATGAAAGAGGATTATCATAGAAGTTTAATACCTTCATGAGAGGATTATCTTATTTAATGAGTTCATCTTAAATGAAGTTGTTTGATCATTGGTTCATTAACTCACTGGTTTAGTGTGGAAAGCACCCTAGTTCATTATCTTGTCTAAGACCTTTGCATCATCATTCCATTCACAACCGCTTATCTATCTTGCTTACTTGTTTGTTTAATTTCATTTTGTTTAGTTTAAATCTTATTTTCTGGTCTTGTATTGCAATTAGTTTAGAAACCAAAACCATTTACCTGTTTTACTTGAATTAAGAATCAAAGCATCATGAATTAGTGTCTAAACCACAAGCATGGATTGATACCTCTTCATTCTACAACGCAAGGAATTGATAACCCATCTAAAGGCATAAAAACCTTGTTATCAGATATTCACATCACACAAATGCCCGATTTAATAGTTTTACCCTTTCAAACTATTCAACTCTCTGGACATTAACCTCTGTACCATTTCACCATGCTCATGCATGGATTTGGCATACTGACACAACCCTAATGTGTCCGGACCCAAACCCATCATGTTAACCCCAGCACCATCCCTAAATTTGGAACTCACCATTCTTGGACCAACGCTCTAGATCCCCTACACGCTCCTTCGATACTTCCTTTGGATCTATAGATATTCTCTAAGTAAAAGTTGAGCCAAATGTAATTTTTGATTTTTACACAAACAAAATCTAAAGCTTACCGACCGTTCCAATTCCCGCTAGCTACCGTGATAAACCTATCGCCGAAGGCCTCCGCGCTCCTTTCACCACTCTATTTCTCATTCTTTCTCTCTCTTTCTCTAACTTTAAATTTTAGCTTAGAAGTGAAAAAATGGCTGAAAGGTTTGAGTATTTATAGGGAAATCTAAGGTTAGTGCGACTTGACACATAATCGGCTTGGATTGGTTCACGCTGGGCGGCAGCACTGTCTCGCGACATGTGTCAGTCACATACAATTATTTGCAGCCCACGCTGCCCTGTCTGGTCGTCCAGGCTAATCCGATCGCTAGCCCAAGCTAGCTCTGACGTTTACGGCTCCCTGTTCCCTCGCTAGCCGACCTGCTCCACCATGTTTTGTCGGCCATTATCCTTGGGAACTGTGCCGACACGTCTCTCGGCTATGCAGTTTCCATCCCAACTGTAGCCCTGATTTCTCGACCACGGTTCAGTTTTCCTTGGCTAAAACTTATACCGCTCAGCCAAACTCAATTCCGTCTCGACCAAAACGCTTCTCTTGGTTCCCGTTCTCATCTCGAGCAGACCCTTAGTCCATACCGCGATTTTGGATTTCCGGCCGTCTTAGCTCACGATCAGGGTATTACACTATCCCCCTCTCACTAGAATTGATCCTGAATTCTCTTAAGAACGTGACGGCTCTCTTTGCTCGATGATGGTGTCTTACTTAAAGAACTCTGCGTACTCTCCTTTCAACTGTGCCTTGTCCTCCCACGTGATCACCTCTCTGTTCTGTTTCCCCCAAAACACTTGGATCTGTGGTCTCTCTCGGTTCTTTAGCTTTCTTAACCGCCTTTCTCCAATTCTCAAAGGCCCTTCCGGATAAGTCAATTCCGGTTGCAGAACCCGAGGTGGTTCTCGCACAATCGCATTTGGATTTGGTACATGCTACCGAAGCATAGAGACATGAAACACTGGGTGGAGTTTCATGTCTGGGGGCAATTGCAGCCGATACGCCACCTCACCAACTCTTCCCGTGACCCGGTAAGGCCCTATGTATCTGACTGCCAAAGCGTTCTTTCTTCTTCTGCACAGTTACCTTCAGATACACTTAGTCTATTAATACGAATGTCACTTCCGGTTCTGATCAGCATACTTCTTTTGCTGATCTTAGGCTTTCTTCATATTGGTTCGAACCACCCACAACTTCTTTATGGTCTGGTCTACCAATGGTGGTCCGAATAGCCTCCTTTCCTCAATCTCCGTCCAACACAAAGGGGTTCGGCATGGTATCCCATATATAGTTCATATGGGGACATGCTGATGCTCACATGGAAGCTATTGTTGTATGATAATTCTACCAAGGGTAGGTGTTGTTCCTATACCTTAGCCCAGTTCCTATATTCTAACAAGTCCTCTATTGTCTGGATGGTGCGTTCTGTTTCTCCGTCAGTCTCAAGATGAAACACCGTGCATATCTTCACTTTTGTGCCTAAGCCTCGTTGCAATGCCCGCCATAACGCTGCTGTGAACCTTGGGTCTCATTCTGATATGATATCAGCTGGCACTCCATGAACCTTCACAATCTCATTCACATATAACTCGGCAAGCACTTCCACTAGATCCGTATCCCGAATTGCTAGCAAATGGGCCACCTTGGTCATTCGATCAACAATAACCCATATCGAGTTGTTCATCCTGCCTTTTCCTAGTGGTAGACCTCCAATGAAATCCATGGCAATCGAGTTCCACTTCCATTGCGGTACTGGTAAACTCTGTAATAAACCACCCGGTACTTGATGCTCTGCCTTGATCTCCTGGCCTTTCTGACACTTTGCCACTCAATCCTGATATGTCTATGACTTGCATCATTTAGGCTGCATTTTAGAGTCCAAATACTGTGTTTTCTCATTCATTTTATGTCTTTAGGCACCAAATTAGGCTTTAGGGTCCGCATTAGGCCCCAAAGAGTTTTGCATAGTTTGGAGTCTTTATCGGCTAAAAATCAGGACCGGGTGAAAATTCTATCGGGTGAAGTTTTATGCCGAGACGGGGAATTTTTATCGGCTAAAAAGCTTACCGCAGTACACGCTTCTCGGATATTATTCTTACAGCGCGAAGCATTTCTCGGCTAAAATCTGTTTTCACCCGTGCGCAAGTCAAAGATTGCAAATCCAAGGAATCTTATGGTCCGAATCAGCTAACGGGGTCTTCACCAAAGTTGGAGATAATCAAGTCAAGATCCTAGAACAGTTGGAATCACTGAATTCGGAGCAGTAAGTAGAGAGGTATCGCCACCGGGAGACACGCTTGTCTCGCATGCATTCAAGAGCCGATCCGATGAGTCTCAAAGATTACGTGGGACAATTTCTTTCCAGCTCGAATCAGTTTACAGGGCCTTTAACAATGTCTGAGATCTTTGAGTTCTTTTTCCAGAACACCTGAGGTCTCCCAATTTGGAGCTGTGGTCTGAAAGATATCGTCTCCGGAATAGACGTCGGTCTAAAAGCTGTTTTTCTGCCGTTCCGATGCAATGAAAAGATGAGCAATCCGGGGAACCTTCCACTTCCCAAGCTCTGATGGTTTCTCCACCAAAGTATTATCTGAATGAGTGATCTTGATCGTGGAGTTGGTTTCAAGTCATTAGGAGTTGTGTGCTGAAAGTTATTGCAACCGGGAGACAAGCAACTCGGTACAGGCCTAAAGAGTTGCGATACGCACTAAGTGTTTCTGCGAGCCTCGACATCATTACCTCGATATTGCATAAGCCGACGCTCATTTCCTGAAGCTCTTTGGACCAGACCTCGTGCTGACTCCTCAGTATATCAAGGCCGAGGCATGCGTGCTGAAGAAGCGAAGCTGAAAACGACTAAGTGTTGGATCTAAACCCCGACTTCAAGACCCCGACATTGCATGTCGGATCTCATCTGCCTTGATCCCTCGACTACCAAGCCCCTCGGCATCAAGACCTCGGCTTCAATCTCTCACACACTGAGGTGCTCACCCGACGACCCAAGAAGAGCGTTCAGTACCCGGTTTGTTCTGGGTTTTCCCCCAACACTTAGCCTTCACTATAAATAGTTTTTAGGACTAAAAACCTAAGGATCTTATCTCTTCCATTTTTTTTTCATCATCATCATCAAAGCTTCTAATCATGACTAGCTTCACATCTTGCAAAGGATCTAGTAAGTTCTTCTTGATTAGTGAGTAGTCGCTTATGAGGTTTTAGATAGGTAGATTAGGGTGCTTACATGGTAGATTAGCGAGTTTAGGGGTCTAGTCTTGCCTATTTCATTCTCTAACCGCTCAGATCTCTAAGCTGAATCCATGAACATCACATGCGGTCCAGATCTAAGACATGTTCTCGCATCAAAAGTGTTTGTAGAAATGTCTGAACCAATCGGTTAGAGGTTTAAGAGTCTTTCATCATGAGAGTGATAGTTTGTTCTTCTTAAATGACTTATTGAACCGGATCTTAAAGCTGACTGATTCATGCTTCTCAAAAGGGATTTTGGTATAAAAAGAGATCAGTTTAGAAGCTTAATACCTTCATGAGAGGATTAACTTGTCCTTGAGTTCATGTTAAATGAAGTTGCTTGATAATCTTGATTCATAAACTCGCTAGTTTAACTTGGAAGCACCCGAGTCTTTTATCCTGTCTAAAGCCACTGCTTTATCATTTCATATCATCATCTGATCATTGTTCTAGTTTACTTGTTTGTTATTTGCATCCTTGCTAGTTCAAATTTCATAATTTGTTCCACTTCTGTTCTTTCTTGCTTTTCAAGTAGATTAAACATCAAAAACCTTTTCTTGATCAAATTGACTTAAGTTAATAAGCATCATAGGCTAGTGACTACCACAAGTTTGCATTGAAAACCCTTGTACTACAACTACAGGGGATTGATACCTCTATAAAGACCCAAAAGTCTTAGCTATTGATAGTAGGTTTTTAGCCTACTAAGGTCAATTAACCTCTTGTGTTGTAGCAATTGAGGGTCAATCCAAATGGAGAGATTCTAGACACTAAGACTATGAGGATCAATTCTTAATCCAAGTCTAATGAAACAGGTTGGTGATTAAGTGATCTGAGACCTAAAATAAAACAAACAAGAACAAGCAGTAATTAAGAATTAAACAAACAAGATAAGCAAACAAAGTCTCAAATTCAAATAAAGAAAAAGCTAAACGTCTAGATGTGATCATTGATCAGGGTGCTTTAAATGTGAATTCATGATGCTAAGCAAACAATGCAAGCAATCACATGATCTCTAATCCAATCAACTTAGAGTTTAAAGCTAGACTAATCCTCTCATAAAGATATTAATCTCTATACTAATCCACTTTCAAAACAAATTCCCATTTGTGAAATTTGAACCAGTAAGCATTAAGAATCAACTCTAATATGTCATTTATGCAATTAACAAACATCGTCATGGCATTAATGCATAAACTCTTAGTTAGCTTTCATTCAGGCATTTCATCAAACACTTTGGGTGCATGAAAGACCCATATTCTAGACCCAAGTGATATGCAAGGATCTAGCATTAGGATCAGCTAATTAAGGAAAGGAGAAGAGAATCTAAGCCTAAACAATCATTAATCTACATCTAAGCACCCTAATCTACACACCTAGAAGCTTAAAAGAAGACTACTCACTAATCATGCTTAACACACCTAATCTTTTGCAAGAGATGATGTTAAACATGATTAGGAGCAAAGATAAGAAGATGAGATGATAAGAAACAGCTTTGGAATGATCAAATCCCTTAGAAATCTCTTAACAAACTCGGTTTTACACAAAACAAGTAAACAAACTAAGAGAGAATGAATAGGTACTTAGGGTTTTTCCCAAAAAACTATTTATAGCAAAAGGGTTTGGACCGGGTCATCCCAGGACAAACTGGGTACTGACCCAGTTCAGCTGGGTCTTGTGTCTGATGTGCTGACACCGGGGTGATATTCCCAGGCGTGGAGGCCGGTGTTGAAGAAAAAACTTGGACAGAGGAGCTAGCACCTGGATGCATCTTGCCGATGTTGATGCCGGTGCTGAGAAGATGCTGAATCGGTAGGGATTACACCGGGCAGGCTTTGGCCAAGGTTGTGCTCGGTGTTGTGAAGATGCTAGTTAGCTTGGGTTAGCACCGAGGTCCATTTGGCAGGTGTAGAGGTCGGTGTTGATGAATAGGTTAAAACGGCGCAACTACGCCGAGGTGTTCTTCTCCGATGTTATGGCCGGTGCTGAACATGAAAAGGGATTGGTGCAAGGCTCAACTAGCACCGGGGTGCATTATCTTGGTGTGGTCCTCGGTGTGGGGATCAATGCCACAAGATCCTCAGAGTGTGTACAACACCGAGGTCAGTATTCCCGGTGTTCATCTCGGTGCCAGGAACATCTCCACAGTTAAACCATTATAACTTTCTGTTCCCAACTCTAAATAAAACAAGACCAAGTCCACTGGTAAGGTGACTCAACCATATCAAACCTTGATGAAGTAACCATCGGCACTTGGGAAGTGGAAGGCTCCCCGGCCGGCTCATCTTTGCATCGCATCGGATCGGTAAGAAAGCAGCTCATGGACCTGTGTTCACTCCGGAGACTTTATCTCTTAGCACACAGCTCCAAATCTGGTGATCTCAGATGTTCTGTTAAAAGGGCTCAAAGGTATTGAATCTTGGTGAAAGCCTCGACAGCTGAATCTAACCGGAAAGGCATCTTCCCTCGCAATCTCTGAAGCTTAACGGATCGGCTTAAAACGGATGCGAGATAAGCGTGTCTCCTAATGGTCTTAACTCTCAGCTCACTGATCCAGATCTTCTGATTCTAACTGTACGCAATCATTTCCAACTTTCATGGAGACCCAGACGACCGAATCAGACCGGAAGGTTCCCCGGACAGGCAATCTTTGAGACGTATCGGATTTCTCCAGAATGGATGCAAGATAGGTATGTCTTTTGGTGACCGTATCTTTCAGCTACGTGCCGGAAAGAGCTTCCGGTAACGTGATTTCTGAGATGTATCTGCACCCGAGGTTTTTGGCCGAGAAACTTAACTGCCAGTACGTGTTTTTGGCCGAGAGATCTACCCGCAGGATGGATTTTAGCCGAGAATCTTCGACCATCAGTACATGTTTTTGCCGAAAAACCCAAAATTGCACCTCTACACCATTTTTGATCATTTCAACTCCATTTCTTCATCTGAATCATATTCTCCACTCCAAATAGGCTCCAAAAGTACCTGGTTAACACTCCAAACCATGCAAAACTCTCTTGGACCTAATGCAATCTCCAAAGTTCTAAAACAATGCTTAAAGACATAAAATGTATGCAAATAAGACATGATTTGGACTAAAATATGTACACTAAATGATGTAGTTTATGAATATATCAACTTCCCCAAACTTATCCTTTGCTTGTCCTTAAGCAAAAAAGAACAGATGAGAGAAAGAGGTTGAATGCTTGGGAGTTCACATTTCTTAAAGAGAGAGAGAGAGAGAGAGAGAGAGAGAGAGACTAATCATCAAAAGAGTTCAACTCATAGTCCTAGTTACTAATTCTAAATTGCAATATAAACTGGTGTACTCATAAAAACTAGCCATGCTCATCACCAAGTGAACCAAACTCAAGTGTCAACCTTCACAAGAATTCCTAACTCCAGCCCTTTGACATTCATTTAAGTATCAGGTGAATCATGCTCATGCAAATCATGTGAACTAATTTGGTTTGGGACAGGGTTATGAGATTAAAATGGTCTCATTCCAATGCTTGTGGGTTCAATGCAGCTCAGGGGATCACTCAAGAAGGAATAAACTTTAACAGAAGGCTAAGGGTAAAAGGCAACTGATGCATACAAGAGTAGAATCACATCTACCCAATGCCCAAGTTGGTCTTTCACCTTAATTCTAAACCCATGAAGAACACACCTAAGCTACCCTTCTTTCAAGGAATTCATTGCCTTCTCAACCCACTTCTCACTTCACTCTCATTCTTTTCCTCACCAGGGGATTCATCTTTTCATTTTCAAACACAGGCTTTGGGGTCTAAACCTTTCACTCAGCTCTTTCTCACATAGCATTGTCTAGCCTCTTTTATTTTCTCCTTAAACACTTGAGCCTTTTTGGCTTCTTTTCTTTTCTTTTCACTTAGAGGCTAGACTTTTTTTCTTTTTTTTTTTAAAAAAAAAACACAAGAGCTTTCTTTCTTTAAACAACAGACCCCAAACCAATTTTTTTTTCTTTTCCATCCCCTGGTTCTCATCTCAAACGCTCTCTTTTCCACTCAGTGCTTCCCAAGATCCCTTCCTAGCATACTCTAGAATCATGATGCAGAGCTAGATCTACATGAAACTCTACTCTTGTCGCCCTAAACCCAACACTTTCTGTCAAGTTTAATCAGAAAAAGGCCTCACATCATCTCTCACTAAAGTGTTTTAGGCTTCAAGGAAGGTTTGGTTCAAGGCAGGGAACTGTCTCAAAATGAGAGAACAGTTATTTGAGCTAGCAAAGAGTGGTAAAAGAATAAGAGAGCTCAAATATTTTGTGGTACCCATGAGTTCAGAATGATATGTACAAACATGATAATTAGATTGTCAAGTTATGGTTTTCACTTTAAACAAGGCTGGAGTTAATCACAACTTGATCCAACTAACACAGAAGCATTGAGACATTAGCTCCTAACATGGTTCACTCTTGATTTCATACCAGTTTTGCAAGCAATAGAGAATTCATAACTAGGGCCATGAATTCAAGATCTTAAGATGATTCTCTCTCAAATAAACCTATCATTACTCCCATGCATTGATGCAACCTATATGATGCAGCTAGACTGGATCCTAAAAATGTGAAATGCAACTAGAATGAACATTTTTTGTGAATTTTTTCTGATTTTTCAGTTTTTTGGTTTTTATATGCACTTAGATGCAACTACATGAGACTCAAGACTCAAAATGGAAAATTAGATCAAATAAAACATGATTAGTAAACATGAAACTCCTCCCTCACACTTAGATAACATAGTCCCTTATGTTACAAAAGCATAAGAGAGAAGTGCAAAGCAAAACACAAAATGCAAAACGAAGATGAATTATACTAGATGCCTATTTACAAGATTGGAGTGGTACCTGGTTGGGAAAGAGAAGCTCTTAGGCCTCAGAGCCTCGGTGATAAACAGCTGGAGACTGGTGGCTCTGCTGACTCTTAACAGGTACGTGCCACACCGAGGTCCATTTCCCCGATGTTGTGCCCGGTGCGGATCAGAACGCTTCAAGAATTTCTCTTACACCGAGCATGGTTTGCTCGATGTTGGCTCCGGTGCTGCTCCATCACGTTTTAAGACTTGGCCAGCACCGCCTTGCATGCCCTCGATGTTGACCTCAATGCTGGATAACTTGCCTTGAACTAGGTTAAGCACCGGCCACATTCTTCTCGATGTTGTCCTCGATGCTGGACAATTTGTTTTTCTGGGTTAAGCACCGGACACATTCATCTCGATGTTGGCCTCGATGTTGGACAACTCGACCCTCTTTTGAAATCACACCGGCCACATTCTTCTCCATGTTTTCCTTGATGCTAGACAACTCGGCCCTCTTTTGAAATCACACTGGCCACATTCTTCTCCATGTTGGCTGATGCGGAGTGGTGTGAGGGTGTCAAGTTTTACCCTAAATGAAATCAATAGCCGCAAGTGCACAGCTGATCGATTGTAGTACTTAGGGATCGAATCCTCAGGGAAGGATGATCTTTCCTGCAAAAGCCTAATTGCTTGAATGAAAATCGATTGAAAGAGTAAATAAATTAGACTAAAGCTTGAATGAAAATCGGTGTAAATCTATTAGAAAAGAGGCGCTGGGGTTCAGGGAAGTTTTCTCAGGGGTATGAACGATTCAAAACATTGCTAGAGAGTAAATTTGATAAGATCTTAGCTTAAACTTTTCGAACTGGAGTCATAGACATATGAATACGCCACTTTCGTGATCATAGATAACTATCTCTTTCAACCCTGACCAGTAGGTTTCCACTCTGGCCCTGGAAAAGAAGAGATGCATTATGTTTATGACTCGTCAGCATTCACAAATCGCCCATAGGTAGGTTTCCACTCCTATGTTTGTTTTGCTCTCCCAAACTAGAACTGACACCGGATTAACACTTTCGTGTTACCAAGCATCTGGATCAGATTGTAGTTCATGACGCTACTCTCATGCAGTAAAAACGAATTCAAAAGAAAAAGTTCTAAGATTCGGCTCAATAGCCAATGGAATCCTCACCGAACATATATATCCCCATCGAAAATCCCTTAATCCCAACAATAAAACTACTCAGACATGATGAACGAAATCAAAAACATAGTATTAAAAAGTAGAATAGAAACCGAAATTGAAAAAGAAAGAACAAGGGTTCAAGAGACAAATCTCTCTCTCCCTAAAACCTAAAACTTAAAAAGTATTCTAAAACAATAAGAGCATATGAGGTCATACGAATTAGGGTTCCTAAAACATGTATTTATAGTGCTCAAGACATCTCTAGGGTTTAGGGTTCCAGAATCAAGGCTGGGAAAATGATATGGGCTTCAGAAATGGGCCTTCGTAGTCGGAGTTAGCTGGCCGCGGTCGGGATGAGTGTGACCGCGGGGAATGGGTGGCTGGCCGTGGTCGTGGTGGTTGTGACTGCGGGGAATGGTCTGTTGGCCGCGGGTGAAATAGCTTGCCGGCTGGTTTACGGGACATCTTGCTCTTCACGTATCTTTTGATTGAACCGTTGGATTGCCAAGCTGTAAAGTGTGCTGGAAAGCTGATACTTCCATCTTTAAGATCTCCAAATTTGAGATGGATCAGACGGTGATAAGGCCTTCAATCGGGGGTGAACTTCTGACGGTTTGACTCTGAGCTGAAATCTGGTTTTCTATCCATTTTGTTTAGCTTTTCCCTAAGTTCCCTGAAAAGAGTCTTGGAACTACAAATACTAGGAAAATGTAATAAAAGTACTTAAAAGCAATTAAAAACATATAAAATGTATTTCAAAACGATCCATAAAAGTGGTCAAAATACGGTGTTATCAACTCCCCAGACTTAAACCTTTGTTTGTCCTCAAACAAAGCAAGAGCCTAAACTGGTTAAGTGAAAACAAAAATAGGAAATGCACAAATCTCAGAGACATGAACTCCTAAACTAGGACCAAAGATAGTGCATCAATCCACAACTTAGTCTAGAAAATTCTCACCAGTACACCAAAGATACTAGTCCACTTTTTCCGTCATGCAAAATTTAAACAATCTAAATCTTTATTCCAGTCAACTAGCTCTGTACATTCATTAAGTTCAATAGTGAGTTCTCATTAAAGACATCATCCAAGAGAGATAAGGACCTGTTGATCTGGAGACGGAGTTTGGCATTAAAGGGGCTGTTTAAGTGGTGGAGTTAAAGTGTTTCGGGTTACCTGAAGATCTGGAGGATGCAAGATAATATGCAAAACCGCAAGAGAGATAAGGACCTGTTGATGACTGCAATTTTCAGTCAATTCTTCTTGCCAAATGTTGTTGCATAATCCTTCCTCCTTTGTTGTAAACAGCTATTCCCCCAGACTTAGATTCTTTCCGGGAATCAGAAAATGATCTCCAAAGCTCCATAAAATCGAACTCCAGTTGCCTTGGGACTTAAAATTCGACCTCTCTAGACTCTCTAAGGCTTTTATTTCCTTTATTTTCTTATTTTCGAATATTTTTTTTTGGAAAGGAAATGCCTTTTAAAGAGAGAGAGACTAGAGGATGAGATTGTACCAAAATTTGAGATTTTTCTAAGGCAAACTGAGCTCCCTCTTGTGTTGAATCCTTCCGGGAACTTTTCCGGCAAATCACAGGTCTCTGTCTTTGGTGACTAAAAACTGCGTCGTTCCTCTTTCTCTCCAATGTTTTTGCACTTATCTGCATATAAGACAATAGAAAACAAGAGTGCATGTGGTTTGAAAGAGGACTGGTTAAGGTGGGGAACTAGCTAAAGATGAACTAGCCATTCAGGATCAACAGAGAGTGGTAAAAAGGGTAAAGGAGTCCTGAATGTATGATTCGTTTCCCTGGTCTAATGCTTCAATCAGAGAATTAAGTCCTTATTATGTCCAAATAAAACAGAGCTAGTGTATTCCTTTATCTAAATCGAAATCATTCAAATTCCTCTGGGGTACTTCGTTTCAAATATGCTTAGCTACCGCCTAGTCTAGTCCTAAATCATGAATGAGCATGTCACTAGGAACAGTCTAAAAGCACACAGTCAACTATCATTGATTCATGTTCACCATTCCCTTTAAAACGTATTTTGTTTTGAAAACCGATTTTGAAAAACTTTAAGGAAAATGCAAAAAGTATAGATAATGCAAGACTCATGAAAGAAAAGTGGTTAGAAAGGGATGAAATCCTCCCCCAGACTTAAATCACACTGTCCTCAGTGTGAAACAAGTCGAGATTGGATGACAAAAATGCATAGATAATCGAATTGGTAAAGCCAAAGAGAACTTACCTGGATCCGGGATTTTGGTGGAGATGAACCGGATTCATACGAAGAGGTTTGGGAAGGTGATAGGTGGTGATGAAGGTGGTGGAGGGTGATGAATGAGGTGGAGTGGGGATTGGTGAGGTGAAATGAGGTGAAGTGGGTGGTTTGGGGTCAGGTTTGATCTCAACGACTATTTGCCGTGGTAAGGAGCCACGCGACCGCGGCAAACCGGTGCTCGGCCGCGGTCAGAAAGACGCGGCCGCGGTCGAACATGTGTTTCTTGCGGTCAGAGCATCTGCGACCGCGGGAGCTTATATCACGGCTTGTTCCTGCTTCTCCTTGGTTCCTGCTGGGCCGAGCAGTCAGGGACCATCCTTCTTTTTGGTTTTTTCGGGTTTTTTGATTTTTTTGGTTTTTTTGTTTTATAAGAAACACCTGAAACTAAGAAAAAGAAAAAGATCAACAGAAAAAGAAAGAAAAATCCTAAAGAAAACAATACCTAAATGGGTTGCCTCAGATTAAGCGCTTCTCTTTTAAGTCGTTTAGCTCGACTTTTGGTGTTGGACGTGGCTTAGTCCAATGAAGAAGACCTTGTCCTGAGACAAGTCTTTTTCGACATCTCCTTGCTTTGCCTAGCAGGTTCTTCGTCACTGATATGATCGTGACCAGCTCAGAGGAGGAGGAACCAGAGGTAGCTGGCAGGATCACTCGTTCCAGAGCTAGAGAGATGGCTAAGGAGGCTCACGCACTCATTGCCATAGAGGACAGCGATCACCAGGCTGGAGCTCACATCTTCAACATCTCTATCTTGAAGAATGAAGAACCCAGTAACAATGACTAGGTAACTTAGGTGATGATTCTGTACTCTTTTCCTTGGTGAAGATTTTGGAAGGCAAGGAGGTTCTTCTCCAAGGTTTTTAACGAGGCAGAAATCATTGCTACGTCGAGTTACTTAGAAGTTGTTACTAATGGGTAATAATATGCAAAGTCACAATGACTTGTGCACTTAGTATTTTGGCGCACCACTTAGGAATTTAGGGACACCTCGCTGTTTTATTCTTTAAATCAAACTTCTTGTTGTTTTTATTTCAAACTTCATGTAGTTTGTTTCTTAGGGCTGCGATTTCTCTCTAAGTCTATTTAAGAGAGAAAATCGCCTAAGTGTTATTCAGTGAAGAATTTTGATCAAACTTTTAACGTGTTCTTCTCTCTTTGATTTCTGAGAACTAAAAAACTCTGAAATTCGAATCTCTTAAAACTAATCTGTTTACAAGAGATTCTTCTATCCCTCCATTCCATCGAATTCAATCATCACACTTCCATCATCATCCATTCGATTATCTCACTATCACCACCACCCCATCGAATCGATCTCTCCATCATCACCATCATCGATTCCTTCGCGACGAGCCACACACACCACCATATCGAGTCTTCAACTCGATCCGCCAGCCACCATCGTCTCTCATCATTTCGACCATCATCATCGAGTCCCACCACCATCATATCGCTGCATCTAATCCTCTTTGCTTCAGAGTTGATCACCTAGGATCGTATCAGTCACTCCAAAGCTCTTCTTCAAATTCTTCTGTTGCAGAACGTTTTCCTGCTTTGCTGTTGTATGGGACAGCTTCTGTGAAGACATCTTTGTCGATATTAGCAAATGAAATCCTCCGGTTTGGCCAGTCCATTATAGCTCCGGAAGTTGCTAGAAAAGACCATCCCAGAATCACTGGATATGTTGTGTCTCTCGTCTCGACAATGTAGAAGTCGACAGGTACTATGCAATCTCCTATTCTGGAAGGAATTTCGTGAGCTATTCCTTGAGGTGTTGCATTGGAATCATCAGCTAGACTAATCTTTGCTCTAGTCCTGTGCAGGTTTTTAATACCATGTCTCAAAGCAATTGCCTTGGACATCATGTTAAGACAAGCTCCAGAATCACAAAGCACGTTTTTAAACATTTCAACTCTACTAGAACTGAATCGGTCTGGAAGTGCATCGTCCTTTGCAATCTTCGGAGCTCATTGGGTCGGTCCAAAACGGCAGCGAGACAGGCGTGCCTTCCGACGAGCTTAACTCTCTGCTCACGCCTCCGAATCCTATGATTCCACCTGTTCTGGAACCATGATCAAATCTTCTCTAACTTTGATGAAGCACCCGAGAGCTGAATCGACCGGCAAGACCTTCCGGTAACGCAATTTCTGAGATGTGTTTTTACCCAGAAATTTTGGCCGAGGAACCTTAGCAGCGGTACGCGTTTTGGCCGAGGGGCTCACTCGCGGTACATGAAAATCGCCGATAAAAGTCACCTGCGGTACGTGAGAATCGCCGAGAACCTCCAAAACCCCATTTTCCAATCTATCAAGCCCTGGTCGCCATTTCTCTTCCTGGATTCACCTTTTCAACTCCAAATAGCTCCAAATACACCTGATAAATACTCTAAACATGCAAAGACTCATTGGGACCTAATGCAACTCCTAAGTCCTAAAACAAATCCTAAAAACCTAAAATGCATGAAATAATATATGATTTGGAATGAAATATACAACATAAATGGTGCAAATTATGAACATATCAACTCCCCCACACTTGTCCTTTGCTTGTCCTCAAGCAAAATGAGCAAATGAGAGAAAGAGGTTGGATGCATTGGGAGTTCATAGAAGAATTCAAGGCTCACTGTCCTAGTTGCTAGTTCTAAGATTCATTGCAAACAAGATTACTCACAAAACTTTAGCCATACTTATCAATGAATGAATCAAGCTCAAGCTTAAGTTTTTCACAAACAACCATAGTTCCAACCTTTTGACATAGCTCATGTGAATCATGCTTATGCAAATCATGTGAACTCACTTGTCTTGGGACAGGGTCATGAGACAAAGATGATCTCATTTAATGTTTTGGCTTCCATTCAGCTCAAAGGATCACTCAAGAAGGAATAAACCTTAACAGAATGCTAAGGGTAAAAGGCAACTGGTGCACACAAGAGCAGAATCCCATCTAGCCAATGCCCCAAATTGGTCTTTCACCTTAACTCTACTCCCATGAAGATTACATCCTAGCTACTCCTCTCTCAAGACATTCATTGCCTTATCAACCCTCTCCTCACTTCACTCTCATTCTTCTTCTCACCGGGGCTTCATCTTTTCAACGTTAAACTCAGGTTTTGGGGTCTGAATATTCCACTTAGCTCTTTCTCATATAACGCTTTCTAACCTCTTTTCTTTTCCTTTCAAACACTTGAGCCTTTTTGGCTTCTTTTCTTTTCTTTTCACTTAGAGGCTAGACTTTCTTTTTTTCAAAACACAAGAGCTTTTCTTTCTTTACACAGCAGACCCCAAACCTCTTTCTTTTCTTTTCCAACCCCTGGTTTTCATCTCAAACTTCCTCTTTTCCACTCAGTGTTTCTCAAGAACTCTTCTTAGCCTTTTCTAGACTCATGATGCTGAGCTAGATCTACATGAGACCCTACTCTTGTCGCCCTAAACCCAACACTTTCTGTCAAGTTTATTCAGAAAAAGGCCTCACATCTCTCACTATAGTGTTTCAGGCTTCAAGGAATGTTGGGTTAAAGGCAGGGAACTGTCTCAAAGTGAGAGAACAGCTATTTGAGCTAGCAAAGAGTGGTAAAATGGATAAGAGAGCTCAAATATTTTAAGGGTACCCATGAGTTCACAATGACATGCACAAGCAATGATAATTAGATTGTCAATTTAAGGTCCTCACTTAGATAAGGCTGGACTAATCAAAGCTTGATTCACTCAACAAGTTCAAAGCATGGATCAGTCTTGATTTCATTCTTGTTTACATGCATCAAAGAACTAGAAACTAGGGCAGTGAACCGAATTCTTAAAGTGATATTCTCTCAAGGAAAAACCTATCATTACTCCCTTGCATTGATGCAGCCTACATGAATATGCAACTAGACTCAATCCTAAAAATGAGAATGCAACTACATGATCATTTTTTTGTGAAAATTTTTCGGATTTTTCAATTTTTTTTTGGTTTTTATATGCACTTAGATGAAACTACATGAATACATGCAAGAATGTGACTCAAGACTCAAAGTATAAAATAAGAACAGAGAAAAAATGATTAGTAAAAGATGAAACTCCTCCCCCACACTTAAATAACACAGTCCCTTGTGTTATAAAAGCATGAGAAAGGAGTTAAAGCAAAGCAAACAAGTAAAATGCAAAGAGAAAAAGAAAATCTACGTGCATATGTACAAGGTGTGGAGTGTTACCTAAGAGCTGTGGAAGTCTGACCCCAATGAGTAAGAGGGGTTTGAAGTGTGACCGGATTGGTGTCTCCCAGGAGTGATGGCTTGCCTCATCAGAACCGTCGTCCAGATCCACCCATGCTGTGCCATATGTGGCCAGGGCCGTGCAGTTCATGGAACTCTCTCAAACTTCCTCTCTGTTCCTTGGTGAAACCGGTGTTGGAGATCCACCTTTGCAAGGGTTTTCAAGCTTCTTGATCCTCTTCTTCATCTCCTTGATGCACTTTGCCATCTTGTGGATGGTTTTGTCTTGGTACTTGCACCATTTTTGGAGAACACCAATCTTTTGTTGAGCTCTAAACCCTGAAGTGCCTGGCTCCTCCCATTTGTAATCATCAAAGTGATATCTGTTTCCACCAAAACGTTTTTGAGGTGGAGGCAGACCAGCATCTTGAGCACCAGCAGCACTTGTGGTAGCATCTTCAGCAGTTGCTTTCTTTTCCTTGGAGGCTTCTTCTCTGCCAGCTTTCTTGTACTTGAGGATTGGTGGATCAGTTTGGACATTGTACATCTCTTCCTTCAGAAAGAAGAAGTGAATGTTCCTCTTTACTTGGGCTGTGGTGATGGAGGGATTGGGCAGGAGAGTTTGGACTGGTTCATCAATGAAGGACTTGAAGTTGTAAACCATCTTGGCTCCAACTCTTCCTTGAAGGAAACCAATCTTACACAAATGGGCTTCATTAATCAGATCAAACCTTGCCTTGTTCTCCTTGAACCTGTACCCCTTTGCCTTCAAGATCTTTGTTACAACCCATCCATGGGCCAGCTTTGCATCCTTCTTTGTTGAACCCCAAATGCACTTTTTGTAGAACATCAAAGACCTTGCTAATTGAGAGGCAAGGCAAGGTGTGTAAGCATATCCTTCATAGGCCTCCCCATTTTCATGAGTTGGCATCAACTGTTTCAGCCCCACACCAAGGAGCATCAGATCACCTTTGTGGACTCTTCCAACATCAATTCTGAAGTAGAAGCTGTGAGAGAGAATCTTGTGTACATATCTCAGCACTGGATTCCTTATCCAAGAGGACTTAGCTGCTCCAGCTGTGTACTTCCCAGAAGCTATTGATCTCCATAGAGCCTGAGTATCTTCCTTTCTGAGATTGACCTGGTTGGAGAGAGGAACGTTTCTAGGTGCAGAAAACCCAAATATCTCACTCAATTCCCTGAATGACACTGTATAGTTCTTTCCTTTCACAGTAAACTCCATGTGTCCAAGTCCATCCCCTTGAAGAATTCTTGAATCCCTTGGGTAGTACATAAAAGCTTCAAAAGAAGCCAAGAACTCTTGAGACTCCTCTTCATATGCGATCTCTCTCATCTCCAAAAGTGATTCAATGCCCATGTTCCCAAGCAAAGTTTTGACATCTTCATAGATGCCAATCTTCTTCAGAAAGTCCACATCAGGGAACCTCCCTTGGTAGATCTCCATCTGTTGAAACTTAGCCAGATAATCAGGTGTTTCCGGTTCAGTTTTCTTGATCCTCTTTGAACCCTCTTCAATGGTGCCTTGGGAACAAGCAGCTGAGCTGCTTGAGCTACTCTCAGTCTGTTCATCATCAGATACCACAGCCAACTGTTTCCCTTTCTTCTTGGAACAAGAAGCAACCACCAATGCTTTCTCTTCATGCCTTGTTCTTTTTGGAGCTTGATCACCTTTCCCTTGCTTTGTGACTTTCTTGGTGACTTGGCTTTTTTCTTTTGGCTGTGAAGACCCTGAGACCAAAACCTTGTCTTTGGATGCAGTGCCCTTCTTCTTGGCTAGAGAGTTGGTTCTTTCAGTCATCTGCCAAGGAATTTCTCAAAAACCAGATTAGCACAAGATCAAAGTTCACAAAATTCTCCAAAATTTTGAAAGAATTTGTTGCAAGAATCGATTTTAAAATCACATGGACAAGTTTCTTAAGCCAAGCATCAATCCAATAAGTTCATAGCAATGCAAAAAAAAGAGTGCAAAAAAAGAGTGCAAAGCTCATTTCTTTACCAAAAAAAAATCGATTTTTCATGAATTAACTTGCAACAATTTTCAAAACTCAAGAACAATGAATCACCAACAAAGTGCTCTGTTTTCCAAGACTATCTAGCACCCTAGCATTTATGAAAATAATCCCAAGGTCTAAAACAACCTATCAAAATCGATTCCACATCTTGAAGTTCAAAAATCACCATTGGAGAACATGGAAAAAACTGAATTTTAACAGAGTGAATACCTTGGGATTATGATGCAACGAGTTCGAAATGCAATCAGGATGATGTTAACAACTCAAAAACGAGCTCAGAGCACTTTGAATCAACGAATTTGGTGGAGAAATGAGAGAGTTATGATGAAAACAATGGAAAGAAATGAGAGAAAAGGAGCAAACTCGTGGTTTTGGTGAGGAAGAGAGAGTGTGGGACAAGGTCAAGCCTTTGGACTGGTGGTCAATAGATCTACTTTGACCAGTCAAGGCTTTGACCTGTCTTTTTCTCGTTGACCAGCCTCCTTTCTCTCTTTATGCGACTTGGAACCGCCGTGACCGAGTCGCACGACCAACTCGGTGTAGATCATGAATGTTTTGTGCGGCTTGGTCCTTCTTCTTTCTGTCCCGCATGCCCAAGTCGCAGTAAAACCTCTTCTGCACGGCTTAGTCCTTTCTCCATGCTGCTACCTCGTGCTACCTCCCATGACCCGCATGACCGAGCCGCTGTGAATTGCGAGTTAACGTGCGACCTGGGATCCTCTATGTCCAACCCGCATGACCAGGTCGCACGTTCTCACACTTAGGCAATGTGCTCGTTCCTTTTCCATGTGCGGCCTGGTTCTCCTTATTGTATAACCCGCATGACCAGGTAGGTGCGATTTGCGATCGTTGGTGCGACTTGGTCTTTCGTGTGTCTAGGTCGCATGACCAGGTCGCACGATTTGGCACTTAGACATATCCATGGTTCTCCTCATTGTGCGGCCTGCTCCTCTTCTGAACCCACTCGCACGCCAAGATCGGTGCGAACTGCGAACCTTCCTGCGACCTGGGCTTTCCTGATTCAAACCGCATGACTATGTCGCAGGATCTTTCACTTAGACGCCTCTGGTTCCTTCTTTTTTTATGCTGCTTGGGCTCTTGGACACCAGCTAGCACGACCAAATCGGTGTGATTTGCGAGTGTCAGTGCGGCTTGGTCTCCTCTTGTTCTAGGCTGCACAACCAACTCGCAGGCTTTGGGACTTAGGCATTTCGGGTTCCTTCTCCTGGTGTGTGCCTTGGTCCTTCTTGGTTCTTCTCGCACGCCCAGGCCGGTGTGAATTGCGAGTCTTCATGCTGCCTGGGCTCTCCTTTGCTGAGCCGCACACCTACCTCGCAGGATCAGCTCCTTAGGCTTCTCGGTTTCTTTTGCCTCCTATGCGGCCTGGGCTTCTTGTGAATCAGCTAGCATGCCTAAGCCGCCGTAAATTACGAGTTCTGCTGCGGCCTGGCTTCTGTATGTGGTGAGCCGCATGACCAACCCGCATGTTTTTGCACTTAGCCATTTCTTGCTCAATTCGTTTGGTGCCAGGTGAATAACCCGCAGACCCAACTCGGACTAAATTGCGAGCTTGCATGCGAGTTGGTTCATTCCCTGACTGAGCCGCATTCCCAGGTAGCACTCAGGCGTCCTCCAAGTTTTCAGGCCTTAAACACCTCTCTCAGCTTTCTCACATGCTCCATTCCACTTATCATTGAGCCATGGCCTCCAAAAATCACCTAGAACCTGAGACCAACTCACAAAACCCATCAAAAAGTTCTAAAACATAAAAGAAAAGAAGCAAAGAAAAGATTAAAAGCATATTTACAAAGGATAAGCTTGGGGTGTCTCCCAAGAGCACTTTGTTTAAAGTCTCTAAGTTTGACTTTGGAAACCTGTTTAACAGGCTGGTGGTGGATCAAGAAGGGGAACTGATGTAGCTTCCTCCTTCCCTTGTGAAACTAGGTAGTGCTTGATTCTTTGGCCATTTACCACAAACTCTTGACGATTCTTGCCTTCTAACACAACAGCTCCATATGGCCTGACCTCAAGAACCTTAAAGGGACCAGACCATCTAGACTTAAGTTTTCGAGGAAACAACTTAAGCCTAGAGTTGAATAGCAACACTAGATCACCTTCCTTGAACTCCCTTTTCAGAATGTTTTGGTTATGCAGAGCCTTGGTCTTTTCTTTATAAATCTTGGAGCTCTCAAAAGCCCCCAGCCTGATCTCTTCATGTTCATGGAGTTGAATGACCCTTTTCTCTTGAGCTATCTTGATATCAGAGTTCAGCAACTTCACAGCCCACAAAGCCTTGTACTCCAGCTCAACAGGAAGGTGGCAGCTCTTCCAATATAGCAGATTGAACGGAGATGTACCAATTGGAGTTTTAAAGGCAATTCTATATGCCCACAATGCATCATCTAGCCTTTTGCTCCAATCTTTTCTGCTTGAGCTAACAGTCCTCTCGAGAATGGCCTTGATCTGTCTATTAGATACTTCAGCCTGGCCACTAGTTTGAGGATGATAAGGAGTAGCTACCTTGTGTTTCACTCCATGCTTCCTCAGCAATCTTTCCAAGGTCTTGTTCACAAAATGAGATCCTCCATCAGAAATGACCACCCTTGATACTCCAAATCTTGGGAAGATAATGTTCTTGAACAACTTCACCACTACCTTGAAATCATTGGTAGGGGAAGCAATAGCCTGAACCCACTTGGACACATAGTCCACAGCGACTAGTATGTACCGATTCCCATAAGATGAAATGAAAGGCCCCATAAAGTCAACTCCCCAGCAATCAAAGATCTCAACCTCAAGTATTGGGTATTGAGGCATCTCACTCCTCTTTGAAATGTTCTCATGCCTCTGACAGGCATCACATGATGAAACAACTAGCTGAGCATCTTTGAACATTGAGGGCCACCAAAACCCACTCTGAAGAACCTTGGCCACAGTCTTGAAGGCTCCCATGTGGCCCCCAAAAGCTGAACCATGACACTCTTGCAACACAGGTTGCATGTCCTCCTCAGCAAGACACCTTCTATACAGCTGATCTTTGTTCAAGATATACAAGTAGGTTCATCCCAATGGTATCTTTGGACATCTCTGAAGAACTTCCTCCTGTGGTAAGCATCAAGTTCAGGTGGTTCCACTCCAAAAGCAAGAAAGTTCACAATATAAGCAAACCAGGGCATTCTCTTTTCTTGGATGCTATCCACTTAAAAATCGATATCTCACTTCTTAAGTGGAGTCTTTTCACAAAAGAGGCAAGAGACAAAGGGAATAAAGCTTAAGTTTTGGAAAAAAACCCTAAAAACTATTTATATGTCTCTAAAAACGAACCGGGTCAGCCCGGAACAAACCGGGTCCTGATCCGGCTTTAATGGATAAAGTGACGAATGTGCGAGTTGGTGAAGAGTCTCCCAGGTCGCATGCCCAAGTCGCACAGGTGAAGAAACAGTCTTGTGAGACTTAAATCCGTTAGTCTTAGACGCACGCCCATCTAGATGTGTTTTGCGAGTCTTTGTGCGGCTCAATCCTCTTCTTCTTCAACTCGCATGACCAAGGCGAAATCTGGGGAAGGTATGTGTGCGGCTTGGTCCTTCCTTTGTTCCAAGCCGCATGCCCAAGTTGGTGTAGATTGCGAGTCTTCATGCGGTTTAGTTCCAAGCGCGGCCAACTCGCATGCCTAAGTCGCACGGTTGTGGACTCAGCATTTTTTCTTGCTCGGGAACCTCAGGCCTTATCCAGTGACACCTTACTCGCACATCTCAACTCGCAGCTCAACCTCCAGGCATTCATCTTCAGGTGTTGCGAGTTAACCAAGTCGCAAGACTATATTGCAGCATTCAGGGCTCCTTGGACCACTTCACATTCGGGGAAGCGTAACTTCCAGGATACTGGTCCGAATTGCGTGATTCTAGTTTCAGTGGACAGAAGACCCATATATCGTCAACTTTTTTAAAGGAACCTTCGGCGCTTGGGAAGTGGAAGGTTTCCTGGAGGGCTCATCTTTTCAGTGCATTGACACGATCAGAAAGAGGCGTCTAGGCGTCTAGACATGCGTCCTTTCCGGAAACGTTATCTTCTTGCTCATAGCTCCGAATTGAATGATCTCAGACGTTCTGGAAAGAGGACTCAAATATCTCGGATCATGATGAAGGCTTTGTAAACTGAATCGGTCTGGAAGTGCATCGTCCTTTGCATTCTTCGGAGCTTATCGGGTCGGTCCAAAACGGCAGCGAGACAGGCGTGCCTTCCGACGAGCTTAACTCTCTGCTCACGTCTCCGAATCATATGATTCTCCCTGCTCTGGAACCATGATCCAATCTTCTCCAACTTTGATGAAGCACCCGAGAGCTGAATCGACCGGCAAGACCTTCCGGTAACGCGATTTCTGAGATGTGTTTTTACCCAAAAATTTTGGCCGAGGAACCTTAGCAGCGGTACGCGTTTTGGCCGAGGGGCTCACTCGCGGTACATGAAAATCGCCGATAAAAGTTGCCTGCGGTACGTGAGAATCGCCGAGAACCTCCAAAAACCCATTTTCACCATCTATCAAGTCATGGTCGCCATTTCTCTTCCTGGATTCACTTTTTCAACCCCAAATAGCTCCAAATACACCTGATAAACACTCTAAACATGCAAAGACACATTGGGACCTAATGCAACTCCTAAGTCCTAAAACAAACCCTAAAGACCTAAAATGCATGAAATAAGATATGATTTGGAATGAAATATACAACCTAAATGATACAAATTATGAACATATCACCAATCTCGACTTGTTTCACACTGAGGACAGTGTGATTTAAGTCTGGGGAGGATTTCATCCTTTTCTAACCACTTTTCTTTCATGAGTCTTGCATTATCTACACTTTTTGCATTTTCCTTATAGTTTTTCAAAAATCGGTTTTCAAAACAAAATACGTTTTAAAGGGAATGGTGAACATGAATCAATGATAGTTGACTGTGTGCTTTTAGACTGTTCCTAGTGACATGCTCATTAATGATTTAAGACTAGACTAGGTGGTAGCTAAGCACATTTGAAACGAAGTACCCCAGAGGAATTTGAATGATTTCGATTTAGATGAAGGAATACACTAGCTCTGTTTTATTTGGACTTAATTTTCTCATTGAAGCATTAGACCAGGGAAACGAATCATACATTCAGGACTCCTTTACCCTTTTTACCACTCTCTGTTGATCCTGAATGGCTAGTTCATCTTTAGCTAGTTCCCACCTTAACCAATCCTCTTTCAAACCACATGCACTCTTGTTTTCTATTGTCTAACATGCAGATAAGCGCAAAAAACGTTGGAGAGAAAGAGGAACTACGCAGTTTTCAGTCACCAAAGACAGAGACCTGCGATTTGCCAGAAAAGTTCCCAGAAGGACTCAACATAAGATGAAGCTCAGTTTGCCTTAGAAAAATCTCAAAATTTTGGTACAATCTCGTCCTCTAGTCTCTCTCTCTTTAAAAGGCATTTCCTTTTCGTAAAAAAAAAATAAAAAAAAAATAAAAAAAAATCCGAAAATAAGAAATGAAATGAAATAAAAGCATTAGAGAGTCTAGAGATGCCGAATTTTAAGTCCCAAGGCAACTGGAGTTCGATTTTATGGAGTTTTGGAGACCATTTTCAGATTCCTGGAAAGAATCTAAGTCTGGGGGAATAGCTGTTTACAACAAAGGAGGAAAGATTATGCAACAACATTTGGCAAGAAGAAGTGACTGAAAATTGCGGTCCTCAACAGGTCCTTATCTTTCTTGCGGTTTTGCATATTATCTTGCACCCTTCAGATTCATCAGGTAACCCGAAACACTTGAACTCCACCACTTAAAAACCCTTTAATACCAAACGCCGTCTACCCTGGATGATGTCTTTAATGAGAAATCACTATTGAACTTAATGAATGTAGAGAGCTAGTTGACAGGAATCAAGATTTAGATTGTTTAAGTTTTGCATGACGGAAAAAGTGGACTAGTATCTTTTGTGTATTGGTGAGAATTTTCTAGACTAAGTTGTGGATTGATGCACGATCTTTGGTCCTAGTTTAGGAGATCATGTCTCTGAGATTTGTGCATTCCCTATTTTTTTGTTTTGATTAACCAGTTTAGACTTTTGCTTTGTTTGAGGACAAACAAATGTTTAAGTCTGGAGGAGTTGATAACACCGTATTTTGACCACTTTTATGGATCGTTTTGAAATACATTTTCTACGTTTTTATTACGTTTTTCTAGTATTTGTAGTTTCAAGACTTTTTCAGGTAATTTAGGGAAAAACTTAACAAAATGGATAGAAGACCAGATTTCAGCTCAGAGTCAAACCGTCAGAAGTTCACCCCCGATTGAAGGCCTTCTCACTGTCTGGTCCAGCTCAAATCTGGAGATCTTAAAGATGGAAGTATCAGCTTTCCAGCAGACTTTACAGCTTGGCAATCCAACGGTTCAATCAAAAGATACGCGAAGAGCAAGATGTCCTGTAGACCAGCCGGCAAATGTTTCCACCCGCGGCCAACAGGCCATTCCCCGTGGTCACAACCATCCCGACCGCGGCCAGCCACCCATTCTCCGCGGTCACGCACATCCCGACCGCGGCCAGCTAACTCCGAGTCCGAAGGCCCATTTCTGAAGCCCATATCATTTTCCCAGCCTTGATTCCAGAACCCTAGACCCCAGATATGTCTTGAGCACTATAAATACATGTTTTAGGAACCCTAATTCGTATCACCTCATATGCTCTTATTATTTTATCATACTTTTTAAGTTTTAGGTCTTAGGGAGAGAGAGATCTATCTCTTGAACCCTTGTTCTTTCTTTTTCAATTTCGGTTTCTGTACTACTTTTTAATACTATGTTTTTGATTTCGTTTATCATGTCTGAGTAGATTTATTTTTGGGTCTAAGGGATTTTTGATGGGGATATATGTGTTCGATGAGGATTCCGTTGGCTATTGAGCCGAATCTTAGAACTTTTTCTTCTGAATTCGTTTTTACTGCATGAGAGTAGCATCATGGACTACAATCTGATCCAGATGCTTGGTGACACGAAAGTGTTCATCCGGGGTCAGATCTAGTTTGGGAGAGCAAAACAAACATAGGAGTGGAAACCTACCTATGGGCGATTTGTGAATGCTGACGAGTCTTAAACGTAATGCACCTCTTCTTTTCCAGGGCCAGAGTGGAAACCTCCTGGTCAGGGTTGAGAGAGATAGTTGTCTATGATCACGACAGTGGCGTATTCATATGTCCGTGACTCCAATTCGAAAAGTTTAAGCTAAGATCTTAACAAATTTACTCTCTAGCAATGTTTTGAATCGTTCATACCCCTGAGAAAACTTCCCTGAACTCCAGCGCCTTCTTTCTTATTGATTTACACCGATTTTCATTTAAGCTTCAGTCTAGTATCTTTACTCTTTCAATCAATTTTTATTAAAGCAATTAGGTCTAGCCGTTTTTCTCGTTTTTACCCATTTTCGTTAAGTTTAGTTATTAGGTCATTTTAATTCCTGTATTTTCTGTTTAAGATTTGTCTTTACGTTTTAAACACACCACCAAAACCCTCACTAAAGTCGCCTGGTTCTAGACTTCCTTACTTTATTTTTCTTTCGAAGGCTTTTGCAGGAAAGATCCTCCTTCCCTGTGGATTCGATCCCTAAGTACTACAATCGATCAGCTGTGCACTTGCGGCTATTGATTTCATTTAGGGTAAAACTTGACAACCCTCGACACACACGACACACATCAGTTACCTGAAGATCTGGAGGATGCAAGATATTATGCAAAACCGCAAGAGAGAGTGAAGCTGTTGGTATCCACAGTTTTCAGTCACGTTCTTCTTGCCATAGATTCCTAGTCTTCTTCCCCAGGTTCTCTCCTAACGCCCCCAGACTTAGATTTTTGTAAATCTTTCAAAACCATAGCTCTTCAAACGAATAGTGGTTGCTTCTTGCTCCAAAAAATTTCGACAATCTAAGAGTCTTTAGGCTTTTTGTTTCCCTCTTTTTTCATTCTTTTTTTTTTTGAAAGAGGAAACACCTTTAGATATAGAGTCATAGAGAGCACGAAATTACCAATTAAAATCGTTCTTGTAAAGCTTAATAAGGTTATTGGTACTCTTCCTTCCCAGTTCCAGTCAGTCTTCCTTGTGAGTGACTGAAAACTGCGTCGCTCCTCTTCTCTCCGACGTTTTTGCACATATCTGCTGATAGAAACTAAAGAGAGAATGTATGAGGATTGAAAACAAGGGTTTTGGGTTTAGGGTATGGTACCAGATAAAGATGAACTGGCCATCTAGGACGACAAAGAGTGGTAAAATTGAGGGGAAAAGACGTCCTAGATGTATATCTCGATGCCTGCCTAAAATCAATGATGAGAAAATTAGATATCAATATTAAGGTCAAATAAAATGAGTTAGCATATCCTGTCAGAAAGAATCTTCATGAATAGAAGTCCTCTGGTGGGAGTTTGTAGTGCAAGTACTCTAGCTACCACCTAGTCTAGTGCTAACCACAAATGAGCTATCATGCGTAGTGTACAAGCATGCAGGTAAAAATCATCATAGTTCTGTGTCAAACATTCCTGAAAAATACTTAAGGTCGAATAGTTTACATATTAAAATTTAAAAAGTACTTGAAATTTTGAAAGCAAAGCAAGAAAGTTATTAGTACGGATAGACATCCTCACCCAGATTTAAATCACGCTGTCCCCAATGTGAAAAAGTTGGTGAGAAGATGGTGAATAAAAGCGAAAATAAAATAAGATAGAAGGAAAGAAATTGATGATAGAACTGTGATGGCTGTCAAATGACAATGAAGTGCTGATCAATTACTCATCCTCCGATGTGTCTGCTTCGAACTGTTGCTGCTCCTGTAGGAAGGTGACAACGCGCTCAAAGCGTCGTCCTTGTCTCTCAACTCTGCGCTCCAGATCAGAATGTGTGTGTGACGATGTCGATGATGAGGTGTGGCCGGTCGAAACAGATGGCAGAAAGTTGGCACGTGCTGCAGCTGCATCGCGCTTTGCCTTGGCCACTATGTATTGGCCGATGGTGAATGGTAGACAAGGCACAGATGGAAAAAACTCATCGAGTTCCGGAGTCCATCGTGGATGTCCTCCGTTACACAATCTCGGGACTGATGCTGAAGGTAAGCAGACTCGGTGCTCCTCGGTGCCAGTGCAATACTTGTAACCAAACCTGTCTGGATCGAAAGTGGCACGAGAGATAGTGTGATCGCGAGAGAGATAGAGTAGATCATACCAGATGGCAGGAAGTGGATCATCAGATGAGAAATCAAATCCTACAGCCTGTAGTATCGCTGTAATAGCGCTCCCGTAGGCTGGAGTGGCGTCCTCGCAACCATGCAAATCATGCTTCACCTTCACCATGTTCTGTGCTATGATTCAGGCAAAGCGGGCAAGTCGTGGGTTTTCCATAAATGGCATCTCAAGTGTAATGAGTTTGGTATTCAAAACACATCCCATATTGGCTCTAGAGAAAATCGTGTGTGCTAAGAGTTTTTGCACAACTCTCACTGCAGGATGAGTAAAAAGGGCTGACTTGGATCTCCCACTATCATAGACGCCATGACCCATCTCTCTCCATAAGTCAAAATCGGGTTCTTCTTTAAGGTGAATGCCATCAGTGTATGGAGGCTTAAGAGCTTCACAAAGTGAAGAAATGGTGAGCGAGTATGTCTGTCCGTGTATAGAGAATGACAAGATGTCGTCAGATGCTCTAGGGTTGCTTCCATTCGTGTGGTGGAGTGTGACAGTTGCTAAGAACCCGCGGACTAGCTCGGGATAAGTTGGAAGGTTCAGCTCCATGTAGGGTCTCAGCTTAAGTGCATCGATGTACCAGATTACATCTTCTCTAATTCCAAGCATCTCGAGTGTATGATAATCAATGCAGGGCGTCGGTTTGATGTTTAGCTTCTTGAAACGTCTTGCATAGTCCACTCTAGAGTTGATCTCTTGCCCAATGTATCGGATCTGTGGTGGCTCGGGAGTTGCTTGTGTTTCTCTTGAGTGCTGGAGCAGTCTCATCACGTAGTTTCTTCTTCTCGTTCTGGTTTGGTTCAACATGTACTCTCCAAGAGTAACATCATCGGGAATGTCCTCAGAGCTGTCACCAGTGTTACGGCTTCTTCGGGATCTGTTTTGTTCCATTTTTCCTACAAGACGAGATGATTCTTGGAAAAAGAGTGAATATGGAAGCTGATTTTAAAACATTAGCGATCAGTTATACTAATCATAGTATCAAGAGATTAGTTAAAACCACAAGCAAGAAAAATTTACATTGAATCGAAGAAATCCAGCAGTTCATGACCAGATTCGGATTTTTGATGTTCTCAACATAGAAATCTTCTAAAAATCGGTTTAAGTGAGCAATTTCCATGTCAAATCTATAGGTTACCTAACACTAATCACTAATCACACAAGACTTAATCAAATTCCCCAATTTTGCTGTTCCAAATTTGATTTTTATAAAGCATGTAGAATCCAAATTTCAAAAATCTCAATTCCTCTTAAGATAGGTGTTAAAATCGATTTTCAGATAACCTAGAAGGATAATCTATTGTCCTTAAGCTATTTCCACCATCAATAAACCAATATTTGGGCTTTTTAAGAAAACCCTAAATTCCAAAATCAATTAAAAATGGCGAGTTTGAGCTTCATACGTTGCTGGAAAGAGAGATTTGATGGTAGATTTGAAATCAGCTTTGAAAAAGAGTGAGGTTTGGGCCAAGAATCTATTAAAAAGCTTAAGAATTAAAAAGATGTTCTATCTCCTAAATCTCCAAGTCTTTTGGAAGAGAAGAGAAAAAGGAGTTTTGATCCAAAAAGTGCGTTTCCTTTCTTTAAAAAGCGTTTTTGTAGCAAAAACGGAAAATTTCCTGGAATTCAAAAGCTTACGGGAACTTACTTTTCTTGTCTTGTACGTAACAGTTGGTTTCAAACTTACGGAGAATCTTAATGGGCTTTTCCGGGAATGTTCCAGGAATCACCGGGAAACACTGGGAATCTTCGGGAAACACCGGGAATACTTGGGAAACAACGGGAATAACCGGGAATCACCAGGAAAAACCGGGAAACACCGGAATCACCGGGAATTACCAGGAAACATCAGGAACTTTTTAAAAGAGGCTGAAATCCGAGTTCCCGTCTCAACGACCAACGGCCGCGGTCAGGAGACGCGTGACTGCGGTGATCATAAGCTCGAATTGGTCACATTCACGGTGCTGCGGTCTATGATGCGTTGGCCGCAGGTCGGTTGGTCGCAACTGCGGCCCTTATTCCTGCGACCTTTGTCCAACTTTCAGGTTTCTGCCGGGCCGAGCAGCTAAAAACCTCTCCTTTTTTCTCGGTTTTTGTAATTTTCTGATTTTTTTTTTGTGTTTTTGTTTTATAAGAATACCTGAAAATTAAAAGAAAAATAATTCCATCTTTAAGATCTCCAAATTTGAGCTGGATCAGACGGTGAGAAGGCCTTCAATCGGGGGTGAACTTCTGACGGTTTGACTCTGAGCTGAAATCTGGTATTCTATCCATTTTGTTAAGCTTTTCCCTAAGTTACCTAAAAGAGTCTTGGAACTACAAATATTAGAAAAACGTAATAAAAGTAATTAAAAGTAATTAAAAACATAGAAAAAGTATTTCAAAACAATCCATAAAAGTGGTCAAAATACAGTGTTATCAATCATTAGGTCCTTTATCTTCTGCGCCATTGTTGGTTTCACAAGCATGGATTGGACGATTGTTACTTTTCAAAAGCTGGCTCATCATGTTTTTCAACTCGGTTATCTCCTTGTTGTCTGCTTCGGTTTGCTTTGTCGAGCGATCGTATTCAGGAAAATCATTGCTATTGGCTTGAGCCAAATTTTCGATGAGGGCTCTTCCTTGTGCTATCGTCTTTTGTCCAAAATCTCCATTGCTAGCTGTATCAAGCGAAATTTTGTATTTTGGTTGCAAACCTCGGTAAAATGTGCTCATCAGGCTTGATCCGGGAAATCCATGGTGAGGGCAATCACGTTCATCCCCTTAAAACGTTCTCAGGCTTCATAGAAAGGTTCAGTCGGTTCTCAACAAATCGACCTTGACTTAGTGTAGAAGTGGTTTAGGAAAGCAGTTTTACATTCTTTCCAATTAGTAATCAATCCTGCAGGAAAAGATTTCAACCAATGGTGAGCTTTGTCTGCTAATGAAAAAGGGAACAACTTACACTTTAAATAGTCTGCTGGAACTTGGTTTGTTCTCATCATGCTGCAGATTTCTTCAAAGAGCTCGATATGGTCCATTGGATGTTCAGAAGTAAATCCATGGAATTGGTTTTATTTCACTAATGAGATGATTTGAGGCCTGACTTCAAACTCATTCCGGTTCGGAAATGGTACTTGAATCGCGGATCGGTTCTGAAAATTCTGAGTAGGTGCATCGAAATCAGCTATGCGATGGTTCCTTGCTTGTCTTCGGTGTTGATTTGCTGGCTGAATAGGGCGGTTAACATGTCCATTCGGCTGCATCCCCTGGTGGTCACCATCGGCTGCATTGATAAGTGCATCAAGGTCTTCACGTTCTTCTATCTCGCAGTTTTGATGGTTTCTTGGAGGAACTTCATCCTCTTCTCCATCTTGTCGAGCATGATCACCTCCTCTGTGATTGGTCTCTTTATTTTCTTCATGTTCGGACCCATCTTTGGTCCATGTTTAAAGCTCGGTTAACAGGATCTCCAGGCTGGTCGTCGTTGGTCATTCCTTGCGTTCGTCTAAGTCTTCGAAGTTGTCTTTCGTGTCTGTCTATCTCATCTAGAATTGGAATGTTTTCTACAGGTCTGCGCCTGGTATTCATGCAATTCAGAGAAAAACAAAAGAAGGGAAAGATAATTAAACAAATTTTAAGAAAGAACTAGAGATCAGATGTCTAGAACAGAAATTAGAACAAGAAAAATAGCAAAGGCAGCGAAACAAATCCCCGGCAACTGCGCCAAAAACTTGATGCGTGTCAACTGCGTGAGGGAACAAGTTTTACCCTTAATTAAAACAAATGAAAGCCGCAAGTGCACAGCTAATCAGTTGTAGTATTTAGGGATCGAATCCACAAAGATTTGTGTGCCTGGTATTCTTCTACGGTTTCTAACTTTATGTCTAGACTTGATTTGTTGTAGGGGTTGGTTGTTTGTCACAGACTCAACTAAAATGAAAGAAAGCAAATAAATCTATCCTAGAAAGCAAGTAGAAAAATCGAATGAAAGCAAATGAAACAAGCAAAATATCGAACTAAAGCAAATGAAATGCAGATCTAAATAAGCAAGTAAAAATTGATTGGTTTGTAAACTATAGCTAAAAACGCTGAGCTTTTGGAAACTCTACAGGGATCATAATCGGTTTTTACACTAAGGATTATAGATTGGGATTGACGGATATCGAAATATAGGGTTCTAGATCTAGAGTACGACAGTATGACTACGTCACTGTCGTGATCATAACCAACAGTTTCTCGTAATCCTGACCAGTAGGTTTCCACTCTGGCCCTGGAAGGGAGAGAACGCAAGAGATGCACAAGACTCGTCAGTACTCACGATCTCGCCGCAGGTAGGTTTCCACTCCTACGGAAAAATCGCCTGTTTCATTGTAGGTCTGATACTTAATGAAAACTTTTGCAACACTAACTATCTAGATCAGATACTAGGTGATCAATCAAGTATACTAGATGTCTTAATTATTATGAGAGCCCCTTTCGGGAAGCCTAAGCCCAACTCGGGATCTACTCAGATATAGCTGAGGTCAACATCATCATTGGTTTTAATAAAAGTAATCAAAAACAGTAAAGAAAATAGATGAAAGAAAGCTTCTCTATTGAAGAACTCAGAGTTGAACAATCTTCTCTAAAAATCGCATAAAACGGCTAAAGGAAAGGGTTTCTATAAAAGTATCAAGGTTCTCACTAAAAACGACCTAAATGACAAGTATTTATAGTCTTCAGTACTCCATGGTCTCTAGGGTTCCAGAATTGATGCTGAGAAATGACTTTGGGCTTCAGAAATATGGGTTTTTAATCGGAGTTGCCCAGCCGCGGTCGGGAGTAACGTGACCGCGGGAAATAGGTGATTGGCCACGGTCGGGAAGCTGGTGACCGCGGGAAATAAGCTGGTGGCCGCGGTCGCGTGACTTGCTGGCCGTCTTCGAGTGTCTCCGAGGTAAATGGAATATCTTGAGATCCAACCGTTGGAATGTCTCCAAACCAAGTGTATTTGAAAGCTGGTTGATTCTTCTATAAGTATTCCAATTTTTACGGTGATCAGACGGTCAGAAGGTCTTCGTCTCTCCATGAGAATTCTGACAGTCTGCATTTATCGAGTCTTTTTGTTCCAATTTATGCCTCTTTATCCCAAATTACCTGAAAAGTCTTTTGAAATCCAAAAACATAGAAATCCTTTAAAAACCTTTGAAAATGGAGTAAAAACACCTGTAAAAGACATTAAAGTGATCCATAAAAATGGTCAAAATCCGGTGTTATCACTTTTCTAGCTATACCTCAGCTTGGAAAGTTTCTAAAGGACATGATACTTAACAAGACAAAAGAGCTTCAAGGGATGGTCATATTGAGTCATGAGTGCAGTGCCATCATTCAAAGGAGATCAATACCAAGAAAGCTATCAGATCCGGGTAGTTTTACTTTACCATGTGCAATCGGTCCTTTGAAGTTTTCAAGCTGTTTGTGTGACTTGGGAGCTTCTGTGAGCTTAATGCCTTATTCAGTGGCTAAAAGATTTGTGTTTAAGAGCTACAAACCAGCAAAGATCTCCCTTGTTTTGGCTGACAGATCAGTGAGGTTACCGATTGGCTTACTTGAAGATCTACCTTTGAGAATTGGTGAGATAGAGATCCCCATAGATTTCATAGTTCTAGAGATGGATGAGGAGCCTGTTGATCCCATCCATCTTAGGGAGACCCTTCTTGGAAATAGCAGGAGCGATCATCGACGTGAGAGGAGGCATGATCGAGCTGCACATCGGTTCTGAAACCATGAATTTCGATGTGAAGGAGATGATGAAGAAACCGACCATTGGAGGTCAGGTTTTCTATATTGAAACAATAGAGGGAGATAGCTGATGAGCTCCTTGAAGAGTTAAACGCAGAGGACCCACAATATTTGAGTGCGGTCAACGGTTGGAGTCTTTGGAGAAGGGGGGACCAGTGCCACAACAGTCCAAACGCCAGCTAGAAAAGAGATTCCAGCCCATACCTGTCTCCATACCGAGCCAAAACGCAGAGTTTCCCTTCTTCACCTTTCCTCTGCATCTTACTAACATAACTCTCTCATTTCTCATTAGTTTGGCACGATTTCAAGTGTTCTGAACTCATTACAGTGCTGTCTATCCTGCATAAGCATCTCACTGAGCTTGAATCCTGTGTTTGCAAAGGTATTTGCATTTATCGTTTGCGAGCTTTATTGTTTGTAAAATGTGGAATGGATTCTTTTAGGCTGTTAAAAACCTTGGGAACAAATTTAGAAATTCCATCAGGATAGACAACATTTGAAAAACCGGTTCTTGCACTGAAAATTGTTTGTTCTTGAGTTTTTAAAATTCATGAGAAATTGTGGTTTAAATCGGCTTTAATAGTGAAATGGGTTTCCCGGCTAAGTTGCTTGCTTTTCTCTGTGTTAACAGTTGTATTAACTCGTTTCTTAATCACTTTGAGCCTGAGAAACCATTGAACCATTCTTTTTAACAGAAAGCTCTGTTCTTGCTTGTTCTCTTGCACTTGAGCTTAGCGATATACTTGGTGCGCACTCTTTCTTTGAGGATTTCTCTTGCAGATGACTGAGAGGACAGCAGCTTTAGCCCAAGGGAAAGAAGTTCAGAGGAAATCTAGCAAAGGAAAGGCTGTGGCCTCAGCCATAACTGGAGGAGAAACCAAGAAATCGTCCGCAAGCACCAAAGGAACCGACGGTGAACCAGCTGCAAAGCGCGCAAAGAACACTATGCTTACGTTTGTACCTCTGACTGAGCCAAAAATGAGGGAAAGCAAGTGGTTTTGAAACCTCATGAGGAAGAAGTTGGGACCACGGTTGAAAGAGAAGCTGCACCTGAACACGAGGCCGAGTGTGATGGAGGAACAAAGAGAGAACCAAAGGCCGAGCCTGAAGGAGATCATTTTCCAACCACTGGGGAATACTTGAACCAGTTTAACATGGTGAGAGTGGCTCAGGGTCGGTTTCCTGATATTGAGTTCCTGAATAAGCTGGAGATTCTTGAGGATGTTAAGCTCACTTTCTGATATGATCGTGACCAGATCAGAGGAGGAGGAACCAGAGGTAGCTGGCAGGATCACTCGTTCCAGAGCTACAGAGATGGCTAAGGAGGCTGACGCACTCATTGCCACGGAGGACAGCGATCACCAGGAGGCTGGAGCTCACATCTTCAACATCTCTATCTTGAAGAATGAAGAACCCAGTAACAATGACTAGGTAACTTAGGTGATGATTCTGTACTCTTTTCCTTGGTGAGGATTTTGGAAGGCAAGGAGGTTCTTCTCCAAGGTTTTTAACGAGGCAGAAATCATTGCTACGTCGAGTTACTTAGAAGTTGTTACTAATGGGTAATAATGTGCAAAGTCACAATGACTTGTGCACTAGTTGTTTTAGGCGGAATTAGAAGGGACGCCTCGCTGTTTTATTTTTTAATCAAACTTCGTGTTGTTTTTATTTCAGACTTCATGTAGTTTTGTATTAGGGCTGCGATTTCTCTCTAACTCTATTTAAGAGAGAAAATCGCCTAAGTATTATTCAGTGAAGAATTTTGATCAAACTTTTAACGTGTTCTTCTCTCTTTGATTTCTGAGAACTAAAAAAACTCTGAAATTCGAATCTCTTAAAAACTAATCTGTTTACAAGAGATTCTTCTATCCCACCATTCCATCGGTTCTATCTCTTCCACCATACCATCGATTTGAGAAACCAAACCATCATCTTCTCATCTCACTCGATCCGCCGCATCACACCACCATCTCAAACCATCGATTCGATCCGCCCACCACCATCGATCTCTCATCGCGCCACCATCGCTGCTTCATCGCACCAATATCATCGCATCTGTTCCTCCAAGTCACGATCTCGAATTCGCCTGTTGCCTTATCTTCAGAGTTGATCTCCTCAGATCGTATCACGTGGTATCAGAGCCAACTCTGAACCAAAGGCTGAGCGAAACTCTAACCCTAATCCCTGTACCTTTGAATTTTCGTTTCTGTGTTATTAGGGTTAGCGAGTTCTATAGTTTGTGTGCATCGATCTGTTTCCTTTAATTGCTGCATCATTCGTTTTGTTTTTGTTATTTGTTAGGTCGTGTTCGATATTAGTTTGTTTTGCTGCATCACTTCTATATCTCCATTAGATTGCATCGATCTAGTCTTTTGCCGCTTATTCATTGTGTCGAGTTTGATCATATTCATTGCTTCGTATCGAGTCTAGGGTTTGGTCTGTTGATTTCGATAGGCTTGATAAATTGTTGTTTCGATTTCGTTTAGGTTTGTTAAGAGAGTCTTCGTGTTTAGTTTTCGTCAAGGTCGATCTCGTTTTTGTTAAACTTTGTTAGGAGTTTGTGTATTTTCGTTTTTTTTTAAGTTAGCAAAAAAAAAAAAAAAAAAAAAAAAAAAAGAGTACACAAAAAAAAAAAAATTTTCGTTAAATTTCATTAGTTTCGTTAAGTTTGTTTTTAGATTTCGTGGGGATCGTTTAATTTTTTTATGATGAATTTAATTTTGCTGTTTTCGTGATTTCTTCTCGAACAAGTTACTGCGAGTTTTTTTTTTTAAATTTTTTCAGGTACCATGGAGCTCTCGGCTGAGGCGATGGAAGCTCTGAACCGAGCAATGTCTCAACAAATTAAAGAAGCGAATCAAGCCATAGCAACTCAGCTCACACAACAAATCGAACAACTCAATGACAAGTTCGAGACGAAGATGAATGATCTGCTCAAAGACCTCAGTGCAAGTGGAGAAGAGTCGTCTCAAACTCCAACTCCTTCGGAAGCAATGCGCTTAGCAAAGGGTAAAGGGCACATAGGATCTTCCCGGAAACTTCCACGCCACCCAACACCTTCCGAAGCCAGGACTAAAGCTAAGTCCAGCCGAAGCCAAATTGGGGGTAGAGAGACTACGTTTAATCCGAGGAGGAATCCTACTGGTGCAGAACGAGATGGCCCAAGGGTAGATCGTCAGCACCGCCGAGAGGAATATATTGCTGGGCATCGAGTTACCCTGGAATCAGACCCAGAATACTATGAGGAGGACGAAGCTTCTGATCATAGCCGAGAAACTGTGAGACGAGATCGAGGCCGAGGACATGGTCGAGATTATGATCCTCTATGTCAGCAGCTGCGTCATATCAAAATCCAGTATCCTCCTTTCCATGGAACCAATGATCCCGAAGCTTATCTAGATTGGGAAAGGAAGATGGAGTCTAATTTTCTGGTCCAAGGAACCTACGAGCTCAACAAGGTGAAAATTGCTGTGTCAGAATTTCATGGGTATGCGCTTCTATGGTGGGAACAGTTGGGAGTCACCAGAAATCGCCTGAGGGAACTTCCGATTACTACTTGGGATCAGCTTGTTATACAGATGAGGAAGAGATTCGTTCCAGCACATCATCAGCGCGAAATACTCAACAAGCTCAGGCGCCTCGTCCAAGGTACGAAGTCTGTTCGAGATTACTATCAGGAATTGGAAACTTTGCTTATTCGTGCAGATTTACGAGAAGGCGAAGAGATGGTAATGTAGAGATTTCTTGGAGGACTTAACCGAGAAATTCAAGACAAGGTGGAACTTCAGGATTTCGCAGATATACAAGAGATGGTGCATAAGGCTGAATTGGTGGAATCTCAAGTCAAGAGGCGAATCATCAAGTCCACATTCACGCCTAGTGTACCTAAGCCTAAGGAGATCAGCAAGCCAGCTTACTCCAGAGACATCAAACCGCCCTCTACTGGAGTTAAAGAAGAAGCTAAAGCTGAGTTCAAGCCTCGAGGTGGCACTTCTATCAGCAATGTGAGGTGTTTCAAATGTCAAGGAATGGGGCATTACTCTCGAGATTGCCCAAACAAGAAGGTTTTCTTGTTACATGAGGGAGGAGAGATAGTTCCTCAAGAGGATTCAGAGGCCGAATATGAATTAGAGGAAGAGGAAGAAGCTGCTGCCGTGGGCGAGATGCTGGTTGCCAGAAGGACTTTGAGTGTTCAGAGTCAACCTGAAGAGACTTGTCAGCGAGAGAACTTGTTCCATACGAGATGCTTCATTCAAGGAAAAGTTTGTAGCCTGATCATAGATGGAGGAAGTTGTACTAATGCTGCAAGCGAAGAGATGGTTAAGAAGCTCCAGCTCAAGACTATTCCTCATCCAAGACCGTATAAGCTTCAGTGGTTGAATGACAGTGGAGCCTTGACCGTATCTCAGCAAGTTATGGTTTCTCTATCTATTGGGAAGTATGAAGATGAGATTCTATGTGACGTCATTCCCATGGGTTCGAGTCATGTGTTGCTAGGCAGACCGTGGCAATCAGATCGTAGGGTGATACACGACGGTTACACCAACAAGCACTCATTTGAGTTCAAAGGTCGCAAAATTACCCTCCTACCTCTCACGCCTACCGAGATTTATCAAGATCAAGTTCAAATGAAGCTCAAGGAGAAGGAGAAAGTCGCCAACAGCCTCTACATAAACCACAGTGAATTTTCTAAACTCTTTGATCCTGAAATGACTACTTTTATGTTTGTGTACAAGGAATCCCTTGTTAGTACTAACCCTTCACAGGAGCTTCCTAGTGCTATGTTTGAGATTTTGCAGGAATACAAGGACGTTTTTCCAGTAGAAATTCCACCAGGGCTACCTCCAATTCGCGGGATAGAGCATCAGATTGACTTGGTACCAGGATCAGCCTTACCTAACAGGCCAGCATACCGAACCAACCCTGTAGAGACTAAGGAGCTGCAAAAGCAAGTGGAGGAGCTGATGAGCAAAGGCCATATCCGAGAAAGCTTGAGTCCATGTGCGGTTCCAGTTCTGTTGGTGCCAAAGAAGGATGGTTCCTGGAGGATGTGTGTAGACTGCCGAGCTATCAACAACATCACTGTGAAGTATCGGCATCCAATCCCAAGGCTAGATGATATGCTGGATGAGCTCTGTGGGTCGACAATCTTCTCTAAGATCGACTTGAAGAGTGGATATCATCAGATCAGAATGAAGGAAGGGGACGAGTGGAAAACGGCATTCAAGACAAAGCAGGGACTCTACGAGTGGCTAGTTATGCCGTTTGGCCTCACCAATGCTCCCAGCACCTTCATGAGACTAATGAACCATGCCCTGAGACCATTCATTGGCGTGTTCGTAGTGGTTTATTTCGACGATATCCTCATCTACAGTAAAGGTTTGGAAGAACATCTAGATCACATCAGATCGGTTCTTGATGTTCTTCGCTCTCAATCTCTCTTTGCTAATTTATCTAAATGTTCATTCTGCACTAACGAAATTGTTTTCTTAGGCTTTGTAGTAAGTGCAGGAGGAGTTAAAGTAGATGAAGAGAAGATAAAAGCTATCAAGGAGTGGCCAACCCCCAAGAATATTGGAGAAGTCCGAAGTTTCCATGGCTTAGCAGGATTCTACAGGCGTTTTGTTCGTGATTTCAGCACCATAGCCGCGCCTTTAACCGAAGTAATCAAGAAAGACGTGGGGTTCAAGTGGGGAGAGCCGCAAGAACAGGCTTTTACAGCCCTTAAAGAGAAGCTTATCAATTCGCCCTTACTAGTACTTCCTGATTTTACTAAGACTTTTGAGATTGAATGCGATGCTTCTGGTGTAGGTATTGGAGCAGTTCTTATGCAGGATAAGAAGCCCGTCGCTTACTTCAGCGAAAAGTTAGGAGGATCAACGCTGAATTATCCCACGTATGACAAGGAGTTGTACGCATTGGTTCGAGCTCTCCAGACGTGGCAGCATTACCTATGGCCTAAGGAGTTCGTCATTCATACCGATCACGAGTCTCTAAAGCACCTCAAGGGTCAGCAGAAGCTTAACAAAAGACATGGGCGATGGATGGAGTTCATTGAGACATTCCCCAACATTGTTAAGTACAAAAAAGGTAAAGATAATGTGGTCGCAGACGCATTATCCCGGAGGTACACTCTTATTTCGACTTTAACATCAAAGTTGATTGGATTTGAACACATTATAGATCTTTATGAATCTGATACTGACTTTTCTGAGAGCTATGCCAAATGTCACAAGTTTGCCTATGAGAAATTTTATAGACAGGATGGATACTTGTTCTTCAGTAACCGATTGTGCATACCATGAGGATCCATTCGAGAGTTACTGGTACGAGAAGCTCATGGAGGTGGATTAGCTGGACATTTCGGCGTCACAAAGACACTTCTTGGGCTACAAGAGCACTTCTACTGGCCGAACATGAAGAAAGACGTTGAGAAAATCTGCTCTAGATGTGTCGTATGTAAGATGGCTAAGAGTAAAGTTCAACCTCACGGTTTGTATACTCCTTTGCCTATTCCTTCTCAACCTTGGACTAATATCGCTATGGATTTTGTAGTTGGCTTACCTCGAACCAGAAATGGTAGAGATTCTATTTTTGTGGTTGTTGACAGGTTTAGCAAGATGGCTCACTTCATCGCTAGCCACAAGACAGATGATGCTGTGAATGTAGCTAACTTTTTTTTCAGGGAAGTAGTAAGATTGCATGGAATGCCACAGGTTATCGTTTCAGATCGAGACACGAAGTTCTTAGGACATTTTTGGCGAACGCTTTGGGCTAAGCTGGGAACAAAGCTCTCATTCTCAACTACGTGTCATCCTCAGACCGATGGACAGACCGAGGTGGTGAATAGAACGTTGTCCACACTTCTAAGGACTTTGGTGAAAAGTAACCTCAAGACTTGGGAAGAGTGTCTGCCTCATGTCGAGTTTGCTTACAATCACGCTAAGCATTCCGCTACTCTCTTTTCTCCTTTTGAAATTGTATATGGGTTTAATCCACAATCACCTCTAGACTTGATCCCTTTGCCTTTAAGTGGAAAATGCAGCTTGAATGGCAAGGAGAAAGCTGAACAGGTCCGAAGAATACATGCTAAGGCTAAGGAGAACATCGAGAAGAAGACAAAGCAGTATGAGAAGCATGCCAACAAAGGACGAAAGGAGCTGATTTTCGAAGAAGGAGATCTGGTGTGGATCCATCTGAGGAAGGAGCAATTTCCAGCTGAGCGAAAGAACAAGCTAATGCCCAGAGTTGATGGACCATTCGCAGTCATCAAAAGAATCAACAACAACGCCTATCAGATTAATCTTCAAGGTAAGTATGATGTTTCTGATACTTTCAATGTTTCTGACTTGCTTCCTTTTGTTGCAGATTCAGATTTGAGGGCAAATCCTTTTCAAGAGGGAGAGGATGATATGATCGTGACCAGATCAGAGGAGGAGGAACCAGAGGTAGCTGGCAGGATCACTCGTTCCAGAGCTAGAGAGATGGCTAAGGAGGCTCACGCACTCATTGCCACGGAGGACAGCGATCACCAGGAGGCTGGAGCTCACATCTTCAACATCTCTATCTTGAAGAATGAAGAACCCAGTAACAATGACTAGGTAACTTAGGTGATGATTCTGTACTCTTTTCCTTGGTGAGGATTTTGGAAGGCAAGGAGGTTCTTCTCCAAGGTTTTTAACGAGGCAGAAATCATTGCTACGTCGAGTTACTTAGAAGTTGTTACTAATGGGTAATAATGTGCAAAGTCACAATGACTTGTGCACTAGTTGTTTTAGGCGCACCACTTAGGATTTAGAAGGGACGCCTCGCTGTTTTATTTTTTAATCAAACTTCGTGTTGTTTTTATTTCAGACTTCATGTAGTTTTGTATTAGGGCTGCGATTTCTCTCTAACTCTATTTAAGAGAGAAAATCGCCTAAGTATTATTCAGTGAAGAATTTTGATCAAACTTTTAACGTGTTCTTCTCTCTTTGATTTCTGAGAACTAAAAAAACTCTGAAATTCGAATCTCTTAAAAACTAATCTGTTTACAAGAGATTCTTCTATCCCACCATTCCATCGGTTCTATCTCTTCCACCATACCATCGATTTGAGAAACCAAACCATCATCTTCTCATCTCACTCGATCCGCCGCATCACACCACCATCTCAAACCATCGATTCGATCCGCCCACCACCATCGATCTCTCATCGCGCCACCATCGCTGCTTCATCGCACCAATATCATCGCATCTGTTCCTCCAAGTTACGATCTCGAATTCGCCTGTTGCCTTATCTTCAGAGTTGATCTCCTCAGATCGTATCACTTTCCAAAACATGGGCTTGGCAACATTCTTCGAGATGAGTGATGTGGCTTACGAAGGGATAACTCAACAGTTCTTAGCCACTTTAGAAGTGTTCATGTACCCCAAAAGAGATCCCAAGCGCTTATATTGGAGAGGTTTCGGTCACATTGAGTTTGAAATGGATGGGGTCAGCAACAAAGTGAGTTTCAAAGAGCTAGATGAGATTTTTGGCTTCGTGAGGAATGAAAGCTCTTTGGAAAAATTTGTGTACCCGAAGGAGGAGATTGCTGCTCTATGGGAGACCATCGCCTTTGGGCCGTATGTGGGAGGAAAGAGCAAGACAAGCTGCATCAGAAACCCGGCGATCAGATATGCCAACAGAGTCTTGGCATGCATGTTCTTCTCAACCTACAACCTCGGGGTCATTCACTTGAACGAGTTAGAAATGCTAGGTCTTGGCCTGAAGCCAGTCATCTCTCACAAGAATAACAAGAAAGAGTTTGAAGGGCCGATACATGTACCTTCTCTCGGGGCATTCTTTTCTAAAGTATTTCTTTTCTCTTTAAAAAATGACCTAAATATAATTATTTATAGTCTCCAATGCTCCATGGTGTTTAGGGTTCCGGAATTGAGGCTGTGAAAATGATTTGGGCTTCAGAAATGGGACAAGCGATGAAGACCTTCTCACCATCCGATCATCCCCAAAATTTGAGACAACACAGAGAATACAACCAGCTTTCTAATGCACTTGGGTTAGAGACAATCCAATGTTTAGATCTTCAGATACTCCTGATGCACTAAAGACAGAAAATGCAGTCACCAAGATGAGCATGAACCGGGACCGCGCCCAAGCCATGCTTCCCCGCGGGTACAAGCACCGCAACCATGGCCGGACATCGTTCACTTCCTAGACGACCTAATTAAAGCCCAAGTCGATTTCCTTCATTATTTTTGAAGCCTTAAGTGTTAAAGACAACTCAAGGAAGCTTTAAATACCGCCTTTAGGTCATTCTAAAGGGATGTGCAGAAATTTCCTGTGTACCTTATTTTACCCTAGAGAAGCCGCCGTCTTCAAAGAAGGAGCCGCCGAGGAGAGCATCATCGCGCCTCCATTTGCAACTCATTTCTTCGTTTTTTTTCCTTGTTCTATTTAATTTCCAGCAATTTTCTATTACTCGATGATGTTTACATACACTATGTTTGAGTAGTTCCCCAGTTGGGTTTAAAAGGATTTTTTAAAATAGAGTTTCATTTGTCTTCTTCTATGAATCATTATATTTAGGATCAATAATCTTCTAGGTTTTCTTCGTTTCCCTTTATTTTTATTGCGTGATTATCTGCTGGCCACTTAGATTTCGATCTAGATATGATATGTTGCGAAATTTTTTATTGATTGTCTGACCTAGGGTGAAACGAGCAATTCTGCCGTATGACTGGAAACTTACATATGAATGAGTTGTGAATGTTGATGAGTCTTCTTCAATCTATTGCATCTACTCCCTTTGAGGGCCAGAGTGAAAACCTACTACTGGTCAGAGTTACGAGAGATAGTTGGTTAATGCTGCAAAATTAGGCTAATCATACTACCGTACCTCGAGTTCTAAAACATACATAGTCGATTACCTTTATCATTTATTTCTGTCATAGGTTTAGTCCATGAATCCCTGTGAATACCCTTAAGCCCAACATCCGCTTTTAATTGGTCACACCTTTGATTTTTATTTGCTTTTACCTGCTTTCATTTTCAATCGCTTTCTACTGGCTTTCTAATTTAGATTTAGTGACACTGAAAACCAAAAACCCAAATTTTTTAGTTCTAGTCTGATTTAGGCATTAGCATGAACTCGTACTAAAACAACTAAGTCTCTGTAAATCGATACCCTAAGTCTTACAGCGCACATCTGTGCACTTCAGATATTTAGGGGCTATAAATTTAAAACCTGAAGCTTAGTAAACACACCCCCATTTCATTGCATCAATTTATGGCGCCATTGCCACGGACTTTGATTTTTTTTCGTTGCGAATTGCAGCTTAAATCTATTAGAACACTTGTTTACTTTTACTTTTCCCTTTGAATTTTCCAGGTTACACGACTATGAGAGACCAGGAACGTGTTCCTAGTGCTCTTGGCAATCCACCACCTATTACGAATGATGGTCCGAGTGATGATGAGCTTAACAATCCGACCAATAACGATGAGGAACTGATCGGATCAACAAAACATGAAGATGATGATGAGCTAATTGGAGATTTCGAATGACTCAAAAAGTTTTTGGGAGATCGAAGAGCTATTTAACCACCCTTACCTGAGTATGGTAAAACTGAAATAAAGGTACCTTACATCAATTTAGTTCAACAAAATCAATACTATGGTTATTCAAACGAACACCCGATGGATCATATCGAGTCGTTCAAAGAGTTGTGTGCAACCATTACATCAAATGGGGATTACCATAAGTGTAGTCTTTTCCCGTTCTCTTTGAGAGACAATGCCAGCAAGTGGCTAAAATGTTGGCAACCTGCATCTATAAAAACGTGGGCAGACTGTAAAACGGTTTTCCTAAATCGCTTTTACACTAGAACTCGTTCGAACCTCTTCAGAAACAAGATAAGAAATTTCAAACAAAAGGAGGACAAAGATCTTGATGATACTTGGGAGAGATTTAAAGAATATCAAAGAGATTGTCCACATCACAAATTTTCCGATGAATACCTGATGATTATCTTCTAATGAGGCATAACTCAAGAATTACAACATTCTCTCGACACCACAACTAATGGAGATCTCTCCACTAGATCTGCAGAAGACTCTCATGTTTTTATCGAACAACCTTGCAGGAAGTATCCGTAACCAAGCAATATTTGGTAAGTCTGTACTTCCAAAGGAAAAATAAGAGATTTCAGAAGTTATGAAGTCTCTCTACTAAATAATGAGTCAAATTGGATTGCAACAATCAGACAAGGAACAAACAGCGTGTAATTTTGATGACTAGAACAACCCAATGGACTCTTATAACCAAGGGATGATAAACACTGAAGAAGTCTATCAAATTCAAGATCTTCCTTTAGTACCTAATCACCGCAGGTCCATTCTTTCGGACCGCAGCCAAGTTCGCTTCTACCACAGTTGTGCTGATGCTGACCGCGGCCAAGGACCATTCTACCACGGTCGCAAGTCATACGACCCCAGACACTCTTCCAAACAAATATGGGCTGTTTAATCTAATTCCAATCCTTATTCAAGCCTCCCTTCTTCTGAGGCTGAAAATCTAAACAAAATAATTCTAGAGCTTGAAAAATCTAAGTCTAGGGAAATCAACGATCTTAGCTCCAAAACAAAAAGCATGCAAGAAGATTTCAGTGATAAATTTTCTACCATTCTTAGTTTGATGGTCCGAGATAAGTCTAATAACATAGATAATTTCGAGGAGGAGCCAAGTGAAAGTTCTTTCGAAATCTCAAGAGATAAGTCTAATAACATAGATAATTTCGAGGAGGAGCCAAGTGAAAGTTCTTTCGAAATCTCAAGTGAAACTGACCCCTCTGATCATGTGAAAGCCTTTACACTTAGGAGTGGTTTAACTTACAAAGAGCCTGAATTTCCTAAAGACCCCGAAGAAGAGAAAAAGGGAAATGAAAAGGAAAAGGAAAAGGAGAGAGAAAGAATTACGATTGAAGACGTTGAAGAAATAGTGGTAGGAGAGAATAATGGAGAAGAGATAAGAGAAGGGATGTTTCAAGAAATCCTCGAAGATGATCCAGTCTCTCCTCCCCCAGATTGTGTATATAAACCTAAACCAACATACCCTAGAGATTTAAGAGCCCCAAAGAAGGAGATAGAAAAAGCTAAGCTGAAACAGTTAATCGATCAATTGAATGTGAGATTACTGGAAACTGAACGCAGCAACTAGAAAATATCATTTTCCTCTTCCCTTCATTAATCAAATACTAGAAAGGTTAGCTAATCACCCCTACTATTGCTTCCTTGATGGATACTCTAGATTTTTTCAAATCCCTATTCGACTAGAGTATCAAGAGAAAACAACATTTACTTGTCTATATGGCACGTTTGCCTACCATCGTAGGCCCTTTGGATTGTGTAATGCACCTGCTTCCTTCCAGCGATGCATGATGTCGAGCTTCACAGAATTTATTGAAGATTTCATGGAAGTTTTCATGGACGATTTCTCCGTCTATGGATCTTCTTTTGAAAAATGCTTAGCCAACCTTGGTAAAGTTCTGCAAAGATGTGAAGATAAGCACTTAGTATTAAATTGGGAAAAATGTCACTTTGTGGTACGCGACGGAATCGTGCTTGGGCACAGAATTTCAGGAAAAGGAATTGAAGTTGACAAAGCAAAAATTGAAGTTATGACTAGCCGTCAACCTCCCACAAATGTAAAAGGCATCTGTAGTTTCTTAGGAAATGCTGGATTTTATTTGCGTTTCATAAAAGGTTTTTTTCAAATAGACAGACCTCTTACGCGTTTGCTTTGCAAGGAAACGAACTTCGAGTTCAATGACAAATGCTAAGCCGTGTTTCATAAAATAAAATAAGCCCTTGCCTCTTCTCCAGTAGTGTAAGCACCTTATTGGGAACTACTGTTCGAGATCATGTGTGATGCAAGTGACGATTTAGTCAAAGCAGTTCTCCGGCAACGAAAAGACAAGAAGCTGCACGTAATCTACTACGCAAGTAGAACTCTATACGGAGCTCAATGCAATTATGAAACAACAGAAAAATAACTTCTAGTTGTCGTATTCATATTTGAGAAATTCCGTTCTTTTCTCGTAGGATCTAAGGCTATAGTCCACACTGATCATGCGGCGATAAAGTATTTAATGTCTACGAAAGACGCAAAACCACGATTGATATGATGGATCCTCCTGCTTCAAGAATTTGATATCAAAATTTGAGATCAGAAAGGAGCAGATAATGTAGCAGATAAGTGTGGAGCAGATAAAAGAGCAGATAACTCTTTTGATGATCTACTCGCCCCCTTTAAAGAAATGTGAACTCCTAAACTCTCCCTCTCTCTCTTTAGTTCTAGTTGACTTGAGGGCAAACAAATGGTAAGTGTGGGGGAGTTGATATATTCATGTCATTGCATGTTTAGGATGCATTTTTGGTCCAAGAATTGAGTCCCATTCATACATTTTTGATAGATTCTTCATGTTTTATATTTGTTTTAGAGTTTTAGGACTTTGCATTAGGTCCAAGTGAGTCTTGCATGTTTGGAGTGTCAATCAGGTGCTTTAGAGGTCATTTGGAGTGGAAAAGATGGAACCAGGTGAAGGAATGGTGAAAAAATGTGGAAAAATGTGAAAATTGGGTTTTGGAGGTTATCGGCATAAAAGCTTACCACATGATGGAAAATACTGGCCAAAACCTTTACTGGGAAACTTGGATCCGCCAAATCATGCATCGGACCAAGTTTCTATCGGATAAAACTTGTTTGTCGCGAAAAGAGTTTTTATCGGCTGAAATACGTGCTGCGGTACGTGACTTATTGATAACTAAGAGTTTTCAAGGCTCTTTGTAGAGGTTATCAATCCCCTGTCTTGTAGTACAAGGGGTTTATCAATCCATATGTGGTGTTAGACACTAAACTATGTGATCAGGTTCTTAATTCAAGCAAACAAGTGTGGTTTTGATTAACTAATGACAACTACAAATTTAAAAAACAGGATTAAAGACTAAAGAAGAACTAAACAATGACAAGTGATATGATTATGATATGATGGAGGCATGAGATTCTAGACATGATAGTTGGTTAGGGTGCTTTGGTGCTAAACTAGAAATGTTAATGACAATGATGAGACATGATTCAAATGATTAAGAACTCTAATCTAGGTTAATCCTCTCATATAGGTATTAACCCCTATACTAATCCATTTTCAAACAAAATTATCATTTGTGAAATATGAATCAATATGCATTAATAGACAGTTCTAATGATCCTTCAAGCAAATAACAATACATCATCATGCAGCAAATGCCTAAACCTCTAATACAGCTCTTTCAGGAATTTCATCAAACTCTTTTGGTGCATGAAATTGCCAGAATCTAGATCTCAAGTGATGTGCAAGGATCTAGCATAGAGAACAGCTGTTTAGAGAGATGAATCAATGAATCTAGCCCTAAGCACTCCTAATCTAACACTTTAGCACCCTAACCTACATATCTAGAACCTCATTAAGGTGACTACTCACTAATCATACTAATCTCTCGTAAACCTTTGCAAGTTGAGAAGATTGGCATGATTAATGATGCGAAATAGAGATGGGGAAGATGGATAATGATAGATTTGCAGCTTTAAACCCAAAGATCTCTTAAAACTCTCTTGATTAAACACTCAAATATCCATATTTCTCTTCTTAGTGGAGTCTTTTTCACAAAAGAGGCAAGAGACAAAGGGAATAAAGCTTAGCTCTCTAGGAAAAAACCCTAAAAACTATTTATATCTCTCTAAAAACGAACCAGGTCAGCCCGGAACAAACCGGGTCCTGACCCGGCTTTAAGGGATAAAGTGGAAATCCTGCAGGTTGGTCCAGTATCTCCTAGGTCGCATGCCCAAGTCGCAGTAGATGAAGAACTTGTCTTGTGAGACTTAAATCGCATTGTCTTAGCCGCACGCCCAAGTAGGAGTGTTTTGCGAGTCTTTGTGCGGCTTAGTCTTCTTCATCTTCAACTCGCAGGACCAAGGCGGTTTCTGGGGAATGTACATGTGTGCGGGTTGATCTCCATTACACACAGGTCGCAGGCTCAAGTCGGATTAGATTGCGAGTGATCGTGCAGCTTAGTTCCAGGCGCGGCCAACTCGCATGCCTAAGTCGCACGATTGTGGATTTAGCGTTTTTCTTGCTCGGGAGCCTCAGACCTCATCTAGTGATAGCTTACCCGCACTTCTCAACTCGCAGCATCAACTTCCAGGCATTCATCTTCAGGCCTGCGAGTTAACCAGGTCGCAAGACTATCTCGCAGCATTCAGAGCAGATTGGACCACTTCGCATTCCGGAAGGCTTAACTTCCAGGATATTGGTCCGAATTGTGTGATTCCGGTTGCAGAGGACATAAGACTCATATATATTCAACTTTGGTGAAGGAAGCTTCGGTTCTTGGGAAGTGGAAGGTTTCCTGGAGGGCTCATCTTCGTAGTGCATCTACAAGATCAGAGAGAGGCGTCTAAACATGTGTCTATTCCGGAAACGTTATCATCTTGCTCATAGCTTCGAATTGAATGATCTTGGACGTTCTGGAAAGAGGACTCAAATATATCTGATTCTTATGAAGGCTCCGTAAACTGAATCGGCCTGGAAGTGCACCGTCCTTCGCATTCTTCGGAGCTCATCGGGTCGGTCCAAAATGGCAGCGAGACAGGAGTTCCTTCCGACGAGCTTAACTCTCTGCTCAAGTGTCCGAATTCCATGATTCCACTTGCGCTGGAACCGTGATCCAATCCTATCCAACTTTGATGGAGCACCCGACAACTGAATCGGACCAGAAGGTTCCCCGGACAAGCGATTTTGGAAACGTGTCTGCGCCCGGAGATTTTGGCCGAGAAATTCTTAGCCGTTACGCGTTTTGGCCGATAAAATCCACCGGCGGTACGTGAGAATGGCCGAGAAAAACCTTCCTGGTACGCGAGAATGGCCGAGAACCTCCTTTCAAGCTTTGATCACCATTTCTCTTCCTGGATTCATCTTTTCAGCTCCAAATGGCTCTAAATACACCTCGTAAACACTCAAAACATGCAAAGACTCTTTGGGACCTAATGCAACTCCTAAGTTCTAAAACAAACCCTAAGGACCTAAAATGCATGAAATAGAACATGATTTGGAATGAAATATGCAACCTAAATGATGCAAATTATGAACATATCAACTCCCCCACACTTGTCCTTTGCTTGTCCTCAAGCAAAAAGAGCAAATGAGAGAAAGAGGTTGTATGCATTGGGAGTTCATATTCCTTAATGAGAGAGTGTATCACTAAAAGAATTCAAGGCTCACTGTCCTAGTTGCTAGATCTAAGATGCATTGCAAACAAGATTACTCACAAAACTTTAGCTATACTTATCAATGAATGAATCAAGCTCAAGCTTAAGTTTTTCACAAACAGCCATAGTTCCAACCTTTTGACATTCATTAAAGCTCATGTGAATCATGCTTATGCAAATCATGTGAACTCACTTGTCTTGGGACAGGGTTATGAGACAAAGATGATCTCATTCAATGCATTGGCTTCCATTCAGCTCAAGGGATCACTCAAGAAGGAATAAACTTTAATAAAATGCTAAGGGTAAAAGGCAACTGGTGCATACAAGAGCAGAATCCCATCTACCCAATGCCCCAAATTGGTCTTTCACCTTAACTCTACTCCCATGAAGATCACATCCTAGCTACTCCTCTCTCAAGACATTCATTGCCTTATCAACCCTCTCCTCACTTCACTCTCATTCTTTCTTTCTCACCAGGGGATTCATCCTTTCAACTTAGACTCAGGTTTTGGGGTCTGAATATTACACTTAGCTCTTTCTCATAACACACTTTCTAGCCTCTTTTCTTCTCTTTTTCAAACTCTTGAGCCTTTGGCTTCTTTTCTTTTCTTTTTACTTAGAGGCTAGACTTTCTTTTTTTTTCAAAACACAAGAGCTTTTCTTTCTTTACACAGCAGACCCCAAACCTCTTTCTTTTCTTTTCCAACCCCTGGTTCTCATCTCAAACTTTCTCTACCACTCAATGTTTCTCAAGAACTCTTCCTAGCCTATTCTAGACTCATGATGCTGAGCTAGATCTACATGAGACCCTACTCTTGTCGCCCTAAACCCAACACTTTCTGTCAAGTTTATTCAGAAAAAGGCCTCACATCTCTCACTATAGTGTTTCAGGCTTCAAGGAAGGTTTAGTTAAAGGTGTGGAACTGTCTCAAAGTGTGAGAACAGCTACTTGAGCTAGCAAAGAGTGGTAAAAGGGATAAGAGAGCTCAAGTATTTTAAGGGTACCCATGAGTTCACAATGACATGTACAAGCAATGATAATTAGATTGTCAAATTAAGGTTCTCACTTAGATAAGGCTGGACTATTCAAAGCTTGATTCACTCAACAAGTTCAAAGCATGGATCAGTCTTGATTTCATTCTTGTTTACATGCAGCAAAGAATCTTAAAATGATATTCTCTCAAGGAAGAACCTATCATTACTCCCTTGCATTGATGCAGCCTACATGAATATGAAACTAGACTCAATCCTAAAAATGAAAATGCAACTACATGATCATTTTTTTTGTGAAAATTTTTCAGATTTTTCCATTTTTTTGGTTTTTTATATGCACTTAGATGAGACTACATGAATATGCAACTAGAATGTGACTCAAGACTCAAAGTGTAAAATAAGAAAAGAGAAAACATGATTAGTAAAGGATGAAACTCCTCCCCCACACTTAAATAAAGGAAGGAGTGAAAACAAAACAAACAAGTAAAATGCAAAAAGAAAAAGAAAATCTACATGCATATTTACAAGGTTTGGAGTGTTACCTAAGAGCTGTGGAAGTCAGACCCCAATGAGTAAGAGGGGTTTGAAGTGTGACCGGATGGTGTCTCCCAAGAGTGATGGCTTGCCTCATCAGAGCCGTCGTTAAGGTCCACCCATTTTGTGCCATATGTGACCAGGGCTGTGCAGTTCATGGAACTCTCTCCAACTTCCTCTCTGTTCCCTGGTGAAACCGGTGTTTGAGATCCACCTTTGCAAGGGTTTTCAAGCTTCTTGATCCGCTTCTTCATCTCCTTAATGCACTTGGCCATCTTGTGGATGGTTTTGTCTTGGTACTTGCACCATTGTTGGAGAATACCAATCTTTTGTTCAGCTCGGTTTGATCTCTTCTCCATGCTGCGACCTGGTCTTTATGCTTCCCAGCTAGCGCGCCCAACTCGGAGTGTTTTGCGATCGTTTGTGCGACTTGGTATTACCAGTTCCCAGGCCGCATGACCAAGGCGCACACTCTCAACACTTAGGCGTCTCAGCATCTCTTTTTTTTTTGTGTGCGACCTGGTCTCTATGCTTCCAGCCAGCACGCCCAACTCGGGGTGAATTGCGAGTGGACGTGCGGATTAGCTTCCCTTGCTTCAGGCCGCAGCAACCACTCGCAGAACTTTGGACTTAAGATACCTCGGCCATTCCTCTTTTGGTGCGGCCTGGCCTCCATGCTTCCCAGGTAGCACGCCTAACTCGGAGTGATTTGCGAGACACCGTGCTGTTTGGTTTCCATTTGTCCCAGGCCGCAGCTCCCACATCGCAGATCTTGGGACTTAATCACTTCGGCCTTTCTCCTCTTGGTGCGGCCTGGTTCCTCTGTTCCTAGCCAGCACGCCTAACCCGGAGTGATTTGCGAGTCTTCATGCGGATTGGACTCCTCTCTTCTTATCCGCAGCACCAGCTAGCACAACCTCGGACTTAGACATTTTGGACTTCTTCTTTTTGGTGCGGCCTGGTCTTCTCTTTTCCCAGGTCGCAGGCCCAACTCGGAGTGAATTGCGAGTGGACGTGCGGGTTAAACTCTTGGACATCAGCTAGCACACCCAACCCGCAGGATTTTCCACTTAGTCACCTTGGCCCCTTCATCTCCTTTGTGCGGCCTGGTCCTCTTTCACCAGGTACCACGCCCAGGCCGGTGTAAATTACGAGTCCTGCTGCGACCTGGGCTCTTCTTGCACCAAGCCGCACATCTAGGTAGCACTGAGGCGTCCTCCAAGTTTTTCAGACCCTAATAACTTCTCTCAGCCCTCTCACATGCTCCATTCCATTCATCACTGAGCTATGTCTTCCAAAAATCACCTAGAACCTGAGACCAACTCACAAAACCCATCAAAAAGTTCTAAAACATAAAAGAAAAGAGAAGAAATCAAAAGAACTATGTACAAAGATAAGCTTGGGGTGTCTCCCAAGAACATTTTGTTTAAAGTCTCTAAGTTTGACTTTGGAAACCTGTTTAACAGGCTGGTGGTGGATCAAGAAGGGGAACTGATGTAGCTTCCTCCTTCCATTGGAGTTTTAAAGGCAGTTCTATAAGCCCACATTGCATCATCTAGCCTTTTGCTCCAATCTTTTCTGCTTGAGCTAACATTCCTTGTGTTTTACTCCATGCTTTCTCAGCAATCCTTCCAAAGTCTTGTTCACAAAATGAGATCCTCCATCAGAGATAACAACCCTGGGTACTCCAAATCTTGGGAAGATAATGCTCTTGAACAGCTTCACTACAACCTTGGAATCATTGGTAGGGGAAGCAATGGCCTCAACCCATTTGGACACATAGTCCACAGCCACAAGAATGTACTGATTCCCATAAGATGAAATGAAGGGCCCCATAAAGTCAACTCCCCATCAATCAAAGATCTCAACCTCTAGAATTGGGTTTTGAGGCATCTCACTCCTCTTTGATATGTTCCCATGCCTCTGACAGGCATCACATGCTGAAACAACTAACTGAGCATCTTTGAACATTGTGGGCCACCAAAACCCACTCTGAAGAACCTTTGCCACAGTCTTGAATGCTCCCATGTGACCCCCAAAAGCTGAACCATGACACTCTTGCAACACAGGTTGCATCTCCTCCTCAGCAAGACACCTTCTATACAGCTGATCTTTGTTCAGGACATAGAGGTAGGGCTCATCCACATGGTATATTTGAACTTCTCTGAAGAACTTCTTCCTGTGGTAAGCATCTAATTCAGGTGGTTCCACTCCACAAGCCAGATAGTTCACAATGTCTACAAACCAAGGCATCCTCCTCTCTTGAATGCTGTCTACTTCTTCAAACTCCAAATAACAATGGAGCACCATCAGTGATTCCTCAAGAAGACTGTCATTAAGAGGGACTTCAGAGTCTATTCTCAACCTAGAGAGATGGTCTGCAGCTCCATTCTCTATACCCTTTTTATCTTGTACTTCCATATCAAACTCCTGAAGTAGAAGAACCCATCTCAATAGTCTTGGCTTAGCATCCTTCTTGGTCATCAGATACCTGAGGGCTGCATGATCAGTATATACAATGACTCTTGATCCCACCAGGTAGCTTCTGAATTTGTCAAAGGCAAAGACTATTGCCAGCATTTCCTTCTCAGTAGTAGCATACTTCTCTTGTGCAGAGTCAAGTGTTCTACTGGCATAGTAGATAACATGTAGCTTCTTGTCTTTCCTTTGCCCAAGAACTGCTCCAACAGCAAAATCAGATGCATCTGTCATAACCTCAAAAGGAAGGGACCAATCTCGTGCCTGGACTATTGGTGCACTGACTAATGCATCCTTGATCATCTTGAAGGCCTCTTCACATTCAGCATCAAAGATGAAATCTACTTCTTTACACAACAGCCTTGTCAAGGGTCTGGCTATTCTTGAGAAGTCTTTGATAAATCTTCTGTAAAACCCTGCATGCCCAAGGAACTCCTTATCCCTTTGACTGAAGTGGGAGTTTGCAGATTCACCATCACTTCCACCTTTGCTCTGTCAACCTCTATGCCCTTCTCAGATATCTTGTGCCCAAGAACTATTCCTTCCTGCACCATGAAGTGGCACTTCTCCCAGTTCAACACCAAGTTATGCTGCTCACATCTCTCCAAGACCTGTGACAAATTAAAGAGACAATCCGAGAAGGAGGAGCCATAGACACTAAAATCATCCATGAACACCTCCACCTTCTCTTCAATTATGTCAGAGAATATATGCATCATGCAACGTTGAAATGTGGCAGGGGCATTACAGAGACCAAAAGGCATTCGCCTGTATGCAAAGGTGTCATAAGGGCATGTGAATGTTGTTTTCTTTTGATCCCGGGGATCTATGGGAATTTGGAAGAACCCCGAGTACCCATCGAGAAAACAAAAGAAGGGGTGGTTTGCAAGCCTCTCTAACATCTGATCAATGAAAGGCAAAGGAAAATGATCCTTCCTAGAGGCTGCATTGAGCTTTCTATAGTCTATACACATTATGTGCCCTGTGACAGTCCTAGTAGCTATCAGCTCATCCTTCTCGTTTGTAACCACTGTGATCCCACCCTTCTTGGGCACAACATGAACAGGAGACACCCATCTTGAGTCAGAGATTGGGTAAATTATCCCTGCCTCAAGAAGTTTTAGTATCTACTTCTTAACCACTTCCTTAAGGTTGGGGTTAAGACGTCGTTGATGCTCAATAGAGGACATAGATTGGTCCTCTAGGTGGATCCTATGGATGCAAATGTCAGGATAGATCCCTCTAATATCAGCCAAAGAATATCCTATGGCTCTCCTTAACTTTCTTATCTCACTAAGCAATGCACTCTCTTGATGCTCTAATAAGCTATCATTGATGATTACTGGATATGTGGAGTTTAAGCCCAAGAAAGCATACCTGAGACCTGTTGGTAGAGGCTTGAGCTCAACAGGGGGGCATCAGCCTCATTCCAATCCTTGTTCAAGCTGCATTGGCTCATTTCTGCTCCTTTGATAGCCAAGACCTCAGAGCCCCTTTGTTCCAGTTCCAAAAACCTTGTCTCAGGACCCAACTCTCTAGCATTGTCCAAATACAACTTGTACCCCTCACTTGCTTCTGCTAAGAGCCCATTTTCTCCTTGTTCTTTAGTTAGAGCAGCTGGTGAGTGTTTGTAAACGGGGTTGGTTGTTTTCGTTTTACTAAGCTTCAGGTCTTAAATTTATAACCCCTAAATGTCTGCAAGTGCACAGATGTGCGCTGTAGTACTTAGGGTATCGATCCACTGAGACTTAGTTGTTTCAGTACGAATTCACTGAACTAAAAAGGTTTTGGTTTTGGTTTTGGGTTTGGTTTTGGGTTTTGGTTGTCACTAAATCTAAACTAGAAAGCAAAGAAAACAAAAGCAATTGAAGGCAATTAAAACAAGTAAAAAGCGATTAAACTAAGGCTAATGAAAGCAGGTAATAAGCGAATAAATCAAAGACAAATTGAAAGCAGGAAAAATCGAATAAGAAGCAAAGGTTGTAAGCAATGAAAGACAAACATTGGGGCTCAAGGGGAATTCGCAGGGGTTCATGGTCTATGCTAGCTCGATTTTAAACAAGTGATAAAGGTAATCAACTACGTATATTCTAGAACTCGAGGCACGGAAGTATGAATAGCCTACTTTCGCAGCACTAAACAACTATCTCTCGCAACCCTAATCAGTAGGTTTCCACTCTGATTCTGGAAGGGGGAAGATGCAATAGCAGAACAAGACTCATCAATATTCACAACTCAACTACAGGTAGGTTTCCACTCCTATAGAAGAATTGCTCGTTTCACCCTAGTTCAGACAATCAATGAAAGCTTTCGCAACATATCATATCAGATCGGCTTCTAAGTGGTCAGCAAAGAATCACGCAGTAAGATTAAAGGCAAACGAAGAACATCTAGAAGATTATAAATCCTAAATCTATCAATTCATAAGCAAAGACACATGAAATTCCCTTTGAACAATCCCTTTAAACCCAACTGGGTAACTACTCAAACATATTGTAAATAATCATCACAGAGTATTAAAAGTTGCAGGAAATTAAAGAAAAGAAGGAAGAAGAACGAAGAACGGAAGCGACGACGGAGGTGCGATGTCTTCCTCCAGCGGCGGCTCCTCCTCCAAGGGCGGCGGCCTCCTAGGGTTTAGAAGCCGAAAATCTCTATCTCTCTCTCTAAGTTTGTCTCTCCTTCGATTCCCCTCTTTAGAATGACCTAAAGGGGGTATTTATAGCTTCTGGGGTGGTTCTGGACACTTAGGGCTTCAAAAATAACGAGAGGAATTGATCTGGGCTTTAATTAAGTCATCGGGAAAGTGAACGACCAAAATCCGCGGTTGCGGTGGCTCTACCCGCGGGAAAATGGGTGTTGGCCGCGGTCCCGACACTTGCTCTCTTCCGGAACTGCATTTTTTGTCATTCTTGCATCGTGAGTATCTGAAGATCTAACCGTTGGATTGTCTCCAAACCAAGTGAATTAGAAAGCTGGTTGGATCCTCTATGTTGTCTCATATTTTGGGGGTGATCAGACGGTGAGAAGGTCTTCATCGCTTGTCATACTTCTGACGGTCTGCATTTATCCAAAATTGCTCATTTGTTCCAAATTGCATATCTTTTGTCCAAGTTTCCTGTAAAGTCTTTTGAAACTCTAAAACATTGACAACACTTTAAAAACCTTTGAAAACAGAGTTAAAACACCTGCATAAGATACAATTATGATCCATTAAAGTGGTCAAAATACGGTGTTATCAACTCCCCCAGACTTACCTTTTTGTTTGTCCTCAAACAAACTTAAGTCAGGAAAGAAATTTTTGAAAATCGCAGGAACTAAATAATATCTCAGTGACCGTCCTTTTAAACCATAACTTATCGTGAAACATCTATTTGGATCTGGTCTAGAAAATTCTCACCAAAATACAAGCAAACTAGTCCTTTAATCCGTCATGCGAAAATCTACACACTTAGATCTAACTCCCAGCTAGCTCTCTACATTCATTAAGTATAGTAGTGAATTCTCATCAAAGACATTATTCAGGGTAGACGGCGTTTGGCATTAAGGCTATTTAAGTGGTAGAGCTTATGTGTTTAGGGTTACCTGAAGCATATGGAGGATGCAAGATATTATGCAAAATCGCAAGAGAGAGAAGGACCTGTTGATGACCGCAGATTTTCAGTCACTTCTCCTTAGCAAAATGTTGTTGCATAATCTTCCTCCTTTGTTGTAAACAGCTGTTCCCCCAGACTTAGATCTTTTCTGGGAATCATAAAGATAATCTCCAAAACTCCATATAATCAGATCAAGCTTGCCTCAAGTATAAAATTCGATCCTCCTAGACTCTCTAAGGTTTTAATTTCCTCTCCCTTCATATTTTTCTTTTCTTTTTCGGATTTTATTTATTTATTTTTTTTAGAGAGGAAATAACCTTTTATAAAGAGAGATTGTAAGGGACGAAATTGTACCAAGATTTTGAAGTTTTTCCAAGGCAAACTGAATTATCTCCTTTTGTTGAATCATTCCAATGAAATCGCAGGTCTCTGTCTTCAGTGACTGAAAACCGCGTTGATGCTCTTTCTCTCCGACGATTTTGCACATATCTGCATATAGAACAATGAAAAACAAGAATGCATGTGGTTTGAAAGAGGTTAGGTTTGGTGGGAAACTAGCTAAAGATAAACTAGCCATTCAGGATCAACAAAGAGTGGTAAAAGGATAAAGGAGTCGTGAATGTATGATTCGTTTCCCTGATCTAACGCTTCAATGAGAAAATTAAGTCAAAATTTATTCCAGATAAAATGAGCTAGTATATCATGTGAGAAAGAATCTCCATGAATAGAAGTCCTCTGGTGGGATTTCGTAATGCAAGTACTTAGCTACCGCCTAGTCTAGGCCTAGATCACAAAAAGAGCAAAAAACGAGGAAATAGCGTAGAAGCACACTGGTCTAATTCATCACAGTATTGTTTATTGTGTTCCTGGTTTGAAAACTTTTGAAAAACATTTTGAAAACGATTTTTGAAATTTTTTTTTCTTTTTTTTTTTAATGAAAAACATATTGAAAATTTTTTTGAAAATTTTTTATGTGTCCAAAACAAACTAATAACAAATCAAATTTCATTAGTAACAGATGAACATCCTCCCCCAGACTTATTTCACACTGTCCTCAGTGTGATAAATCTTGGAAAGAATGGTAAAGAAAGTAGAAAAGTTGAAATGTTTAAGTGAACTTATCGTGATGGAGAGTGCTGCTCGTCTTTTTTATTTTTTCTTCCTTATTGAAAACCTGAAATTAAATGAAACAGAAACAAAGCAATGGAAATAGAAAATAAAGGTCAAAGGGAAATAGATAAAATACCAAGTTGGTTGCCTACCACTAAGCGCTTGTTTCAAGTCATTAGCTTGACATTGTTGCTCGATTAGACTTAACCGGGGTCGTGACACTCCTTGGTCTCATCATTGGCCGATGATGGATCAATCAAAAACATCACTTCTCTTTCGTCTTCGGTTTCTTCAGCCAGATATGGCTTTACACGTTGTCCATTCACTGTGAATGAGTTTTTGGTTCTGTCCCACAGGACAATGGCTCCGTATGGTTTGACTTCCTTTATCGTGAAGGGTCATGACCATCTTGAACGTAATTTTCCTGGAAAAAGCTTAAGACGAGAATTGAAAAGAAGTACCTTATCGTTAGGAGAAAAAGTTCTATGAATAATCTTCTTATCATGATATGCTTTAGTCTTCTCCTTGTAGATCTTCGAGTTTTCGTAGGCATTGTGTCGGATTTCTTCTAACTCATGAAGTTGAAGTAGTCTTCTTTCTCCAGCTGTTTTCATGTTCATGTTCATCTCCTTGATAGCCCATTGCGCCTTATACTCAAGTTCTACTGGAAGGTGCACTACAAGAAAACAATCGTTTTCCAACGGTCCATTACGACGGTTTTCAAATCGTCGCAAGCTTACAACGATCTTACGTCTAATTTTAAAACCGTCGTACCACTGTCGTATAAAAAAATCATCGTAAACTCGACGTACAATTTACGACGAATTACGACGATTATACATCGATAACGACAGATTTGCTAGTAAATGTAAAATCGTCGTAAATTCGATGTAAAATTACGACGAATATACGACGACTGCATTTCGATGTACATATTACGACGATTTTACGTCGAAAAAGAAGTTAGGTGAAAAACATTTAAAACATGTTTACCTAACAATTGAAGGGGAAAGATTTTATCGCATAATCGTCGTAAACTCGTCGTAATATTATTTTTGAATGTAAATTCGTCGTAAAATATCGTCGTAAAAGCGTTGTAAAGCCCGGAATTTTCCTATAAATAGATCTTCATTCCTTCTTTCAATCACAACACATCATCATTCAAACATAAGAGCATCTTCATCTTTGAGACCCATTGTAGGTGTCTTAAATTTTAGTATAGTGTTGTAAATCCTTATATATTGGGTTGTCCATTGCTGGAAACCCGAATTAAGAGTTATATTACTTTGATAAAAAGAAGTATTAATATTATAAGGTTAATTTACTCCATTCACGTGGCTAGACGTGACACAATTGTCTAATCAATAAAAAGAGATAGTATTTTGAGTTTATTTTCAAGATGTCTATATACGAGCTAAGAAGTTGGATGTATATGCGTAAAGATTCAGATGGGGCGTTGACAGAAGAGTTCAATAACGGGTTAGAAATATTTATGTTTCAGGCTACAAATATGGAGAGAACGAAAGATAGTGGGAAGATGTTTTTTCCTTGTTTGAAATGCAAGAATACGAGGTATACACTAACCAAAACCGTGTGGACGCATTTATTAAATAGAGGGTTTATGCCGCAATATTTTGTTTGGTATCTACATTGAGAAGGATATGGCAGTAATACTCATGGGAATACTGGTAGTAGTAGTAATTATCAAAGTCATGTTGATATTGATGAATCGAATTATGGTCATCAGCCTAATCAGTATCAATATGATCAAAGTATAGATCATGATAGGATGCACGAAATGGTGACTGATGCATTTCATGAAACGCATACTGGTAATGCTGTTGAGGAACCTAATGTAGATGCCAAACAATTTTATGATTTGTTAGACAATGCTAATCAGCCAATCTACGAAGGATGTAGAGAAGACTTGTCTAAATTATCGTTGGCAGCTAGGATGATGTCAATTAAAACAGATCTTAACCTGGCTGTGGTTTGCATGGATGATTGGGCTGATCTTCTGAAGGAGTATCTACCGGAGGATAACTTGGCAGCGGGAACATACTATGAAATTCAGAAGTTGATTTTTAGTCTTGGTCTACCTTCTGAGATGATAGATGTATGTGTTGACAACTGTATGATTTTTTGGAAAGATGATAATCAGCTGGAGGAATGTCGATTTTGCCAAAAACCAAGATACAGGCCGCAAACTGGTGGGTGTAAAAGGATACCGTACCAACGTATGTGGTATCTCCCTATAACTGATAGGTTAAAACGGCTTTATCAATCTGAAAGGACAGCTGAATCAATGAGATGGCATGCAGAACATACACAAGTAGATGGAGAAGGTGTTCATCCATCAGATGCAAAGGCATGGAAACACTTCAATATGGTATACCCAGATTTTGCTAAGTTCAAACGGAATGTCTATCTTGGTTTGTGCACTAATGGTTTTAGTCCATTTGGTATGTATGGTAGAAAATATTCATTATGGCCAGTAATCCTAACTCCTTATAACCTTCCTCCAGATTTGTGCATGCAAAGGGAATTTCTTTTCCTAAGTATTTTGGTTTCAGGTCCAAATCATCCGAAGCGAGCTCTCGATGTATTTCTGCAGCCACTCATACATGAGTTGAATCAGTTATGGTATACTGGCGTTCGTACATATGACTATTCTACGAGGAAAAATTTTACTATGCGGGCTGTGCTTATGTGGACAATAAGCGATTTCCCCGCTTATGGTATGCTATCAGGATGGACTACACATGGGAGGCTATCTTGTCCTTATTGTCTTCATCGAACTGATGCGTTTTAGCTAAAACATGGTAGAAAAACTTGTTGGTTTGATTGTCACCGGAGGTTTTACCGGATAACCATCCATATCGGAGGAACAAGAGGTTATTTATGAAGAACAAAAGTGTACATGTCCCTCCACCCGTTAATTTAACAGGAGCTGATATACAGGCGCAAATCGATCATTGGAGGGGAGAGGAAACAGTAACGCGTGGGGGAAACTGGTACACTCCTGCAAATATGCCTGAAGGTTATGGAGTTCATCATAATTGGCACAAGAAAAGTATCTTTTGGCAACTACATTATTGGAAAGATCATCTGCTCAGACACAATCTTGATGTCATGCACATTGAAAAAACTTTTTTGATAACATCATGCATACAGTTATGAACGTAGCGGGAAGAACAAAAGACAATGGTAAGTCAAGATTGGACTTGCCTGATTTATGAAACAGAAGTGAGTTGCATCTACTGAGAAACGGGAAAGCACCGGTTCCTGTATTTCGGTTGAGTGCAGATCAAAAGTCAGCATTGTTCAGATGGGTTTCTTCTGACATTAAATTTCCTGATGGGTATGTCTCTAATCTTTCCAAATCTGTTGAGAAGGGGGTAAAGTTTGCTGGGATGAAAAGCCATGACTGCCATGTGTTTATGCAACGATTATTTCCATTTGCATTTGCTGAACTCTTGCCCAAAAACGTCCATGAAGCTATTGGAGGCATTGGTGCTTTTTTCGGGATCTTAGTACACGAACATTATCAGTTGATGTAATATCACAACTGGCATTGAATATTCCAATCTTGTTGTGCAATTTGGAAAAGATCTTCCCACCATCATTTTTTGATGTTATGGAACATCTTTCTGTTCATCGCCCACACGAAGCAGAGCTCGGTGGACCCGTTCAGTACAGGTGGATGTATCCGTTCGAGCATTTCATGAAGCATCTTAAAGGTAAAGCCAAAAACCTAGCTAAAGTGGAAGGCTCAATTGTGGCGGGAAGCTTGACGCAAGAGACTTCACACTTCACTTCATACTATTTTGCACCGAAAGTACGAACACGCAAAAGAGCTACTCTGACATATTCTCGCCGATCGGACGTCTTAGTGGAAAACTAAAAGAAGTTTGGTGGTCCAATGAAAAAGATTATCACAGTGCACATACGTATATCCTATTAAATTGTGAAGAGTTGTCATCGTATGAAAGGTACTTTTTAATGAATAATATCTTTATATGAGTTGTCAGTATTAATAACTATTTGTTGTTTTTCTCAGCACATTTGTTGATAAGGTTAAAGAATGCATATCTGGGGTTTCTGAAACTGAAATCAATGATCGTAAAGATCAACACTATGCCTAGTGGTTAAAAGGACAAGTACGTATAAAATTTTAATTAAAAGACTACTTTAATTTGCTATATATCCAAATCAAGAAATTAAAGCGGTATTTTTTTCTTATTAGGTGGACCCGAATGATCCGGATGAATTTCCAACATGGTTCCATGAGTTACTACTAGGTCCGATGGCAAAAATAACTACAGCCTCAATGTATTTCACTCGGGGCTATGTTTTTCACACATACCGTCACGGTGCAAAGCGGGCGACAACTAACTATGGAGTTTGTGTGAGGGGTGAAATAGATTTTTATGGAGTTCTGCAAGAAATAATTGAAGTAGAGTATCCTGGATTGTTAAAGCTGAAAACTGTTCTCTTCAAATGTGATTGGTTTGATCCAACTGTTGGAAGAGGGGTACGTCTAAACAAGTTTGGAGTTGTTGACGTGAACAAATCACGACGGTACAATAGGTTTGAGCCATTTATATTAGCTTCTCAAGCAGAACAGGTAACGTTTCTGCCATACCCTCAAGTTCGATCAACAGGAATTTCATGGTTAGCTGTAGTTAAAGTGGCTCCGAGGGGCAAGATTGTAGGGGTTGAGGATGTTCCACTTCAACAGGACACTTGCGTAGATCTGTCTGAACCAGATGTTAATGAGGACATTCTCTTAATAGACCCTCGGAACAGGCAAGTTGAAGATCTTCCCGATGGTACAGAAGAAGAAGAAGAGTACACTATTTCGTCGTAAAATTGTCGTAATGTTGAAATCCAAGAATTTGAATCTTTTATACCTTATTGGTTGTAAGGTATTTCACAAATGTTTTTGATAGGTTATCTTATTTTATATGAAATGCTATCAATGTGATCAAAATCAAAAATTTGAAAAAAACATACATATTTACAAGTTCATGCATGTTTTCGTAAATGTTAAGTGAAAGGTTATATATTAGACTACGGAATTTCGATATTTACTATCTCATGTCATAAATCCATCATACATGCAAAGTTGTAAACCTTTTGCTATATGTTAGGATACAATAACCTTTGCATTGTTCTTTATGCAATATCCCATTTATAAGATTTAGGGTTTAATCACTTTTTTAAAAAACTTCGTAAAACCGTCGTAATATAATCGTAACTTTACGACGGTTTTACGACTAAGTTCCCTAAAACCGTCGTTGAACTGTCATAACGTTTGCACCGTATAGGCTCTTGATCCGAGGTACGAGGTTATAAACGTTTAGACGTTACGACGATTTTACGATGGTTTTGGGTAAAATCGTCGTAAAACCGTCGTAACGGTCAAACGCTCCCATCACGACACGTGTCATGTCATGCAGTGGACCGACTGTTATATAACCAAATCGTCGTAAAATCGTCGTGTCATGTCATGCAGTGGATCACAAAATCTATATAAGGGACGCGAGTTTTCCCCCTTTCGTCGCTCATTCCTCTCTTCTCCCCTCTCTCTCTACAAAACTTTCTCTCTCTAAACCCTAAACCTCTCCCTCTCTCCCTACTCTCCCAGCCAATACTTGTAAGTTTTTTTTTTAAATTAATTTCATTACATATTCTTTTAGATTTAGGTTTGGAATTTAGATTTAGGTTCGGAATTTAGATTTAGGTTTCGGAATTTAGATAGGCCCGGATTTTTTTTAAATAAATATTTGAAAAATTAGTAAACAAATTTTTTTAAATTTTGTAGATTCTGTTGATATGGCTCCTCGGGCCAATAGATTTCACTACCGACAGCTGGTCGATTCTGACGGTTCGGCCCCGTCTACCTCGGCGACCGGATCAGCCATCCCGGAGTCCTCGGGAACACAACGGACGGTTTCCCAATCGGTCGTTGTACCGCAGCCGGCACCGCCTCCACCACCACCAGCCGAACCAGCGGCTCCCGCACCGGCCGATCCTGAAGCTGATCTGATCCCGCCTGTACCGTATGCCCAGTTTACGGTACAGGATCTTCTGGCACAGCCGGGTCGTGAGACCATGAACAAACTTGACCCAGATCGAGCCCCGGGAACATTTTGGTATGTAATTTTTTTCCTACAATATTTTTAAATTAATTAATATTTATTCTTATATATTTGAAATTAATTTACTTTTCTCTTTCTATTTGACTAGGTTTACGACCGACAATGCAGTCCGTCGTAACGTTGTAGATATCATCAAGGGGTTTTTCGTACAACCCCATACCAGCTGGAAGAAGCTGGATCAGGCCACACTTGACACTTTGTTCAAGTGTTTTGCGGTAAGTAATTTACAATTTCGTTTAATTTTAATTTTTAAATTTAACTTTTTACAATAATTACTAACTTTTTTTTTTCCTAGCAAAACTGGCATTGGGAAACATCCGCACACGGACGTGTGGAGACGGCCTTCAAGGAGAAGTTCAAATTCCTCCTCAACAACACCATTTCCGACTGGAAACAGAAGTGGGAGGTTGACGGCGACAAGGCCAAGCAGGCGCCTATGGCCAATTTCGTCTGGCGGGGCCTTGTCCAGTACTGGTTGGATCCGCACAACCAGACTACGGCCGCCAAGTGTTCCGGATTTAGGTAAGTAGTTAATTCCATTAATATTTACATTATTTGTTGTTATTAATTCTTATAATATTTTCTAATGAAAATATTTTTCAGGAACGCTACTGACGATGCGGGAAATCGGAAGAACGTTCCGCACAATTCCGGCCAGATTTCTTTTGCCGAAAGACGGCTTATGATGGTAAGTAAATTAAAATTACTGATTTTTTTGTTTTCAAATAATTAACCCTTATTTGTCGATACTAATTTTTTCATTTTGATTTTGTAGGTCGAAGATAACGGAGGAGAACTTCCTTCGATGACAAAGGTTTTCGCCGAGACGCATAAGAAGCGGAACAGCGAATTCACGGATCCTCGGGCGGAGGAGATCTACAACCCCGCCTGTGCGGCGATCGAGGAGCGACAGACGCAGCTGACTTAGCAGGCGCGTCAAACGTCTCCCGGAGGTAGCTCGGTCCAATCGACCCCGGCGCTGACGGTGGCGGAGATGGACCAGATTTTCGAAGAGGTAAATTTAATTATTATATTTAATTAATGTAACTTTAGTTTTAAATTGAATTTCTAACCATAATGTTTTTAAATATTTGTAGGTTGCCCCAAAGAAAAAGGGGCGGATATTAGGGATGGGGTCCATCCGTGATACCCCGAGAGCTACGGCGACTGGTCACGTCCAGGTCCCGGATCCGGTTATCCGCCAGGAGATCGATCAGATGCGGACCCGTTACGAGACGAGGATCGACCAGCTCTACGGTCTCTTCGAGATCATGGGAGCCGACAATCCGGTGCTCATGGCCCACTTGGACAAGTTGTGGGCTGATGGGGTTGTCGGATCGTCTGCCGCCGGGTCATCCACTAGGACGCAACCGCTGGTGTAGACGGACGAGGAGATGTTCTGATCTCTCGGGGTTGAGCTTCCTAGAGCTGGAGACCAAGCGCCGGCGGAAGCATCAAACCGAAGACCCGGGCTTTACGACGATTTACGATGAAATGATTAAATACTTTACGATTCATTTACGACGATTTTTGCGTCGTACATTTTACGACGATCTTACGTCGATCATTAACGACCACTTAACGACGGTCCAGGCGACCAAGTCGACGCAATTCGATGTAAAGTCGTCGTAAACTGTACGACGCATTTACGACGATTTTGTTCCCCTCGATGTTACGACGAAACGAAACCGTCGTATATTATACGACGATTTTACGACGATTTTACGACGATTTGTCTATTACAACGATGACTTTACGACGATTTTGTAATCGTCGGTAGTTCGTCGTAATAGCCCTATTACGACGAAATAACGACCATTTTGGCCGTCGTAAAATGATGTTTTTCTTGTAGTGGTGACATGCTTTTCCGTAAACTAGGTTGAATGGTGTTGTTCCTAATGGTGTCTTGAATGTTGTTCGGTATGCCCATAATGCGTCGTCAAGCTTGGTAGACCAATCCTTGCGATGAACTGCAGTTGTTTTCTGCAAAATCGACTTGATTTCTCTGTTTGAGATCTCTACTTGATCGCTGGTTTGGGGATGGTATGGAGAAGCAACTTTATGTGTAACTTCATTCTTTCTAAGAAGATTCTCGAAAACTCTGTTGATGAAGTGCGATCCTCTATCGCTTATCACAATTCTAGGAACTCCAAAACGCGGGAATATAACAGATTTAAACAGCTTCATGACAACTTTTGCATCATTGGTGGGACTAGCGACTGCTTCTACCCACTTAGAGATGTAGTCTACTGCTACTAAGATGTATTGGTTTCCAAAAGAAGTAGGAAAGGGTCCCATAAAATCAATTCCCCAGACATCGAAAATTCGACTTCGAGAATAAATTTTGAGGCATCTCATTCCTTTTACTTATGTTGCCCATCCTTTGGCATTTATCGCATCGCGAGATATAAGCTTGAGTATCTTTGAACAAAGTAGGCCACCAAAAACCAGCTTGTAAGATCTTTGAAGCGGTTTTGAAAGTTGCGAAGTGTCCTGCGTAAGACGAGCTTTGGCATCCGAATAAAATTCGTTCCATCTCTTCTTCAGCCATGCATCTTTGGAATAACCCATCAGCACATCTCTTATAGAGATAGGGTTCATCCCAAAAATAATGTTTTATGTCTTTCAGGAACTTTTTCTTCCTATAACCAAAGAATTGTGGTGGTTCTACATCAGCTGCTAGGTAATTTGCTATGTGCCTAAACCATGGGGTGTTGAAAGCATCTGCTCGTCGCATGAGTTGACGTGGTGGTGCGGTATTTGCGTTGGTGGGGGTAGTATCTATTGCATAGATGTTTTCTTCAGGCAAACTGTCATTTAAAGGCAATCTTTCTTCAACTCGAATTCGTGAAAGATGGTCTGCAACTCCATTATCTGCTCCTTTCCGATCTCGAATTTCGATGTCAAATTCTTGCAGTAGGAGGATCCATCTTATCAACCGAGGTTTAGCGTCTTTCTTAAACATTAAATACTTGATTGCAGCATGATCAGTATGAACTACAACCTTAGATCCTACGAGATAAGAACGGAATTTTTCAAATGCAAATACGACAGCTAGAAGTCTTTTCTCTGTTGTAGCATAATTGCATTGAGCTTCGTCTAGAGTTCTGCTTGCGTAGTAGATTACGTGCAGTTTCTTATCTTTTCGTTGGCCAAGCACTGCTCCGACTGCATAGTCACTTGCATCGCACATGATTTCGAAGAGGAGTTCCCAATCAGGTGCTTGCACGACTGGAGCGGAAACAAGGGCTTGTTTGATCTTATGAAACGCGGCTAAGCACTCATCATCGAACTCAAAGTTCGTTTCCTTGCAAAGCAAACGCGTAAGAGGTCTAGCTATTTGAGAAAAGTCTTTTAAGAAGCGCCTATAGAATCCTGCGTGTCCTAAGAAACTACGAATTCCTTTTATGTTTGTGGGTGGTTGTAGGCTGGTCATGACTTCGATTTTGGCTTTGTCAACTTCAATACCGTTTCCGGAAATTCTGTGCCCAAGCACGATTCCGTCTCGTACCATGAAGTGACATTTTTCCCAATTTAATACTAAATGCTTATCTTCACATCTTTTACCAAGGTTGCCTAAGCATTTTTCAAAAGAAGATCCATAGACAGAGAAATCGTCCATGAACACTTCCATGAAATCCTCAATAAAATCTGTGAAGATCGACATCATGCACCGCTGGAAGGTATCATGCACCGCTGGAAGGTAGCAGGTGCATTACACAATCCAAAAAGCATACGTCTGTAAGCAAACGTGCCATATGGACAAGTGAATGTCGTTTTTTCTTGATCCTCTGGGCGAATAGGAATTTGGAAAAATCCGGAGTATCCATCAAGAAAGCAATAGTAAGGGTGATTAGCTAATCTTTCTAGCATTTGATCTATGAAGGGAAGTGGAAAATGATCTTTCCTAGTTGCTGCATTCAGCTTCCGGTAATCGATGCACATACGATGTCCAGTTACTGTTCTTGTAGCGATCATTTCATCTTTATCATTTTTAATGACAATGACTCCTCCTTTCTTCGGGACAACATGAATTGGGCTAACCCAAGTGCTATCTGAGATAGGAAAGATTATTCCAGCTTCTAAAAGCTTCATAATCTCCTTCTTAACAACATCCATTAGTTAGGGTTCAGTCTCCTTTGACTTTCGATTGAGTTTTTAGCATTATCCTCTAGATTTATCTTGTGCATACAAAGATCTGGAGAGATTCCAGGTATGTCATCAAGTGAATATCCTAAGGCTTTTCTATGCTTTCTCAGCTCAGTCAACAGCATTGTGGTTTCTTTTTCCGTCAAACCAGAGTTTATTTTGACAGGATAAGTAGAATTTGGTCCAAGGAAGGCGTACTTAAGTCCGACGGGAAGAGGTTTAAGCTCGACTTTAGGGGCTTTAAGCTCACTCCAAGGATTGTTAATTGCTGCAGCAGTGTCTTTAGGAGGTGTAGGAATGTTTTTTTGGTCCTTAAGATCTAGATAGTGTAGAGGTTTCCTATAAGTTTCAAACTTATCAAGCATACGTGCGCATTCACTCAAAATTCCTTCAAGGAAATTGCGTTCATCTTTTGCAGGTGAAAGCGTGACACTTAAAAGGTCATCTAGAAGCAGATCTTCATAGACTTCCTCAATAATTCCGTCTAACTCATCAACCCAACAAATTTTGCCATCCAAAGTTGGTTTATCGAAACTTTTGTTCATGTCAAATTGCATAACTGAACCGGCTAGATGAAGGTCAATTTTTCCTTCAGGAACATTGATTATGGCTCCGGCTGTAGATAAGAATGGTCTTCCAAGAATAAGTGGATCCTTAGGTTCTTTTTCTAGTTCTAGAACTACGAAATCGGTTGGTATGGAACATTTTTCGATTTCGACGGGAACATCTACTAAGATACCTACAGGTTGTCTAACGGAACGATCAGCTAGTACTAAAGATATCTTAGTGGGTTTGAAAGTGTGATGTCCTAAATGTTTTTCTACTGAAAGAGGCATCATGTTTATGCTGGATCCTAAATCACAGAGAGCACGCTCAAAAGCTACATCATTGATGGTGCATGAAAGTACAAAGCTTCCAGGATCGTTTTTCTTTTCAGGGATTCGGCTTTGCAGGATAGAACTACATTCATGGGTTATCATCATAACGCCTTCTTCAAGAGTTAAAGAATTTGTTAGAATACTCTTCATGTATTTTCTTAAAGCAAGAATCATAGCACAAGCTTCTACGAAAGGTAATCTCACATTTAATTGATCAATTAGCTCTTTCAGCTTAGCTTTTTCTTTCTCTTTCTTAGGGGCTCTTAAGGCTCTAGGATATGGAGGTTTAGGTTTATAGACACGAGTTGGTGGAGGTGGAATCGGGTCTTCTCCGAGGATTTCCCGGGATGTATCTTCTCTTACTTCTTCTCCATCCTTTTCTCCCACCATTTCTTTTTCAACATCTTCATTCATGATTCTTTCTTTTTCTTTCTCCTTTTCCTTACCCTTTTCCTCATCTTCGAGATCTTTAGGAAATTCAGGCTCTTTGTAAGCTAATCCACTCCTAAGTGTGGTAGCTTTCACATGATCGGAGGGATCTGCTTCACTTGAGCTTTCGAAAGAATTTTCACTTGGCTCCTCTTCAGAATTTTCTAAGTTTTTAGAATTAGTTTTGGCCATTATGCTAAGGAGGGTGGATAATCTTTCATCGAAATCCTTCTGCATCTCTTTTAGTTCAGATCTAAGATCACTAATCTCTTTAGACCTAGATTTTTCAAGCTCTAGAATTCTTTTGTTTAGGTTTTCAGCTTCAGAAGAGGGGAAACTAGGATATGAAACAGGATTAGATTGAATACCCAAGATTGGTTCGGGAGGTGGTGTCCAGGCAAGCTCAGAAGACGGTTTCCCGCGGTCAGAAGACTCGCGACCGCGGTGAAACATGTCTTGGCCGCGGTCCGGATGAATGGACCCGCGGTGATCAGAAACGAATGGGAAATCTTGAATTTGATAGACTTCTGCAGTGTTAACCATCCCTTGACCATAAGAATCCATTGGGTTGCCCCAGCCATCAAAGTTACACGTATTGTGTACCCTATTTGGTTGTTGCAATCCAAGATGACTCATTATGTGACGGAGACACTTTATAAATTCCGAAATTTCTTCTTTCTTCTCAGGAAGTGCAGAATTACCAAAGGTTATTTGATTTCGGATGCTGTTTCCTAAATTTTTAATGAAAACGTGAGCATCTTCTACAGATCTAGTTGTGAAATCTCCATTACTTACTATATCAAAAGAGTCTCGCAACTCTGGAGTTATACCGCGATAGAAGATACTTAGCAGGTATTCCTCAGCATATCCATGGTTTGGACAATTTCTTTGGTATTCCCTAAATCTTTCCCAAGTTTCTAAAAGATCTTCATCTTCTTTTTGTTTATAAGTTCTTATCTTCTTTCTTAAGAGATTTGAACGATTTCTAGTGTAAAAACGATTTAGGAAAGCAGTTCTACATGCTGCCCACGTTTTTAGTGAAGCAGGTGGTAAAGATTTTAGCCATTTGCTGGCCTTATCTCTACGAGAGAATGGGAAAAGACTACACTTGTGGTAATCCCCATTCGCTGTAATGGTTGCACATAATTCTTCGAACGTCTTGATATGGTCTATCGGGTTTTCGAATGAATAACCATGGAATTGATTTTGTTGAACTAAATGGATATGAGGTACCTTAATTTCGGTTTTGCCATCCTCTGGTAAGGCTGGTTGAATAGCTCTTCGATCTCCCATGAACTTTTTGAGTGAATTGAAACTTCCAATCAGTTCATCATCATCTTTGTGTTTGACCGATCCGATCAGCTCATTGTCATCATAAATCGGTTCTTCAAACTCATCATCAGTCAGGTCATCATCGCTTGGATCACCATCAACACGATTTGGTGGATCACCAAGAATTCCGGGAACATGTTCCCGGTCTCTCATCTCAGAGAAACCTGAAAAATTCAAAAGAAAAAGTAAAAATAAACAAGTACGTTCTAATGGATTTAAGCTGGGATTCGCAACGAAACAAATTTAAGTCCCCGGCAACGGCGCCAAAAACTTGGTGAGCGTTTGTAAACGGGGTTGGTTGTTTTCGTTTTACTAAGCTTTAGGTTTTAAATTTATAACCCCTAAATGTCTGCAAGTGCACAGATGTGCGCTGTAGTACTTAGGGTATCGATCCACAAAGACTTAGTTGTTTCAGTACAAATTCGCTGCAACGCTTAAATCAGATTAGAACTAAAAAAGTTTTGGTTTTGGTTTTGGGTTTTGGTTGTCACTAAATCTAAAATAGAAAGCAAAGAAAACAAAAGAAATTAAAGGCAATTAAAACAAGTAAAAAGCGATTAAACTAAGGCTAATGAAAGCAGGTAATAAGCGAATAAATCAAAGACAAATTGAAAGCAGGAAAAATCGAATAAGAAGCAAAGGTTGTAAGCAATGAAAGACAAACGTTGGGGCTCAAGGGGAATTCGCAGGGGTTCATGGTCTATGCTAGCTCGATTTTAAACAAGTGATAAAGGTAATCAACTACGTATATTCTAAAACTCGGGGCACGGAAGTATGAATAGCCTACTTTTGCAGCACTTAACAACTATCTCTCGCAACCCTAATCAGTAGGTTTCCACTCTGATTCTGGAAGGGAGAAGATGCAATAACAGAACAAGACTCATCAATATTCACAACTCAACTACAGGTAGGTTTCCACTCCTATAGAAGAATTTCTCGTTTCACCCTAGTTCAAACAATCAATGAAAGCTTTTGCAACATATCATATCAGATCAGCTTCTAAGTGGCCAACAAAGAATCACACAGTAAGATTAAAGGCAAACGAAGAACATCTAGAAGATTATAAATCCTAAATCTATCAATTCATAAGCAAAGACAAATGAAATTCCCTTTGAACAATCCCTTTAAACCCAACTGGGTAACTACTCAAACATATTGTAAACAATCATCACAGAGTATTGAAAGTTACAGGAAATTAAAGAAAAGAAGGAAGAAGAACGAAGAACGGAAGCGACGACGGAGGCGCGATGTCTTCTTCCAGCGGCCGCTCCTCCTCCAAGGGCGGCGGCCTCCTAGGGTTTAGAAGCCGAAAATCTCTCTCTCTCTCTCTAAGTTTGTCTCTCCTTCGATTCCCCTCTTTAGAATGACCTAAAGGGGGTATTTATAGCTTCTGGGGTGGTTCTGGACACTTAGGGCTTCAAAAATAACGAGAAGAATTGATCTGGGCTTTAATTAAGTCGTCGGGAAAGTGAACGACCAAAGTCCACGGTCGCGGTGGCTCTACCCGCGGGAAAATGGGTGTTGGCCGCGATCCCGGCACTTGCTCTCTTCCGGAACTGCATTTTCTCTCATTCTTGCATCGGGTGTATCTGAAGATCTAACCGTTGGATTGTCTCCAAACCAAGTGCATTAGAAAGCTGGTTGGATCCTCTATGTTGTCTCACATTTTGGGGGTGATCAGACGGTGAGAAGGTCTTCATCGCTTGTCATACTTCTGACGGTCTGCATTTATCCAAAATTGCTCATTTGTTCCAAATTGCATATCTTTTGCCCAAGTTTCCTGTAAAGTCTTTTGAAACTCTAAAACATTGAAAACACTTTAAAAACCTTTGAAAACAGAGTTAAAACACCTGCATAAGATACAATTATGATCCATTAAAGTGGTCAACATACGGTGTTATCAGCAGCTTGAAGAGGATCCTCAGTGTTCAGTTCCTCAAGCAACTCATCAGCCAACTGATCCATTGTCTCCACATAGAAACATTGACTTTCAATGGTGGGCTTCTTCATCATCTCATTCACATCAAACTTGAGCTTTTCAGACCCAAGTTGAAGCTCTATTATCCCACCTCTCACGTCAATTATGGCTCCTGCAGTTGCCAATAATGGCCTGCCCAAGATAAGAGGATCAACTGGTTCCTCAACCATTTCCAGCACAACAAAATCTGTTGGAACCTCAAAACCACCTATCTTAACAGGTAGTTCTTCCAACATACCAACAGGCAATCTAACTGATCTATCTGCAAGGATAAGAGAGATTCTTGCAGGTTTGAAGACTCTAAAGCCCAGCTTCTTTGCTATGGAGAATGGCATCAACCTGACTGATGCTCCTAGATCACAAAGACATCCATAGAATAGAAGAGGTCCAATGGCACAAGGGAGTGTGAAACTCCCTGGATCAGTCAACTTTCTTGGAATGGACTTCTTCTGAATTATAGCACTGCATTCATGACTTAGTACCACCATGCCTTGAAGTTCTTTAGTTTTGTTCAGAATGGCATCCTTCAAGAACTTCCCCATCTTTGGAATCATTAAGAATGCATCAATGAGAGGAATAGTGAGTGGTGTCTCATTGAGTGCCTTCTCAAATACAGCTCTTGCCTTGTCCACAAGCTGCTTCTTAAATCTCCCTTGAAATGGGAGCTTGGGTTGGTATGGAGGTGGTGGCACATATACCTTTTCAGGTTCAGGTTCCTTTGCTACCTCTTTACCATTTTCTGTCCTTGGTTTCTCAGCAACTTGATCATCTTTTAAGGTGGCCTCCCCCTCAGGTTGATCATTGTCCTCAATGATCACATTGTTGTTCTCAATACCAGGTAACTCCATTCCACTCCTCAGTGTAATGGCCTTAGCATATTCCTTGGGGTTGGGATCTGGTTTTCCAAGTAGGTGACCTTCGTTCCTTGAGCTTGAGGCCTGGTTCTGCTTTAGTTCCTTGATTTCCTGCTGCATGGCTGCATTCTGGCTTGCAAAGATCTGTTGACTCTGAAGTAGTTGTTGCAGAATACCAACCATATCTGTCCACATCTGTGGCTGCTGCTGAACCATTGGTGGCTGAAACTGTTGTTGAACCGGCGCTTGCTGCTGAAACTGTGGTGGACCAAACCCTGGTGGTGCCTTTTGCTGTTGTGAACTGAAACCAGTACCCTGAAATGGTTGCTGTTGCTGACCAAAACCCTGATTCTGAGTAAACTGATTCTTGGGTTGAAAAGATCCTTGAAAGTTGTTCTTGGGAACAAAGTTCTTTGGAGCTTGAGAATTGGGATAGACCTGGTCTTGTGGGTTAGTGATATGTTCATAATTTGCATCATTTAGGTTGCATAAATCATCCCAAATCATGTTTTATTTCATGCATTTTAGGTCCTTAGGGTTTATTTTAGAACTTAGGAGATGCATTAGGTCCCAATGAGTCTTTGCATATTTTGAGTGTCTGTCAGGTGAATATGGAACTGAAAAGATGAATCCAGGAGGTGGAATGGTGAGCAAAGCTTGAAAAAGTGGAAAAATCAGGTCTTGGGAGATTATCGGCCATTCTCGCTGGCCAGGAAGGTTTTACCGGCCATTTTCATGTACCGCGGTAAGCTTTACCGGCCATTTTCACGTACCGCGAATGAAGTGTATCGGCCAAAATCTCCGGGTGTGAACGAGTCTCAGAAATCGCCCGTCCGGGGAGCCTTCCGGTCCTATTCAGACGGCGTTTCCTTCATAGAAGTTGGAGAGCATTGGAGGACGGTCTCATAGCAATTGGAATCGTGGAATTCGGACGCGTGAGCAGAGAGATAAGCTCGTCGGAAGAAACCCCTGTCTCGCAGGTATTCCGGACCGAGCAGATCAGTTCTGAAGGATGCGAAGGACGGTGCACTTCCAGACCGATTCAGTTTCCGCGGCCTTCATGAGAATCAGAGACATTTGAGTCTTCTTTCCAGAACAACCGAGATCAGTCAATTCGGAGCTTTGAGCAGAAAGATACGGTCTCCGGAATGGACACATGTCTAGACGCTTCTCTCTGGTCGTGTAAATGCACTTCAAAGATGTTCCCTCCAGGAAACCTTACACTTCCCAAGCACTGAAACTTCCTTCATCAAAGTTGGAGATAAATGAGTCCTCTGTCTTCTGAAACCGGAATCACTCAATTCGGACAGGTCTCCAGGAAGTTACACTCTCCGGAATGCGAGATGGTCCAGACAGCCCAGGATGACTAAGTTAAACATGCCACGGTATGAAGCTTGACCGTGGCGATTGGCACGAGCTGAATGCCACGGTCTAGGACTTGACCGTGGCAAATGAACAAGAGGCTGGAGATAACTTCTACACAGTTTTGGCTTTTGACACGATCTCAATGCCACGGCCTGAGACTTGGCCGTGGCAAGCATATACTTGGCTGGGAAGGTACTCACATGCATGCGAGTTTTGGCACGGTGTGAATGCCACGGTCTGGAGGCTTGACCGTGGCAACCTCTACACATCTTCGGCGTTTGACACGGCTAACTTGCCACGAGTCCCAGATGAAGCTTGATCAGACCGCGGCAACAAAAGGAACCAAGAACACAAGTAAAAACTTTGACACGGTCAGGAATGCCACGGTCACACCAAGGATGCACCAGACCGTGGCAAACCCTTCTTTGCCCATCAAGGCCGGGTCAGTACCCGGTTTGTTCCGGGTTGACCCGGTTCGCCCAAGCTTCTTTTATAAGGTTTTTAGACCTAATTTGTGAGGAGACTTAATCTACTTTTAGTCTTTTTTTCCCCTTTTGTGAAAAACCACTTAATACACTTTGTTTTAGAGAGTTTAAATCGATTTGCAGTTTCTTTCCATCTTGTTCATCATTTCTATTCATCATAATCAACTTCTAATCATGATTAACAACACATCTTGCAAAGGATCTAGTGTGTTGATCATGATTAGTGAGTAGTTACCTTAATGAGGTTCTAGATGTGTAGGTTAGGGTGCTAAAGTGTTAGATTAGGAGTGCTTAGGGCTAGATTCATTGGTTCATTTCTCTAAACAACTATTCTCTATGCTAGATCCTTGATAATCACTTGAGATCTAGATTCTGGGAATTTCATGCACCAAAAGTGTTTGATGAAATTCCTGAAAGAGTTGTGTTAGAGGTTTAAGTAATTTTTCATCATGGGAATGATTTGTTAAATGCTTGAATGATCATTGAGAACTGTTTATTAATGCATATTGATTCATATTTCACAAATGGGAATTTGGTTTGAAAATGGATTAGTATAGGGGTTAATACCTTCATGAGAGGATTAACATAGATTAGAGTTCTTAATCACTTGAATCATGTCTCATCATTGTCATTTGCATTCCTAGTTTAACACCAAAGCACCCTAACCATCTATCATGTCTAGAATCTCATGCCTCCATCATATCTTATTCACACCATTTGTCATTGTCATTAGTCTTTAATCCTGTTTATGTTTATATTTGTCTCTAGATTAATCAAAACCCACTCTTGTTTGCTTGAATTAAGAACTTGATCATATAGCTTAGTGTCTAACACCACATCTGGATTGATAAACCTCTTTGTGCTACATTGACAAGGGGATTGATAGCCCTGAGACCCTAAAAGTCTTATCTATCAGTTAGCGCCGTTGCCAAATTGTGGTTTGATTAGCATTAAGCTCTGATCTGTTCTTGAGATCAAGTGCTTACTTTCTTGTTTTTACTGATTCCTTTCAAGTTCTGTTTGTGATTTCAGGTGTATGAACACCAGGTCTAGATCAAGAAGCTGTGGTCCTCCTTTTCCTCTAAACGACAACATCAACCTTTTGGTACCAAGGAGGAACTTGTCCAATTCACTCCTGAACTCCTTTACTTCTCTGCTGAGCCTCTGTTCTGAGCTTGAACCTTCAGATCTATTTGATCTGTCATAGTCTTCACCATAAGTGTCATTGCTCATTGCTAAGTTCTCGACTAGCTCTAAAACAGCATGTATCTCCTTACCCAGAAAGTTCCCATTGGAAGCAGTATCCAGCTGGTTTCTAATCTTGGGAAGAGCTCCTTTATAAAGTGTGCTGAGAAGAGAAGCCTCACTAAACCCATGGTGTGGGCATTGGTTTGTGTAGCTCCTGAATCTTTCATATGCTTCACCAAAACTCTCATTGTTGTGCTGAGTGAAGCTAGAGATTTGGTTCCTCAGTTTTGCAGTTCTTGAGATGGAGAAGAACTTTTATAGGAAAGCTTGCTTGCATTGCTCCCAAGTTTGAATGGAGCCTCTTGGAAGATTCTTCTCCCATTGGTGAGCTTTGTCACCAAGACTGAATGGGAATAGTCTTAGCTTGAAGCTGTCTTCTGAAACTGCATTAATCTTGGTCAGGTCACATACTTTATCAAATTGATCCAAGTGTTCCAAGGGGTCTTCCATTGCTAATCCATGGAACTTTGAGTTCTGGACCATATTCAACAAGGATGCCTTCACTTCAAAGTTGTTGTTTTGCACAGGTGGTGCCTGAATTCCAGCTCCATACTGATGAGCATTTGCCCTGTTATTCTCTCCAACATAGACATGTGGTTGCTCATATCTCCTTTGCTGGTGTTGGAAGGGTTGATGTTGGTGGTGCACATGTTGTCTTTGCTGTGCATTGGCCTGATGCCTCTGTTGATGAGCTGGAGCTTGTCCCTGGTGGACATAAGCTTGTTGGTGATGCACCTGTTCCTGATGAACATTACCCTGATTTAACCCTTGACCAACTCCATTACCAGCTCCATTACCCTGAGCTTGTTGCTCCTGAACCGGTTGTTCTATATCCACCACGTGCTCTCTTTGTTCTTCCATATCAGCCTGATCAATCTGTCTTCCACGTCTGTCCCTTCTCCTCCTTGGTACCAAAAGATTGATGTTGTCGTTGAGAGGGAAAGGTGGACCACAGCTTCTTGATCTAGACCTGGTGTTCATGCACCTGAAATCACAAACAGAACTTGAAAGTAATCAGTAAAAACAAGAAAATAAGCACTTGATCTCAAGAACAGATCAAAGCTTAATGCTAAACAAACTACAATTTGGCAACGGCGCCAATTGATAACGAAGAGTTTTCAAGGCTCTTTGTAGAGGTTATCAATCCCCTGTCTTGTAGTACAAGGGGTTTATCAATCCATATGTGGTGTTAGACATTAAACTATGTGATCAGGTTCTTAATTCAAGCAAACAAGTGTGGTTTTGATTAACTAATGACAACTACAAATTTAAAAAAACAGGATTAAAGACTAAAGAAGAACTAAACAATGACAAGTGATATTATTATGATATGATGGAGGCATGAGATTCTAGACATGATAGTTGGTTAGGGTGCTTTGGTGCTAAACTAGAAATGCTAATGACAATGATGAGACATGATTCAAATGATTAAGAACTCTAATCTAGGTTAATCCTCTCATGAAGGTATTAACCCCTATACTAATCCATTTTCAAACCAAATCATCATTTGTGAAATATGAATCAATATGCATTAATAGACAGTTCTAATGATCATGTGATCAAGCAAATAACAATACATCATCATGCAGCAAATGCTTAAACCTCTAATACAGCTCTTTCAGGAATTTCATCAAACACTTTTGGTGCATGAAATTTCCAGAATCTAGACCTCAAGTGATGTGCAAGGATCTAGCATAGAGAACAGCTGTTTAGAGAGATGAATCAATGAATCTAGCCCTAAGCACTCCTAATCTAACACTTTAGCACCCTAACCTACATATCTAGATCCTCATTAAGGTGACTACTCACTAATCATACTAATCTCTCTTAAACCTTTGCAAGTTGAGAAGATTGGCATGATTAATGATGAGAAATAGAGATGGGGAAGATGGATAATGATAGATTTGCAGCTTTAAACACAAAGATCTCTTAAAACTCTCTTGATAAAACACTCAAATATCGATATTTCTCTTCTTAGTGGAGTCTTTTTCACAAAAGACGCAAGAGACAAAGAGAATAAAGCTTAGTTCTCTAGGAAAAAACCCTAAAAACTATTTATATCTCTCTAAAAACGAACCGGGTCAGCCCAGAACAAAACGAGTCCTGACCCGGCTTTAATGGATAAAGTGGAAATCCTGCGGGTTGGTCCAGTATCTCCCAGGTCGCATGCCCAAGTCGCAGTTGATGAAGAACTTGTCTTGTGAGACTTAAATTGCATTGTCTTAGCCGCACGCCCAAGTAGAAGTGTTTTGCGAGTCTTTGTGCGGCTTAATCTTCTTCATCTTCAACTCGCAGGACCAAGGCGGTTTCTGGGGAATGTACATGTGTTCGGGTTGATCTCCATTAGGTCGCAGGCTCAAGTCGGAGTAGATTGCGAGTAATCGTGCGGCTTAGTTCCAGGCGCGGCCAACTCGCATGCCTAAGTCGCACAATTGTGGACTTAGCGTTTTTCTTGCTCGGGAGCCTCAGACCTCATCTAGTGATAGTTTACCCGCACTTCTCAACTCGCAGCATCAACTTCCAGGCATTCATCTTCAGGCCTGCGAGTTAACCAGGTCGCAAGACTATCTCGCAGCATTCAGAGCAGCTTGGACCCTTTCGAAATCCGGAAGGCTTAACTTCCAGGATATGGGTCCGAATTGTGTGATTCTGGTTGCAGAGGACATAAGACTCATATATCTTCAACGTTGGTGAAGGAAGTTTCGGTGCTTGGGAAGTGGAAGGTTTCCTGGAGGGCTAATCTTCGCAGTGCATCTACACGATCAGAGAGAGGCGTCTAGACATGTGTCCATTCCGGAAACGTTATCTTCTTGCTCATAGCTCTGAATTGAATGATCTTGGACGTTCTGGAAAGAGGACTCAAATATCTATGATTCGCATGAAGGCTCCGTAAACTGAATCGGCCTGGAAGTGCACCGTCCTTCGCATTCTTCGGAGCTCATCGGGTCGGTCCAAAATGGCTGCGAGACAGGAGTTCCTTCCGACGAGCTTAACTCTCTGCTCAAGTGTCCGAATTGCATGATTCCACTTGCTCTGGAACCGTGATCCAATCCTCTCCAACTGTGATGAATCACCCGACAGATGAGTCGGACCGGAAGGTTCCCCGGACAAGTGATTTTGGAAACGTGTCTGCGCCCGGAGATTTTGGCCGAGAAATTCTTAGCCGTTACGCGTTTTGGCCGATAAAATCCACCAGCAGTACGTGAGAATGGCCGAGAAAAACCTTCCTGGTACGCGAGAATGTCCGAGAACCTCCTTTCAAGCTTTGATCACGATTTCTCTTCCTGGATTCATCTTTTCAGCTCCAAATGGCTCCAAATACACCTGGTAAACACTCAAAACATGCAAAGACTCATTGGGACCTAATGCAACTCCTAAGTTCTAAAACAAACCCTAAGGACCTAAAATGCATGAAATAGAAAATGATTTGGAATGAAATATGCAACCTAAATGATGCAAATTATGAACATATCACTTATCGGGCAATACTTACATGAAACCTCGACAAAATCACCAGGTCCTGATACGCACCAAAGATCGCTTTTCCAGGAAATCTTACCTTCCGATTCAGTCTTTGGTATTGTCAGAAAAGTTGAGGAGGATTGAGTCAAGGTTTCAGAACAGTTGGAATCAATATATTTTGAGCAGTAATCTGAAAGATATGGCCAACAGAAGACAAATCTGTCTCGCATCCATTCCGACCGATCCGATGTGCCTCAAAGATCACTAATGAAGAAGCCCTTACCTTCCGATTAATTTTACAAGGCCTTCATCAAGATTTGATAGAAATGAGTCATCGTTCCAGAACGATTAGAATCAAGTCATTTGGATCACTGAGCTCGAAGATGTCGCAGACGGAGGACAGACATGTCTTGCAGCAAGAAACTAGAACCTTCTGAGCCGGTGCAAAGATCCTTTTACTGGAAGGCTTTTCTCACCCTGGATGATCCCAAGCCCGTCATCAAAGTTTCATCTGGAGTTTCTCCCGAGTCATTTGAATTTTTGTCCCACGAGTTATGCCAGCTCAAGTAAAGGTTGGTTCGAGAAAATGAGAAAAGCTGCGACATGGCTTTGCGATTTCGTCAACTCGTAGCAGTGCAGGTTTAAATTCTGGGAACAAGCTGCGACTTGAGTGATGCAGGCAAGGAGAGTCGGAGCAGGGTAAAGACTCCGAAAACTCAAATTATGCTAAGTCCAGAAGGCCCTACGACTTGGTAGTGCGAGTGAAGAAGATGCTGAACCATCTAGCACACACAAGCGATTGGGAGTGCGACTTGGGAGTTCAAATGGGAAATGACATAGACCATCTCGCACATACACTCTCTTGAGGCTACGACATGGTCATGCGAGTAGGAAAGAGCTAAACTGAGCCGCACAAAAACCTGCTTGGAGTGTGCAACATAGGAGTGCAGCTCAGGAGAGAAGTGAAGCTGACCAGCACACATAGGCGCTTGGGGGTGTGGAATGTCTGTGCGGGTGAGTTAGAGACTTGACTATCTCACACACTAGCCACACGACCCAACTGAACCGGGTCAGTACCCAGTTTGTACTGGGCTGACCCGGTCTGAACTTAGAGATTATATATAGTTTTTAGGGTTTTTCTAAGAAACTATCTTTCATTCTCTTAGAACTTTTTGCCTCTTTTGTGTAAAGACTCTTTTTGCGAGAAATATCTCACATTTTATTTTGAATCATCTTCTCATCATTATCTATCCATCATCTATCTATTCTCATCAACTAATTATGCTTAACTACCCATCTTGCAAAGAAATCAGAAAGTTAATCATGATTAGTGAGTAGTCACCTCATTAGGGTTCTAAATATGTAGGTTAGAGTGCTTTGGTGTTTGATCAAGGTTGCTTAGGGCTAGATCTATGCATTTTTGTCTTGTTTAGCTAATCTTAATGCTGGGTTTTAGATGATTTCTCTAACCCAGATTTTACGCATTTAATCCACCCAAAAGGTGTTTGATGAAATGCCTGAACCACCTTAATCAAGAGTCTATTGTTTGATTCACATGAAAATGTTGCTTTGAGCATAGATGGTATATTAGGATTGGTTTTTAATGTATTTCTTTCACTGTGCCTCTAATCATGATTAGGTATGAGTAATGTATGAAATTGTGTTTTGATGCTTGGGAAAGATTGAAACTTGAATTGAATCCTAAGCTGCTGAAATCATTCATCATCATTGTCATTAGCTCTTTGATTAGACACTGATGCACTCTAGCTAACTATCATGTTTACAACCCTATATTTCATTCACATTCATATCATCATCATCTTGCTATTTACTTGCCTTCAATCACTTGCTTAATCTTGTTTTACCCTTGTTTAGCTTTCATTTGGTACTTGTTACACAACAAACCCTGTTTGAATTGCTTGGATTAAGATACAACCTTATAGACTAGTGAACTAAACGACATTGTTGGATTGACATTCTTTATGCTACAACAGATAAAGGGATTGATACCCTAAGAGCCTAAAAACACTTTTTTATCAATTGGCGCCATTGCCAAAGTGTGGATTTAGCATTAGTCTCTGGTCTGTTCTTGAGATTAAGTGTTTATGTTTTGTTTTATTGATTATACCTACAAGTGGTGAAGTTTCAGGTTTATTTCCAATATCTCAAGGACCAGAAGTAGAAGTTGTGAGCCAGCTGAACCATTCTTTGACAATATCCACCTGGTAGAGAGAGCTGCTAGGAGAGCAAGGGAAAGAGCAGCACATCTTGAGAGATTGGGTATGGATCAGCGGCAAGTCAGAGATGAGCATCAGGCTCAAGCAGATGTTCAGGGTCAAGGAGGTTGTATTGGAGATCATGGGATTGGAGTTTGCTTTCCACAGCAACAGGTCCATTAGGGACAAGCTCAGGGAATCCAGAACAAGCAAGGGCATCAGGTCAATCAACAGCCCCATCCACAACCTCCCAGGCGTCAAAGAGCCAAATCCTGTCTTTGTTGGAGAGAATGATAGGGGTAATGCACATCAATACAGAGCAGGAATCCATGCTCAACCAGTCCAAAACAACAATTTTGAAGTAAAAGCATCACTTCTCAATATGGTGCAGAATTCAAAATCTCATGGACTGCCTATGGAGGATCCACTTGATCACCTTGGTCAATTTGACCGAGTCTGTGATCTGACAAAGATTAATGGGGTCTCAGAGGATAGATTCTAGTTAAGACTGTTCCCTTTCAGCTTGGGAGACAAAGCTCATCAATGGGAAAAGAATTTGCCTAGAGGATCTATTCCAACATGGGAGCAATGTCAGATTTCTTTCCTCTCTAAATTTTTCTCCACATCATGAACAGCCAAGTTGAGGAATCTAATATCAAGCTTTACTCAACACAACAATGACACCTTTAGGGAAGAATGGAAAAAAATTAGAAGATATACAAACGAGTGCCCTCATCATGGTTTTTCTGAGGCTTCTCTACTTAGCATTCTATACAGAGGTGCTCTCCCCAAGGTCAGGAGTCAGTTGGATACAGCTTCAAATGGAAACTTCCTTGCCAAAGAAATCAATGCAGCTATGGAGCTGGTGGAGAACTTGGCTATGAGTAATGACACCTATGGAGAGGACTATGAAATACCTAATAGAGGAGATGGCTCTAGTGAGAAACAAAGGATGAGAAAAGACATCAAGGAGCTGCAGAGCAAGTTGGATAAGGTACTAGTGGCTACTCAAAGGCCAATGCATTTTTTGGAGAATTTGATGACCAAGCTACTTGTTTGAGAATGTGAAAGAGTAGGGATTAACACAAGAAGAGCTTCATTACATTGGAAATCAAAACAAGTTTCAGAGGTATAACAACTATAAACCCAAAATTGTTATACAGAAATCCAAATGTAGCTAATCCAGGAGATCAGGTCTATCCCTCTCAAATAGCTCAGCAAAGCTATGTTCCCAAGAATCAGTTTCAAGGGAACTTTTAGAGCAAACAGCAATTTGTTCAGCAACCTCAGCAATATGCTCAGCAACCTCAGCAATATACCCCCGAAATGAAATAGTATTCCACATAAATTGTTAGTTATTCTCCTGCATTAGATATTTTCTAGCAATCTTAAGGTTAAGGCGAGCAATCTGTAGGTATTCCTCCGCTGCCGCAGGGATTCCAGTCGAGGCTTCCCCTTTCGAATGATTCAGTGCTCTCTTCAACCGGCGAGTTTAGCCTTGTCAGTGCTCTCAGAAACCAGATCAATTAGGTCTGGATCGGCTCACTTTCCCAATCGAAATGAATTCGAAACGCGAGACACGACACTCGCAACACGAGAATCGAATCGAGGATCAACCCCCTTCTATATCATTTAAGCTGTTACAGAGGGCGTTAGCTCAATTCATAGCCTTCCTTCGGGTAGGGTTAAGGCAAGATGAACAATGCGGCTAAGCGTGCAGATTGTTGGTTTGGTGCGAAGTGAGCTTGGCCGCCTTTATAGGTAATTGGTAGAAGTGCTCTCCTGCAGCCTTGAAGTCTAGTATTTCCGCGAAGGCAAATCCTCAGTGACTTGGGCTGATGAAATTGGATCATGGGAAGATTGTCTAGATGAAGGAGAGAAGGCTCGTCTTCTTGCCCCCCCTGGGATTAGTGATAGAAGTTACATAAGAGGTTATTCTATTCGCTCCATGCCTACGCCTTCTAGGGCGATATTTGTTTGGAGACCTTCTGGCTGGGAGTCTTCTCGTCGTCTTACCCTCTTTTTCTTTTGGAACTGCCCGAGCTAGATGACAAAGCTGAGCTGGAAGGTGCCCCCATTGATCCCATTCCCTCTAAGCTGAACCTTTACCTCGAACTGCTATCATAACTATCCACGTAAATCCGGATCTATCATTGCAGGCCACGCAGGCGCAACCAAAAAGATCCATTTTGATTCGCCACAGGAGCACTCGATCCCTACATTAATAGCGGGTCTGATTCCAGCATTAAATAGATCGGCGGATAAGAATATTTGTCCGTCTGTAATGGAAATTACATTAGTAGGAAGCTGAAACATCTCCCTGACTGGGTCTCGACGATTGGTAAGGCTGCTCCTGAGCTACCTTCACCTAATTGAGAGCTTCATTTAGCGTTCTAAAAGACGGGAATGTAAATAAAAAACATCTCACACGGACCAGGCGGTCTTCGTAATAGAAGAGACATTTGCCGATAAGCTTGTGCTTGTTTGAAAAGATCATCAACAATGATGGAAAGTTTGTCAATAAGACATACTAATGTTAGTTTGAATACTAGAGTAACTAGGCGTTCCTCGTTCAAAACAGGTTAGCCTTAGCCTACAGGGCTGGATTGGATCCGTTCGAAACAGGTTAGCCTACTATAGGATTGGATTCTAATAAGTTCGAAACAAGTTAGCCTTTGCCAACTATAGGATCTTTCTTACGAGGAACGCCTTGCACAGAAAGTCTCAAGTGTTGCTTGCCAGCCGGGCCTAGGGTGGGTTCCAGGTGAGTGAGACGGGGATGAGCTCTCTGTCGGATTGAGAAGGGCAATGCAATACCTTTTCTCACAACTAGAGGAGCGAAGCCTGCTAAGGTACAAATAAGGCTGCTTACTAACCTTCCTTACACGGAATTACAGGGAAGGGTAGCAGTATACCTAATCCAACTCGGAAGAGATTAAGAGACAGCACTGGTCCCATACTTCGTCATGCAGGCACAGCAATACAGCTACAAGCAACTACCTGACTTATTCATGCAACAGTCCCAGGGGAAGAATAGATAGACACGAAGGGAAACAGCAAAACAAGAAAAGCCTTCAGAGCTGACCTTACATGCCAAGTGAGAGGTTCTTTGTTCAAATCCAACTAGGGGTAAGCGAACAAACAACATTCCCATAGAATCACAGCAAGGGGAGCTACCCATACTAGCTGCTACCTCATGCACATTCCGAACAAAGAGAAGGAATACTCTTTAGTAATGCGAGGAATGCCCGGACAAAGACAGGCAAACTAGCCGGGAACTCGTCCTTCCCTCAGTACACGCTACGCTCAACACGGGAGAACGAGTTCCCTACACATGAGAAAGAACAGCAAGCAGCCCGTGAAGCAACAGAGGTTCTCCTCCGCTTCGCTCACTTAACTGACTTGCTCATGCTACTTATTCCCAGGTAAGCAAGAGAGAGACTCATTCATCACAGCAGCAGCAATACCGGAGTGCTCCACAGCTACCCCTTCGACATGTATACAAAGGAGCAAGGCGGCTATCAACCTACTTACTTCACATCCATGGCTAGGCATTCCCAGGTAAGGAAAAGAGATAGATTTATGACAGCAGCTGCAATCCCTTAGCCGATAACTAGGCCAATCGGCCCATCTTCGACTGTACCATCCCGCTTAGCCTACGCTCTCTACAGGGAATCAGAACCTAAGAGATTCATTCCCCCACCCGCAACCTATTCCGGACAGAGGGAGAGGAGCGAAGCCAACTGAAAGCAGCAGGGACAGTGTTCCATTAGCTGGGCTTGCGGGGAACTCTTCAGCCGATCACTCGGAGGAACCCGTCTACGACTACGCCCGAGGAACGCCAATTACTCGACTAATAGGAGAGGAACGCCTGGCTTGCTCATGAACAACAATTCCCATTAAACAACAATTGTTTGGTGAGCCTGCGGAGTATTAGTATTTGCTGGTTGGTCAGCAAAGGAACGAAGGGGAAGAGCTGCACTTGCTCAACATTCGGAGAGACCACTCCGTTCCTCGGACAGTCTCATGCTTAACACAACAGGAACTCGGCTCGCACAACTCCGTTCCTTGCTCATCCAACAATGTTCCCAGACGACACAAAGAAATAGATATTTTCTAGTATTGCTGAGGACTCAGTTCACCATGCTTATCATAGAAGCCTTTCTTATGGTTCCCCAACTTGGAAAGTTCTTAAAAGATGCTATTTTGAACAAGTCAAGAGAACTACAAGGAATGGTAGTCTTCAGCCATGAGTGTAGTGCAATTATTCAAAGAAGTACAATCCCTAGGAAGTTATCTGATCCAGGGAGTTTTACATTGCCCTGCATTATTGGTCCTATTAAGTTTCCCAGCTGCCTATGTGATATTGGAGCATTAGTGAGTTTAATGCCTTTTTCAATTGCAAAGAAGTTGGGGTTCACAGTCTACAAGCTAGCAAGGATATCTTTAGTGCTTGCTGATAGATCATTTAAGCTCCCCATTGGACTACTTGAAGACCTACCTGTTAAAATTGGAGATTTTGAACTCCCCACTGACTTCATTGTCTTGGAGATGGATGAAGAGCCTGTAGATCCTCTTAATTTGGGGAGACCATTCCTTGCTACAGTAGGAGCCATAATTGATGTGAAAGGAGGAAAGATAGATCTCCATCTAGGATCAGAGGTCCTCAAGTTTGATGTCAAGCTATGAAGAAACCTACCATTTAGGGCCAGGTATTCTATATACAATCTATGGAGGAGCTTGCTGATGAGCTTCTTGAGGAGTTGAACACTGAAGATCATCTTCAAATTGCCTTGACTAAAGAGCACGGTGAGTATGGGTACTTGGAGGATGACACACTTGGGTACATGAAACTTCTTGATTCTCACAAGCCATCATGATCAGAAAATAAGCCTTTGGAGCTGGAGACAAGCGGCCAAGTGGTTCAGAGTGCATGGCTGTGGGTTTAAGTGCTGAGAAAGAGGCTAGACCAGCTAAGGACACCAACAGCAATGAAGCTCAAGCTGATCAAGAGAGTTTCATGGGAGATTGGGACGAACACAAAGCTCCATCTGTTGAGCTAAAGCCATTCCTAAAGGGGCTCAGGTATGGTTTTCTTGGACTCAATGCATCATATCTGTCATCATCAATGATAGATTGTTAGAGCATGAAGATAAAGCCATGTTGCATGAGCTTAGGAAGTATAGAAAAGCCATAGGGTATATTCCCTAGATGACATTAGAGGGACCTCTCCTCGCTTGTGTACCCACATAATCGATCTTGAAGAATAGTCTATGTCCTCCATTGAACATTAAAGAAGGTTAAACCTAAACCTTAAGGAGGTGGTCAATATATCCTAGATGCAGGAACAATATATCCTATCTATGACTCAAGCTGGGTTTCCCCTGTACATGTGGTGCCTAAAAAGGTGGTATGATAGTGGTAAAGAATGAAAAGGATGAGCTCATACCCACTAGGACTGTAACAGGGAATAGAATGTGCATTGATTATAGGAAGTTGAATGTTGCATCATGAGAAGACCATTTTCCACTTCCTTTCATTGATCAAAAGCTTGAGAGACTTGCCAATCATCCTTATTACTGTTTTCTATATGAATACTCAGGGTTTTTCCAAATTCCAATAAACCCTAGAGACCAAGAGAAAACAACATTCACTTGCCCTTATGGCATATATGCTTACAAAAGAATGCCCTTTGGTCTGTGTAATGCACCTGCCACCTTTAAAATGTGTATGATGCCGATTTTCTATGACCTGATAGAAGAGAAAGTTAAGGTGTTTATGGATGATTTTAGCGTCTATGGACCCTTTTTCTCTTTTATTTATCTACTCGGTCTCAGGTGCTAAGGAGATGTGAGGAGACAAGCTTGGAGCTGAATTGGGAGAGTTGTAATTTCATGGTGCAAGAAGGCATTTTATTGGGGCACAATGTATCTGAAGCTGAGATAGAGGTTGACAAGGCAGGGTGGATGTCATGGTTAATTTGGGGGCTCCAAATTCAGTGAAAGGAGTCATAAGCTTTTTGGGACATGATGGGTTCTACAGAAGGTTCATTAAGGACTTCACAAAGATAGCAAGACCCTTGACAGGCTTCTATGTAAAGATGTGGAGTTCCTCTTTGATCAAGAGTGCATTGAAGCTTTTGAGAAGATCTAGCAAGCTCTGATAAGTGCTCCCATTGTTCAAGCACCAGATTGGAGCTTTCCCTTTGAGATCATGACTGATGCATCAGAGTTTGCAGTTGGTGCTGTGCTGGGACAAACGAAGGATAAGAAGCTTCATGTCATCTACTATGCAAGTAGGACCTTGGACACAAGTCAGGAGAAATATGCCACCGCAGAGAAAGAAATGCTGGCTAATGTCTATGCTTTTGACAAGTTCATGGTGGGGTCTAAAGTGGTGGTCTACACAGATCATGCAGCTTTGGGATATCTTATGACAAAAAAAGATGCCAAGCCACGGCTTTTGAGATGGGTATTGCTTCTCCAGGAATTTGATATGGAAATCAAAGACAAGAAAGGCATTGAAAATGGATTAGTTGATCACTTGTCTAGACTAAGAGTGGAAGCTGATGTCCCTTTTAATGATTCTCTCCCTGAAGAGCAGCTCATGGCAGTGAAGGCTTTGAATGAGCTGGAAGAAATCAAATCCATCAAAGAAAAAGGTTTGCCTTGGTTTGCAGACATTCTGAACTATCTCTCTTGTGGAGTGGAGCCTCCATAAATGAGCAACTACCAGAGAAAGAAGTTTTTCAAGGATATCAAGAGGTTCTTTTGGGATGAGCCATACTTATATGTGCTTAACAAGGATTATTTGTAAAAAATTGTGTGTAGCTGAGAAAGAGTTTCCAGGGATCTTGTTGGAGTGCCATGGATCTGCCTTTGGAGGTCATAATGCTGCTTTCAAAACTGTGGCAAAGGTCTTACAATCAGGATTTTGGTGGTCCAACATGTTCAAAGATGCACAAGAAGTTTCTATCAGGTGTGATGTTTGGCAAAGAGCTTGTAATATCTCCAAGAGGAATGATATGCCTCAGAATCCAATCTTGGAGGTGGAGATCTGTGATTGTTGGGGTATAGACTTCATGGGGGCTTTCATATCTTCAAATGGGAACCATTTGATATGTCTATATTTTGCATCATTTAGGCTGCATTTTAGAGTCCAAATCATATGTTTTCTCATTCATATTAGGTCTTTAGGCATCAAAATAGGCTTTAGGATTTTCATTAGGTCCCAAAGAGTTTTGCATGGTTTGAAGTCTTTATCAGGTGCTTGGGAAGACATTTGGAGCTCAAGAGGAGGATCAGAAATGGAAACGGTGAAGAAAAGGGTCAAAAATGGTGAAACTGCTTCGAGGAATTCAAAAACTCGTACCGGCTGGATCAGAACGTCGGCCAAAATCGTTATCGGAAGGTTTTTACCGGCTGAAAATCATTACCGGGTGAAAATTCCATCGGGTGAAAATTCCATCGGATGAAATTTTATGCCGAGGCGAGAAGTTTTTATCGGCTAAAAATCTTAGCGCGGTACATGTTTCTCGGACATTTTCCTTACCGCGGGAAGCATTTATCGGCTAAAATCCATTTTCACCCGCGCGCCACAAAGATCTCAAATCCGGGGAATCTTCCAGTCCGAATAAGTTGATAGGGTCTGCATCAAAGCTGAAGATAATTAAGCCAAGATCCCAGAACAGTTGGAATCTCGTAATTCGGACCATTGAGTAGGGAGATATCGCCTCCGGAAGACAAGCCTGTCTCGCATGCATCCAAAAGCCGATCCGATGAGTTTCAAAGGTTACGTGGGACGATACCTTTCCAGCTCGAATCAGCTTACAGGGCCTTCATCAATACTCGAGGTCCGTGAATGCTATTTCCGGAACACCTGGGGTTGCTCAATTTGGAGCATTGGTTTGAAAGATATCGTCTCCGGAATGGATATCTATCTGAAAGCTGATTTTTCCGATCATTCCAATGTGGTGCAAAGATGAGCAATCCGGGGAGCCTTCCACTTCCCAAGCTCCGATGGTTTCTTCACTAAAGTTTGAGCTGAATGAGTTATCTTGACTATGGAACTGGTCTCAAAGCATTTGGAGTCGTGTGCTGAAAGTTATTACTTCCGGAGGACGAGTTGGTCGATAGAAACCCAAAAAGAGTTGTGATATGCGCTAAGTGTTTCTACGGACCTCGGCATCGTTACCTCGACATTGCTTAGGCCGAGGCTCATCCGCTGAAAGCCTTTTGGACTAGACCTCGTACTAACTCCTCGTTATATCAAGATCAAGGCATGCATGCAAGAGGAGTGGAGCTGAAAATAACTAAGTGTTGAACATGAACCTCGATATCAAGACCTCGGCATTGCATGCCGGACTCCGTCTTCCTGAACCCCTCGACTACCAAGCCCCTCGACATTGTATGCCGAGGTCCCTTGTCACGAACCCAGATTCAAGAACAAGTTGACTGGGAGGACGCACGTGAAGATGGATTGAAGACTAGGGTTCATGCATGTTCTTGACGTGTTCTTCATGAGATCTTCATCTTGATCTTTGTTCACGTGCACCCCTTCGTATCAAGACCTCGGATTCACTCTCCCACACACCATGGTGCTCACCCAACGACCCAAGAAGAGCGTTCAGTACCCGGTTTGTTCCGGGCTGACCCGCGACACTTACCCTTCACTATAAATAGATTTTAGGACCAGAAACCTAATCATCTTGGATCTTATCTCATTTTCCTGCCTGTTTTAGCTTTAAGAAACTTGCCGCTTTTGTGAAACTTGATTAATCTAATCCGATATCTCGTTTTCACGTGAAAATCTTGTTCTTGTATTATTTCTTTTATTCACCAGCATAAAAATCCTTATCATGACTAGCTACACGTCTTGCAAAGGACTTAGTGAGCTTGTTATGATCAGTGAATAGTCCATTTAAGAGGCTTTAAATAGGTAGATTAGGGTGTTTTCATGACAGATTAGCGAGTTTAGGGGTCTAGTCTTGCATGTTTCATTCTTTAACCGACGATATCTCTAAGCTGGATCCAAGCACATCACTTGCGGTTCAGATCTGAGACATATCTCGCATCAAAAGTGTTCGTAGAAATGTCTGAACCAATCGGTTAGAGGTTTAAGAGTCTTTCATCGCGAGAGTGATAGTTTGACCTTCTTAAACGACTTATTGAGCTGGATCTTAAAGCTGACTGATTCATGCTTCTCAAGAGGGATTTTGGTATGAAAGAGGATCAGTTTAGATGTTTAATACTTTCATGAGAAGATTATCATATTTTGAGTTCATGTTAAATGAAACTGCTTGATAATATTGATTCATTAACTTGCTAGTCTAGCTTGGAAGCACCCGAGTCTCTGATCCTGTCTAAAGCTTCTGCCTTTATCATATATTGTCATCATCCGATCATTTGCTTGTTTAATTGTTGTCATTTGCACCTTCATCTAGTCTAAAATTCATTGCTTGTTTCAGTTTCATGTTTACTTGCTCGTTAAGTAGATTGCTCTTGCTTGATCATCTTGACTTAAGGTTACAAGTAACATAGACTAGTGCCTCGTACACAAGTTTGGTTTGATAAACCCCTTGTACTACAAGACAGGGGATTGATAACCTTGAAACTCTTAGTTATCAATTGTCGCCGTTGCCAACTTGTGGGAGCATTAGTCTCTCATTTGTTCTTGAGATCAAGATTTTACTTTCCTTTTGTTTTACTAACTCTTTTACAAGTTCTGGCTTTGCTTTCAGGTGCATGAAAAACCAGGTCTCGCAGCACAGAACCGCCTCTCCCTTACGACAACAACATCAACCGAATAGAAAGGCGAGCACGCGAGAGAGAAAAGCACTTTGAAAGGCTTGGAATGGCAGAACAGCAAAGGATCGAGAAGCAGGCTCAAGATGCCGAGCACCAGGCTCAGGCTAATCAAGCGCAGGCCGAGAGGAACAAGCAACAATCCTACATTAACCAACAATAGGCTCAAAGAAATGAACGCCTTGCTCAATAGAATCAACATCAAGCCAACAGAAATGAGCAACAAGCCCATCATGTTCCTTAGCCTCCACCACCAGCTCAGAGACAACTTCCTCCGGTATTTGTTGGAGAAAACGACCGAGCAAACACGCACCAATACAAAGCCGGGATTCAGGCACCACCTGTGCAAAACAACAACTTTGAAGTTAAAGCCTCCCTGCTTAACATGGTGCAGAACACCAAGTTTCACGGTCTACCCGGAGAGGATCCTCTAGAGCATCTCAATCAATTTGATCGGGTTTGCGACCTGGTTAAGATAAATGGCGTGTCAGAAGATAGTTTCAAGCTACGTCTGTTCCCATTTAGCCTCGGTGATAAAGTTCACCAATGGGAAGAGAACCTCCCGAGGGGTTCTATACAAACGTGGGAGCAATGTAAGCTGGCGTTCTTATCAAAGTTCTTCTCCACCTCACGCACGGCCAAGCTGAGGAATCAGATTTCAAGTTTCACACAACACAACAACGAAAGTTTTAGTGAAGCTTGGGAACGTTTCAGGAGTTATACCAACCAATGCCCACACCACGGCTTCTCGGAGGCCTCCCTCTTGAGTACTTTATACCGAGGTGCCCTATCCAAGATCAGCAACCAACTTGATACAGCCTCCAACGGAAATTTTCTTGGGAAAAAGATCAATGCGGCAATGGAACTAGTGGAGAACGATGATATGATCGTGACCAGCTCAGAGGAGGAGGAACCAGAGGTAGCTGGCAGGATCACTCGTTCCAGAGCTAGAGAGATGGCTAAGGAGGCTCACGCACTCATTGCCGCAGAGGACAGCGATCAACTAGAGGCTGGAGCTCACATCTTCAACATCTCTATCTTGAAGAATGAAGAACCTAGTAACAATGACTAGGTAACTTAGGTGATGATTCTGTACTCTTTTCCTTGGTGAGGATTTTGGAAGGAAGGAGGTTCTTCTGTAAGGTTTTTAACGAGGCAGAAATCAAAGCTACGTCGAGTTACTTAGAAGTTGTTACTAATGGGTAATAATGTGCAAAGTCACAATGACTTGTGCACTAGTATTTTAGGCGCACCACTTAGGATTTAGAAGGGACGCCTCGCTGTTTTATTTTTAAATCAAACTTCTTGTTGTTTTTATTTCAAACTTCATTTAGTTTGTTTCTTAGGGCTGCGATTTCTCTCTAAGTCTATTTAATAGAGAAGATCGCCTAAGTCATGATCGGTGAAGAATTTTTATCAAAACCTTATTGTGTTCTTCGCTCTTTTTGATTTCTGAGAACAAGAAAACTCTGAAATTCGAATCTCTTAAAAACTAATCTGTTTACAAGAGATTCTTCTATCTCACAAACTCGATATCAAGCCCTCATCACCAACGAATCGATCATATCATCATCCCCATCCATCGATCCGATCCAACACCACCACTATCGTTCCATCGCAGCGACGCTTAGCCACCATCCCTCCCCATCGCATCATCGTTGCCCTCTGTCCATAATCTCACAGCCTCTGCAGCCTTTTCTTTGGAGTTGATCACCTAGGAACGTATCACGTGGTATCAGAGCCAACTCTGAACCAAAGGCTGAGAAATCTCTAAACCCTAAAATGACATATTGCTTTGATTCATTGTTTTGATTTCGTTGCTTAGATCATTAGGGTTTTTTTTTGAATTCTGGTGGTTGTTTGCAGCGAGTTTCTTCTGTTTCATTGAGTCATCGTCTCGTACTAGTTTACTTCGTTGCATCATTCCTGTGTTTTCGTTAGGGTGCATGGATTTAGTTTCTTTTCGTTATTACTGCTCATCGGTTTGTTTTGGATGTACTATTGTTGTGTCGAGTCTTATCGCTTCATACCGAATTTGGTAGATCGTGTCTAGGGTTTTGATTGTTATCGATTTCGTTAAGCTTGGTAATCCCTTGTTCATCGATCTCATTAGGATCTTATCACGTGGAGTCTTCGTTTTCGTTTAGGTTTGCTAAGAGTTTCGTGATTTCGTTTAGGTTTGCTAAGAGTTTCGTGATTTCGTTTTGCTAGTCCACGTTCTAGGAGTCGCGGATTTTTTTTATTTGTTTTATGTTGAGATTAATTAAATCATGTGTTTGTCTTTGTGATTTCGTTTAAAAAAAAGAACAAGTTAGTGCGATTTTTTTTTTAGTTTTTAGGTACTATGGAGCTTTCAGCTGAGGTGATGGAAGCTCTGAACCGAGCAATGTCTCAACAGATTAAAGAAGCGAATCAAGCCATAGCAACTCAGCTCACACAACAAATCGAACAACTCAATGACAAGTTCGAGACAAAGATGAATGATCTGCTCAAAGATCTCAGTGCAAGTGGAGAAGAGTCGTCTCAAACTCCAACTCCGTCGGAAGCAATGCGCTTAGCTAAGGGTAAAGGGCACATAGGATCTTTCCAGAAACTCCCACGCCACCCAACACCTTCCGAAGCAAGGACAAAAGCTAAGTCCAGTCGAAGCCAAATTGGGGGCAGAGAGACTACGTTTAATCCGAGAAGGAATCCTACTGGTGCAGAACGAGATGGCCCCAGGGTAGATCGTCAACACCGCTGAGAGGAATATATTGCTGGGCATCGAGTTACCCTGGAATCAGACCCAGAATACTATGAGGAGGACGAAGCTTCTGATCATAGCAGAGAAACTGTGAGACGAGACTGAGGCCGAGGACATGGTCGAGATTATGATCCTCTACGTCTGCAGCTGCGTCACATCAAAATCCAGTATCCTCCTTTCCATGGAACTAATGATCCCGAAGCTTATCTAGATTGGGAAAGGAAGATGGAGTCTAATTTTCTGGTCCAAGGAACTTACGAGCTCAACAAGGTGAAGATTGCAGTTTCAGAATTTCATGGGTATGCGCTTCTATGGTGGGAGCAGTTGGGAGTCACCAGAAATCACCTTAGGGAACTTCCGATTACTACTTGGGATCAGCTTGTTATACAGATGAGGAAGAGGTTCGTTCCGGCCCATCATCAGCGCGAAATACTCAACAAGCTTAGGCGCCTCGTCCAAGGTACAAAGTCTGTTCGAGATTACTATCAGGAATTGGAAACTTTGCTCATTCGTGCAGATTTACGAGAAGGAGAAGAGATGGTAATGTCGAGATTTCTTGGAGGACTTAACCGAGAAATTTAAGACAAGGTGGAACTTCAGGATTTCGCAGACATACAAGAGATAGTGCATAAGGCTGAATTGGTGGAATCTCAAGTCAAGAGGCGAATCATCAAGTCCACATTCACACCTAGTGTGTCTAAGCCTAAGGAGATCAGCAAACCAGCTTACACCAGAGACATCAAACCGCCCTCTACTGGAGCTAAAGAAGAAGCTAAAGCTGAGTTCAAATCTAGAAGTGGTAACTCCATCAGCAGCGTGAGGTGTTTCAAATGTCAAGGAATGGGACATTACTCTCGAGATTGCCCAAACAAAAAGGTATTCTTGTTACAAGAGGGAGGAGAGATAGTTCCTCAAGAGGAATCAGAGGCTGAATATGAACTAGAGGAAGAGGAAGAAGCTGCTGCCGTGGGCGAGATGCTGGTTGCCAGAAGGACTTTGAGTGTTCAGAGTCAACCTGAAGAGACTTGTCAGCGAGTGAACCTGTTTCATACGAGATGCTTCATTAAAGAGAAAGTTTGTAGCCTAATCATAGATGGAGGAAGTTGTACTAATGCTGCAAGCGAAGAGATGGTTAAGAAGCTCCAGCTCAAGACTATCCCTCATCCAAGACCATAAAAGCTTCAGTGGTTGAATGACAGTGGAGCCTTGACCGTATCTCAGCAAGTTATGGTTTCTCTATCTATTGGGAAGTACGAAGATGAGATTCTATGTGATGTTATTCCCATGGGTTCGAGTCATGTGTTGCTAGGCAGATCGTGGCAATCAGATCGTAGGATGATACCCGACGGTTATACCAACAAGCACTCATTCGAGTTCAAAGGTCGCAAAATTACCCTCCTACCTCTCACGCCTACCGAGATTTACGAAGATCAGATTCAGATGAAGCTCAAGGAGAAGGAGAAATTCGCCAACAGCCTCTACATAAACCACAGTGAATTTTCTAAACTCTTTGATCCTGAAATGACTACTTTTATGTTTGTGTACAGGGAATCCATTGTTAGTACTAACCCTTAACAGGAGCTTCCTAGTGCTATGTTTGAGATTTTGCAGGAATATAAGGACGTTTTTCCGGAAGAAATTCCACCAGGGCTACCTCCAATTCGCGGGATAGAGCATCAGATTGACTTGGTACCAGGATCAGCATTACCTAATAGGCCAGCATACCGAACTAATCCTGTAGAGACTAAGGAGCTGCAATAGCAAGTGGAGGAGCTGATGAGCAAAGGCCATATCCGAGAAAGCTTGAGTCCATGTGCGGTTCCAGTTCTGTTAGTGCCAAAGAAGGATGGTTCTTGGAGAATGTGTGTAGATTGCCGAGCTATCAACAACATCACTGTGAAGTATAGGCATCCGATTCCAAGACTAGATGATATGCTGGATGAGCTCTGTGGATCGACAATCTTCTCGAAGATAGATTTGAAGAGTGGGTATCATCAGATCAGAATGAAAGAAGGGGATGAGTGGAAGACGGCATTCAAGACAAAGCAAGGACTTTACGAGTGGCTAGTTATGCCATTTGGCCTCACCAATGCGCCCAACACTTTCATGAGATTAATGAACCATGCCCTGGGACCATTCATTGGCGTGTTTGTGGTGGTTTATTTCGACGATATCCTCATCTACAGTAAAGGTTTGGGAGAACATCTAGACCACATCAGATCGGTTCTTGATGTTCTTCGCTCTCAATCTCTCTTTGCCAATTTATCTAAATGTTCATTCTGCACTAACGAAATTGTTTTCTTAGGTTTTGTAGTAAGTGCAGGAGGAGTTAAAGTAGATGAAGAGAAGATAAAAGCTATCAAGGAGTGGCCAACTCCTAAGAATATTGGAGAAGTTTATAGTTTCCATGGTTTAGCAGGATTCTACAGGCGTTTTGTTCGTGATTTCAGCATCATAGCCGCACCCTTAACAGAAGTAATCAAGAAAGACGTGGGGTTCAAGTGGGGAGAGGCGCAAGAACAGGCTTTTACAGCCCTTAAAGAGAAGCTTATCAATTCGCCCTTACTAGTACTTCCTGACTTTACTAAGACTTTTGAGATTGAATGCGATGCTTCTGGTGTAGGTATTGGAGCAGTTCTTATGCATGATAAGAAGCCTGTCGCTTACTTCAGTGAAAAGTTAGGAGGATCAACGCTGAATTATCCCACGTATGACAAGGAGTTATACGCATTGGTTCGAGCTCTCTATACGTGGCAGCATTACTTATGGCCTAAGGAATTCGTCATTCATACCGATCACGAGTCTTTAAAGCACCTCAAGGGTCAACAGAAGCTTAACAAAAGACATGGGCGATGGATGGAGTTCATTGAGACATTCACCTACATTGTTAAGTACAAAAAAGGTAAAGATAATGTAGTCGCAGACGCATTATCCCGGAGATACACTCTTATTTCTACCTTAACGTCAAAGTTGATTGGATTTGAGCATATTATAGATCTTTATGAATCTGATACTGACTTTTCTGAGAGCTATGCCAAATTTCATAAGTTTGCCTGTGAGAAATTTTATAGACAAGATGGATACTTGTTCTTCAGTAACCCATACCACGAGGATCCATTCGAGAGCTATTGGTACGAGAAGCTCATGGAGGTGGATAAGCTGGACATTTCGGTGTCACAAAGACCCTTCTTGGATTACAAGAGCACTTCTATTGGCCGAACATGAAGAAAGACGTTGAGAAAATCTGTTCTAGATGTGTCGTATGTAAGATGGCCAAGAGTAAAGTTCAACATCACGGTTTGTATACTCCTTTGCCTATTCCTTCTCAACCTTGGACTAATATCGCTATGGATTTTGTAGTTGGGTTACCTCGAACCAGAAATGGTAGAGATTCTATTTTTGTAGTTGTTGACAGGTTTAGCAAGATGGCCCACTTCATCGCTAGCCACAAGACAGATGATGCTGTGAATGTAGCTAAGTATTTTTCAGGGAGGTAGTAAGATTGCATGGAATGCCACAGGTTATCGTTTCAGATCGAGACACGAAGTTCTTAGGACATTTTTGGCGGACGCTTTGGGCTAAGCTGGGAACAAATCTCTCATTCTCGACTACGTGTCATCCTCAGACTGATGGACAGACCGAGGTGGTGAATAGAACGTTGTCCACACTTCTAAGGACTTTGGTGAAAAGTAACCTCAAGACATGGGAAGAGTGCCTGCCTCATGTCGAGTATGCTTACAATCACGCTAAGCATTCCGCTACTCTCTTTTCTCCTTTTGAAATTGTATATGGGTTTAATCCACAATCACCTATAGACTTGATCCCTTTGCCTTTAAGTGGAAAATGCAGTTTGAATGGCAAGGAGAAAGCTGAACAGGACCGAAGAATACATGCTAAGGCTAAAGAGAACATCGAGAAGAAGACAAAGCAGTATGAGACGCATGCCAACAAAGGACGAAAGGAACTGATTTTTGAAGAAGGAGATCTGGTGTGGATCCATCTGAGGAAGGAGCGATTTCCAGCTGAAAGAAAGAACAAGCTAATGCCCAGAGTTGATGGACCATTCGCAGTCGTCAAAAGAATCAACAACAACGCCTATCAGATTGATCTTCAAGGTAAGTATGACGTTTCTGATGCTTTCAATGTTTCTGACTTGCTTCCTTATGTTGCAGATTCAGATTTGAGGACAAATCCTTTTCAAGAGGGAGAGGATGATATGATCGTGACCAGCTCAGAGGAGGAGGAACCAGAGGTAGCTGGCAGGATCACTCGTTCCAGAGCTAGAGAGATGGCTAAGGAGGCTCACGCACTCATTGCCGCAGAGGACAGCGATCAACTAGAGGCTGGAGCTCACATCTTCAACATCTCTATCTTGAAGAATGAAGAACCCAGTAACAATGACTAGGTAACTTAGGTGATGATTCTGTACTCTTTTCTTTGGTGAGGATTTTGGAAGGAAGGAGGTTCTTCTCCAAGGTTTTTAACGAGGCAGAAATCATTGCTACGTCGAGTTACTTAGAAGTTGTTACTAATGGGTAATAATGTGCAAAGTCACAATGACTTGTGCACTAGTATTTTAGGCGCACCACTTAGGATTTAGAAGGGACGCCTCGCTGTTTTATTTTTAAATCAAACCTCTTGTTGTTTTTATTTCAAACTTCATGTAGTTTGTTTCTTATGGCTGCGATTTCTCTCTAAGTCTATATAATAGAGATGATCGCCTAAGTCATGATCGGTAAAGAATTTTTATCAAAACCTTATTGTGTTCTTCGCTCTTTTTGATTTCTGAGAACAAGAAAACTCTGAAATTCGAATCTCTTAAAAACTAATCTGTTTACAAGAGATTCTTCTATCTCAAAAACTCGATATCAAGCCCTCATCACCAACGAATCGATCATATCATCATCCCCATCCATCGATCCGATCCAACACCACCACTATCGTTCCATCGCAGCGACGCTTAGCCACCATCTCCTCCCCATCGCATCATCGTTGCCCTCTGTCCATAATCTCACAGCCTCTGCAGCCTTTTCTTTGGAGTTGATCACCTAGGAACGTATCACTCGCCATGTCTAATGACACGTATGGAGAAGACTTTGACAGGGAAAACCGTTTAGAGGGATCTAGTAAAGAACAGCGCATGGAGAAGGATATAAGAGAGCTACAGAGCAAGCTTGACAAGGTCCTCATGGCTACACAAAAGCAAATACATTTTGTTGGCGAGTTCGATGAGCAAGGTCTACGCTTTGATAATGTCAACGAAGATGTTCTAACTCAGGAAGAGATAAACTACATTGGAAACCAACAAAGGTATCAGAGGTTTAACAACTTTGGGAACAATCCAAACCTCTCTTACCGAAACCCAAATGTAGCTAATCCTCAAGACCAAGTATACCCTGCTCAACAGCACCAGCAAAGCTATGCTCCAAAAGCTCCATTTCAGAACAGCTTCCAGCCCAAGCAACAGTTCAGTGGGCAGCAACAGAGTTACAGTCAGCAGAATCAACCGGCTCAAAACAATAACTTCAGCAGCCAACCGCAGCAGCATAAGTTTCCACCAGGGTTCAATCCGCAGCCGATGGGTAATCCGCAACAGATTCAGGGAACGGCTCAGAATCAGATGGGGCCTGGCGTTTGTGGGCTTCTACACCAGCTGTTACAAGGTCAGCAAAGAGTTGAGAGCCAGCACGCAAAAATGCAACAGGATATACAGGAGCTTAAGCAGAATCAAGCTTCTACTTCATCGAGAGGTCCAGCTTTACCAGGTAAGCCGCAGCCTAATCCCAAGGAGTATGTGAACGCCATCACATTGAGGAGTGGAAAGGAATTACAAGCTCCAGCACCTAAAACAAAGCTCATCAAGGACAATGAGCAAATCGGTGGGGAGGCAGCCTCAGATGATGCGCAAGAAGAAGAGATTTTGGAGAAAGAACCGATCAAAGACAAAGGAAAAGAGGTGGAGAAGACACCAGAGCTTGAAAAGCCATACGTCCCACCACCACCTTACCAGCCCAAGATACCATTCCCAGGGCGTTCCTAGATAGAGCTAATGCGGTCTTTGAGAAACACTTGGAGAACACGCAAATGACCTTGCCTATCATAGACGCTTTCTTAGCTATACCACAGCTTGTAAAGTTTCTAAAGGATGCTATCCTCAACAAGAAAAAGGAGCTCCAGGGTATCTTAATCTTGAGTCATGAGTGCAGCGCCATCATTCAAAGGGGATCTATACCAAGAAAGCTATCCGATCCGGGAAGCTTTACTTTGCCGTGTGCCATAGGAAACTTGAAGTTCTCAAGTTGCTTGTGTGATCTAGGAGCTTCTGTGAGCTTAATGCCTTACACGGTGGCCAAGAGATTGGGGTTTAAAAGCTATAAGCCGGCCAAGATCTCCCTCGTATTAGCTGATAGGTCGGTGAGATTACCGGTTGGTTTACTTGAGGATCTGCCTTTGAGAATCGGTGAAATAGAGATCCCCACGGATTTCATAGTTCTTGAGATGGATGAGGAGCCTGTCGATCCTATAATCTTGGGAAGACCATTCTTAGAAACAGCGGGAGCGATAATAGACGTAAGAAGAGGCATGATCGAGCTTCACATCAGTTCCGAGACTATGAAGTTCGACGTGAAGGAGATAATGAAGAAACCGACCACTGGAGGTCAAGTTTTCTATGTGGAAACCATGGAGGAGCTAGCTGACGAGCTCCTAGAAGAGCTAAACCCAGAAGACCCGTTACAAGTGGTCTTAACTCGGGAACACAGCGAGAACGGGTACTTGAACGAGGAAAGCGAGGTGTACAAGCGTCTTCTGGACCAACCAAAAGAACTTGAAGCTGAGACAAGGTTTTTGGAGCTCAGAAAGAGTGGCCTCGAAAGTTTAGACATCGGGGGGTCAAAGACGGTTGGGGAGACACCTCGGGATGTCATGGCAGCAACAGCTTATGCCGAGGCCAGTGGTAAACCGCGCGAGAAAGAAGAGGCCGAGGAGGCTGTTCCATGGCAATGCAGCTTCGACGTTGATTGGAATGAGGCTGATGCACCCCCTGTTGAGCTCAAGCCTCTACCAACAGGGGTGAGGTACGCTTTCTTAGGCTCAAACTCTTCATATCCCTTGATCATCAATGATAACTTCTCAGAGCATGAAGAGAGTGCATTGCTTAGCGAGATAAGAAAGTTCAGGAGAGCCATAGGATATACCTATAAGACCAAGCTATGTCTTCTATTGAGCATCAACGACGTCTTAACCCGAACCTCAAAGAGGTGGTTAAGAAGGAGATACTCAAACTCCTTGAGGCAGGGATAATTTACCCAATCTCTGACTCAAGGTGGGTATCTCCTGTTCCCGTTGTGCCCAAGAAAGATGGGATCACGGTGGTTAAAAACGAAAAGGATGAGCTTATAGCCCAAAGAACCATAACCGGTCATCGCATGTGCATAGACTATAGAAAACTGAATTATGCTTCTTGGAAAGATCATTTCCCTTTGCCATTCATTGATCAAATGCTTGAGAGGCTAGCTAACCATCCTTATTTTTGTTTTCTTGATGGGTACTCGGGGTTCTTTCAAATCCCCATAGATCCCCGAGATCAAGAGAAAACAACATTTACATGCCCTTATGGCACTTATGCTTATAGAAGAATGCCTTTTGGTCTTTGTAATGCACCGACTACTTTTCAAAGGTGTATGATGCATGTCTTCTCTGACCTCATTGAAGAGAAAGTGGAGGTGTTCATGGACGATTTTTCTGTCTACGGCTCCTCTTTCTCTGATTGTCTTTCTAACTTCTCTCAGGTTTTAAAGCGATGTGAGGAGCACAGGCTCGTCTTGAACTGGGAGAAATGCCATTTCATGGTTCAAGAAGGAATCGTCTTGGGTCACAAGGTATCAGAGAAAGGCATAGAGGTGGACAAAGTCAAGATCGAAGTCATGGTGAACCTACAAGTTCCGAACTCGGTGAAAGGAATAAGAAGCTTCCTTGGTCATGCAGGGTTTTACAGAAGATTCATCAAAGATTTCTCTAAAACAGCCCGACCCTTGACGAGGCTATTGTGCAAGGAGGTTGAGTTTATCTCTGATGAGGAATGTGATGAAGCTTTCAAGAGGATCAAGGAGGCATTGATCAGTGCACCGATTGTCCAGGCCCCTGATTGGTCATTACCCTTCGAAGTGATGACGGATGCATCGGATTATGCCGTGGGAGCCGTCTTGGGGCAAAAGAAAGACAAGAAGCTCCATGTGATCTATTACGAAAGCCGCACATTGGACTCGGCTCAAGAGAAGTACGCGACCACCGAGAAGGAAATGCTGGCCATTGTGTTTGCCTTTGATAAATTCAGGAGCTATCTCGTGGGATCCAAGGTCATAGTCTATACAGATCACGCAGCTTTGAAGTACCTTATGACCAAGAAAGATGCTAAGCCGAGGCTTCTCAGATGGGTTTTGTTACTTCAAGAGTTTGATATGGAGGTGCTTGATAAAAAGGGTATTGAGAATGAAGCCACCGACCATCTCTCAAGGTTGAGAGTTGAAGAACAAGTCCCTATAGATGATGCTTTGCCCGAGGAACATCTCATGCTAGTCAAGTCCTACTTAGAAGTGGAGGAAGCCAACACGATCAAGGAAAGAAGCCTCCCATGGTTTGCAGATCTTGTGAACTACTTGTCATGCGGTTTCGAGCCACCAGAGCTAGATTCCTATCAGAGGAAGAAGTTCTTTAGAGATGTGATGAGGCATCATTGGGATGAGCCGTATTTATACGTGCTTAACAAGGACCATCTCTATAGACGATGCTTGGCTGAGGAAGAGATTTACCCGGTGCTACAAGAATGCCATGGTTCAGCGTACGGTGGCCGACTATGTCTATAGACGCTCAGAGTGTTGTTTCAAGTTGTGAAGCATGTCAAAGGCACGATAACATATCAAAAAGGAATGAAATGCCTCAGAATCTGATTCTTGAAGTCGAGGTCTTCGACTGTTGGGGCATTGATTTCATGGGTCCCTTTATAAGCTCATATGGAAATCAGTATATACTTGTAGCTGTGGACTATGTGAGCAAGTGGGTAGAAGCGGTTCCATCCCCAACCAATGATTCGAAAGTTGTGGTAAAGCTCTTTAAGAGCATCATTTTGATATACTCATATTTTGTCATGTTTAGGATTGTATTTTTGTCCAAATATTGAGTCTCATGCATACATTTAGGTAGTTTTATATATATTTGTCTTTGCTTTTGTCTTTAGTTAGGAATTGCATTAGGTCATAGAGTGTCTTGCATTTTTGGAGTGTTCTCCGGTCATTTGGAGACTTTTGGGAGCAACTTGGAGCTGGGATCATGGAGGAACCCTCACCTGTGTACAGCAACTCGGACAGATGGTTTGGTGCAGACAAAACCCTCACTTTGATCGCGTGGGACGAAGGACTTTCAATGCGACTCAACCTCCGGTGTCTTCATCAAGAAGGAACACATGTCTCTCGGCCCGATCAGGTCTTACGCGATGCGCCTCAGAGAACCGGTGGAACGGAGCCCTTGCCGACGTCATCTGAACCCAAACCCTTCATCAAAGTTGGAGATGATAGAGTAACGGTCCCAGAACAGGTCGAATCATTGGATTTGGAGTCGTGAGATGAGAGTTAAAGAAGGCGAGAGAAATACATATCAGCCAGACGTCTAAGAGTGGATAAGGTGCTAAGTGTCATGATTTGACACGGTGATAATGCCACGGCCTGAGCTTGGCCGTGGCATAATATGACAACTCTCGGGATTTGACATGGTCTTGAAGCACGGCCTTGGACCTGACCACGACAAGCAATGAAGATCTTTGACACGCCCATAATGTTATGGTCGGGATTTGACATGGTCTTGAAGCACGGCCTGATGTTTGGCCGTGGCAATCACCGAATCATCAACACCTTGCCACGCCCAACATGACACGGTCCAGATCAAAAACGTGGCAATCCAAGAAGTTCATCACCCAAACCCAGAAAAAAGAGACACGGCCACTAGACATGGTGTAAATCAAGCCATGGCAACCTTGATCATGAAGAATCTGTCCAAGAACTTTGACACTATCAGTTTGCCACGGTCTGGCCAAGCATCATCTGACCGTGGCAAACCACACCACTAACCATTAAAGTCGGGTCAGGATCCAGTATCTTATCTTCTATCTTAGTTTTCTCTCTAATTTTCTTTCCTTTTTAGAACGTTTTTGATTAAGAGATATCTTGCTGATTTAATCATCTTAAGGCTGTTTCTTGTCATTGCATCATCTCATCTTTGCCTCTAATCATGATTAACATCACCTCTTTCAAAGGAAATGGTGTGTTCTTCATGATTAGTGAGTAGTCATCTTTTAAGCTTCTAGGTGTGTAGATTAGGGTGCTTTGATGCTTGATTTATGATGTTTAGGTTCTAGATTCTCATTTCCTTTCCTTAGTTAGCTGCTCTTATAGCTAGATCCTTGAGAATCACTTGGGTCTAGATCATAGGCATTTCATGCACCAAAAGTGTTTGATGAAATGCCTGAAAGAGCTAACTTTAGGGTTTATGCCTTTTTCATCATGATAGTGATAGTTAAATGCATGAATGACATATTAGAACTGTTTCTTAATGCTCATTGATTCATATTTCACAAATGATTTGGTTTGAAATTGAATTAGTGTAGAGGTTAATGCCTTCATGAGAGGATTAGTCTAGATTAGAGTTCTAAGTTGAAATGTTTTGAGATCATGTGATTGCTTGCTATGTCTTTCTGTATAAGATTCAGTCTTACTTGGTTGAGGGATTGTTTGGTCACTTATTAGGCTTGATGATTTATGCTTGTTGGCATCATTAGAAATGCATCAATGAGAGGCATTGTGAGTGGTATCTCATTGAGTGCCTTCTCAAATACAGCTCTTGCCTTGTCTACAAGCTGCTTCTTAAACCTCCCTGGAAATGGGAGCTTGGGTTGGTATGGAGGTGGTGGCACATATGTCTTTTCTGGTTCAGGTTCCTTTGCTACCTTTTTACCCTTTTCTTTCTTTGATTTCTCAGCAACTTGATCATCTTTTAAGGCTGCCTCCCCCTCAGTTTTATCATTGTCCTCAATGATCACATTATTTTGCTCAATACCAGGTAACTCCTTTCCACTCCTCAGTGTAATGGCCTTAGCGTATTCCTTGGGGTTGGGTTCAGGTTTTCCAGGTAGATGGCCTTGGTTCCTTGAGCTTGAGGCCTGGTTTTGCTTCAATTCCTTGATTTCCTGCTGCATGGCTGCATTCTGGCTTGCAAATATCTGTTGACCCTGAAGCAGTTGTTGCAAAATACCAACCATATCAGAACCCATCTGTGGCTGCTGTTGAACCGGTGGTGGCTGAAATTGTTGTTGAACCGGCGCTTGCTGCTGGAACTATGGTGGACCAAACCCTGGTGGTGCATTTTGATGTTGCTGTGAACTGAAACTAGTACCCTGAAATGGTTGCTGTTGCTGACCAAAACCCTGATTCTGAGCAAACTGATTTTTGGGTTGGAATGACCCTTGAAAGTTGTTTTTGGGAACAAAGTTCTTTGGAGCTTGAGAATTAGGATAGACCTGGTCTTGTGGGTTAGCTACATTGGGATTCCTGTAAGAGAGGTTCTGATTTGCATTGCCATACTGATAGCTCTGAAACCTCTGATTCCCAATGTAGTTAAGCTCCTCCTGGGTTAGACCTTCTTCACTTATGTTCTCAAATATTTGAGAAGGTTCCTCATACTCTCCTACAAAGTGCATTGCTTTTGAGTGGTGAATTTCAACTTGTCCAATTCACTTCTCAACTCCTTAACTTCTCTAGTGAGCCTCTGTTCTGAGCTTGAACCTTCAGATCTATTTGATCTGTCATAGTCTTCACCATAAGTGTCATTGCTCATTGCTAAGTTCTCCACTAGCTCTAAAGCAGCATGAATCTCCTTTCCCAGAAAGTTTCCATTGGAAGCAGTATCCAGCTGGTTTCTAATCTTGCGAAGAGCTCCCTATAAAGTGTGCTGAGAAGAGAAGCCTCACTAAACCCATCGTGTGGGCATTGGTTGGTGTAGCTCCTGAATCTCTCATATGCTTCACCAAAACTCTCATTGCTGTGCTGAGTGAAGCTAGAGATTTGGTTTCTCAGTTTTGCAGTTCTGGAGGTGGAGAAGAACTTAGATAGGAAGGCTTTCTTGCATTGCTCCCAAGTTTGAATGGAGCCTCTTGGAAGATTCTTCTCCCATTGGTGAGCTTTGTCACCAAGACTGAAGGGGAATAATCTTAGCTTGAAACTGTCCTCAGAAACTCCATTTATCTTTGTCAGGTCACACACCTTATCAAATTGATCCAAGTGTTCCAAGGGATCTTCCATTGCTAATCCATGGAACTTTGAGTTCTTGACCATATTCAACAAGGATGCCTTCACTTCAAAGTTGTTGTTTTGCACAGGTGGTGCCTGAATTCCAGCTCCATACTCTTGAGCATTGGCCCTGTCATTCTCTCCAACATAGACCTGTGGTTGCTCATATCTCCTTTGCTGGTGTTAGAAGGGCTGATGTTGGTGGTGCACCTGTTGTCTTTGCTGTACATTGGCCTGATGCCTCTGTTGATGAGCTGGAGCTTGTCCCTGGTGGACATAAGCTTGTTGGTGATGCACCTGTTCCTGATGAACATTACCCTGATGTAACCCTTGACCAACTCCATTACCAGCTCCATTACCCTGAGCCTGTTGCCCCTGAACCGGTTGTTCTATGTCTACCACATGCTCGCTTTGGTCTTCCATATCAGCCTGATCAATCTGTCTTCCACGCCTGTCCCTTCTCCTCCTTGGTACCAAAAGCTTAATGTTGTCGTTGAGAGGGAAAGGTGGACCACAGCTTCTTGATCTGGACCTGGTGTTCATGCACCTGAAATCACAACCAGAACTTGAAAGTACTCAGTAAAAACAAAAAATAAGCACTTGATCTCAAGAACAGATCAGAGCTTAATGCTAAACACTCCACAATTTGGCAACGGCCCCAATTGATAGACAAGACTTTATGGGTCTCAGGGCTATCAATCCCCTTGTCAATGTAGCACAAAGAGCTTATCAATCCAAAAATGTGGTGATAGACACTAAGCTATGTGATCAGTTTCTCAATTCAAGCAAGCAAGAGTGGTTTTGGTTGATTAATGACAACTAAAAACTTAAAACAAGATTAATGACTAAAGAAGTGATCAAACAAGACAAGCAAACAAGTAAGCTAAATGAGATGAGAATGTATGTATGATGATGAGAAAGGTCTTAGACATGATAGTGGATTAGGGTGCCTTCAGTGATAAACTAATGAGCTAATGAACCATATGATCAAGCAAACCATTCAACTTAAACATCATTAATTAAGTTAATCCTCTCATGAAGGTATCAGCTTCTATGCCAAAGCAGTTTCTAACCTAATCATCATTAGTGAAACATGAATTAACAAGCATTAAGAATCAGTTTAATCTGTCATTAAGCATATAAACAATCATTCCCATGATGAATAACACTTAAACCTCTAACAACCTTGGTTCAGGCATTTCATCAAACACTTTTGGTGCATGAAATTCCCAGAATCTAGACCAGGTTGTAGAGAATGGAATATGCATGATCTAACCCGTAAGCTCACTAATCTACCACTTAAGCACCCTAATCTACATATCTAAGACCTTAATATGGAGATTAGTCACTAATCATGATCAACACACTAGATCCTTTGCAAGATGTGTTGTTAATCATGATTAGAAGTGTGTAAATGAATAGATAGATGATAGATTCAGAAGAGAACAGCCTTAAACACCAAGATCTCTCAAACTCTCTTGATTAAACACTTAAAAATCGATATTTCTCTTCTTAAGTGGAGTCTTTTCACAAAAGAGGCAAGAGACAAAGGGAATAAAGCCTAATTTTTGGGGAAAAAACCCTAAAAACTATTTATAGTCTTTAAAACGAACCGGGTCAGCCCGGAACAAACCGGGTTCTGACCTGGCTTTAATGGATAAAGTGACGAATGTGCGAGTTGTTCAAGAGTCTCCCAGGTCGCATGCCCTAGTCGCACAGGTGAAGAAACGGTCTTGTGAGCCTTAAGTCACTTAGTCTCAGTCGCACGCCCAAGTAGATCTGTTTTGCGAGTCTTTGTGCGGCTTAATCTTTTTCTTCTTCAACTCGCATGATCAAGGCAAAATCTGGGAAAGGTATGTGGGCGACTTGGTCATCCCTTAGTCCCAGGCCGCATGCCCAAGTCGCACAACCAAGGAGAAGAGCTTGAACAAGATAAAACCCTGTAAGCTCAGGCGCATGCCCGTCTAGATGTGAATTGCGAGTCTTTGTGCGGCTAAGTCTTCTCTGATCCTTAACTCGCACGACCATGTAGCAGGGGCCTTCAGGGATGTGTGCGGCTTGGTCTCCATTACTCCCAGGTCGCAGGCTCAAGTCGGTGTAGATTGCGAGTCTTCATGCAGTGTAGTTCCAAATGCGGCCAACTCGCATGCCTAAGTCGCACAGTTGTGGACTTAGCATTTTTCTTGCTCGGAAGCCTCAGACCTTATCCAGTGATAGCTTACCCGCACTTCTCACTTGCAGCTCAACCTCCAGGCATTTATCTTCAAGCGTTGCGAGTTAACCAAGTCGCAAGACTATCTCGCAGCATTCAGGGCTCCTCGGACAACTTCACATTCAGGGAAGCGTAACTTCTAGGGTACTGGTCCGAATGGTGTGATTCCAGCTTCAGTGGATAGAAGACCAGTACCCTAGAAGTTCTTCATATCACTTGTCATTGTTTTGTTCTTCTTTAGTCAATAATCCTGTTTTAAGTTTGTAGTTGTCATAATCAACCAAAACAACTCTTGCTTGCTTGAATTGAGAAACTGATCACATAGCTTAGTGTCTATCACCACATTCTTGGATTGATAACCTCTTTGCGCTACATTGACAAGGGGATTGATAGCCCTGAGACCCTCAAAAGTCTTATCTATCAGTAGCGAGCACAACAATCGAATGTGATTGAAAATACGGGCGCAACTTGCGAGCCGAGACTACGACGGCTAGGGCGACTTTCTCGATCTGGGAGTAACGGGTCTCGGCGTCGGTCAGTGTCTGGCTGACGTAGAAAATGGGTTTTTGCTCGGATCACTCTTCTCTTATAAGCACCCTGCTCACAGCTGTAGCAGATATGGCGATGTAGAGGAAGAGAGGTTCTCCTGCAACTGGTTTCGCCAAGATAGGCGGGCTTGCCAGATAACTCTTCAATTCATGGAAAGCTGCTTCGCATCGCTCGTCCAACTTGAATTTCTTATTTCCCCGAAGGGTGTCGTAGAAAGGCAGGCATTTGTCGGTGGAACGGGAGATGAACCTGTTTAGCGCAGCAACCCTTCCTGTGAGCCTTTGCACTTCTTGCTTCGTCCTTGGAGAGGGCATCTCGATTAGTGCCTTGATCTGTTTAGGATTCGATTCAATGCCTCAGTGAGTTACCAGATAGCCGAGAAACTCTCCCGAGGTGACCGCAAATCTGCACTTCGCCGGGTTTAGTTTCATGTCGTGTTTGTTCAACTGCTCGTAGCATTCTCGTAGATGGACGATATGGTCTTTCTCTTCAAGTGATTTGACTAACATATCGTCGATGTATACCTCCATGGTTTTTCAGAGCTGGTCCGCGAACATTTTATTGACGAGCCGTTGATATGTTGCTCCTGCGTTCTTGAGCCCGAACGGCATTACTTTGTAGCAGTATATCCCGCGATCAGTTATGAATGCCGTTTTTTCCTTATCATCAGGATGCATCAGGATTTGGTTGTAGCCAGAGAACGCATTCATAAATGTTAACAGCCTATTTTCCGCAGTGGCTTCGACGAGCCGGTCGATGTGCGGCAGAGGGAAACTGTCTTTTGGGCACGCCTTGTTGAGGTCAGTGAAATCTACACAGACCCGCCACTTGCCGTTCTTCTTCTTTACGACCACTGGATTCACAAGCCAGTCTGGATATTTGGCCTCGGCGATTAATCCTACTTTGAGCAATCTCTCCACTTCGTCGTAACTGCTTTAGCTCGTTCGGATCCGAGCTTCCTTCTTTTTTGCTTGATTGGTTTGAAGGTTGGGACGACGTTCAGCTCGTGACAGGTCACATCGATGCTTATGCCCGGCATATCTTCCGCTGTCCAGGCAAAAGTGTTGATGTTCTCTTTGAGGAGGGAAAGAAGTTTGCTTCTTATAGGTTCTTCTAGTTTTGCTCCGATTTCGATGCATTGTTCTGGACGCGCTTCGTCTATGCACACCGAGTCCACCGCATCACATACCGGCTCGGCGCGCGTTTTGCGGCTCTCCGCGATCTGTAATTGCTATAAGAGTTTCGAGAGCTTGTTCGCAGGCTCTCGGTCCGTCTTCATCTCTTTGCTATCTATGTCTGCTCGTGCGTCGGTGACGGGGTTCCTCAGCTTGTGCTCCGCTAAGAAGGACATTCGCGACTCCTTATGACTTCCCCAGATCGTTTTGATGCTTGCTGAAGTCGGGAATTTGAGACAGAGGTGATAGGTGGAAGGGACCGCCCTCATCGCGTTGATTCATGAATTTCCCATAATCACATTGTAGATTGCTGGGTGATCGGTGACGCAGAATTCGACGATCGTAGTGACTCCGCCAGCTACCACAGGGAGCCTAATCGTTCCCATAGTCATCGTTGTTTCTCCTGAAAATCCAGTTAGAGGTTTGGGGATTGCCGTCACCTCGGAGAGGTCGATTCCCATCCTTCTGAGTGTCTCCCTGAAAATGACGTCTACCGAGCTCCCAGTATCGATGAGCACCCTCGCTACATCGTGGTCCCTGATCGTCAATTCGATCACTAGTGGGTCGTTGTGTAGTCTATCGATTCCTGCCGTTTCCTCCTCGGCGAAGGAGATCACCGTATTCAGGATATCGGTCGGTTCTGTCCAATTTTCCTTCGCTTCGGCTGGGGTCGCTCTTCGGGTTCGCCTCTCCTGTCGCGCTTGGTGTTCTCGCCCCATCGGGGACGATTTGCGGGTTCTACCGAGCCGCTCGGCTCGGCTCCTTCTTTTGGTACATTAGCGACGAGGTCTTTGAGGTTAACCGAGTTCTGGATCTCTCCCGCCGCCATCTAAGCTGCGAGTTTTGCTCCTAAAGTTCTGCATTGTGCCGTTGAATGCCCGTAGGTCTGGTGGTACTCACAGAATGCCTTTTCGTAGTAGTTGGTGAATTTTCTAACCCAAGTGTTGTTGCGCGGCTCTCCTCTTCTGCGTCCAGTGCCTATTTGGTAGTTATGGGCACCTCTGCTTCTAGGTTCGTCCGAGCTCTGCGTTGTTGCGTTGTTTGGTGGATTGCCTTTCTTCGAGGGGCGCGTCAAAATTGAGCTTCGGATCGCTGCTTTCGTTGCTTCGTACTGCTCGTCCAGATTCTTCATCTCTTCCTCGTTTACGACAAAGTCTGATGACCGATGCAAGGCATCTTGAATCGTTTGCGGCGTGTTGAGTGCCATTTCCCGTCGAAATTTGGATTTGTACCACAAAGACCGTTTCAGAGCTTCGAGTGCTGCCTTGTCGCTTATTCCTTCTATTTTGGATACGACTGCCTTGAACCTTGCCATGTAATCCCGAAGCGGTTCGTTCGGTCCTTGGGATAGCGTCCACAGGTCGGCATCAGAAGTTCCTTTATCCATAAACATCGAGTATTGTTTAAGGAACAAGGCGGAGAGCTGTTGGAAATTCCCGATTGAATTGCGCTCCTGTCTCGAAAACCACTCGAGTGCGGCTCCCTTGAGATGTTCCACAAAGAGCAAGCAATATCCGGAATCGACTTCCCGCTCAGTCAGTTTGGCAGCGTTCGTTGTGAAAGCTCGTCCCATTGCTATCCGAAACGCTGTGATGTGTGCTTTCGGATCGGTCGTTCCTTCGTAGAACGGGATTCTCACCTTCCCGGGCTCGGGAATCCTAGCCTCCGTGATTCTTGCCGTGAATGGTGTTCTCTGGATTTATTCAAGCATCTGATCAATCTCGGGCGCAGCACTCATCGCGTTATGCACTTGAGACTTCATGGAGCGTATCTCGGCTACTGTCCGAGCCATTGAGGCTCGCAGCTCTTTGATTTCAGCGCGTGAGTCATTCCCTTTGATTGGGGGAGTCGCTCCCGCTCTTCTCTTCTCGGCTTGTCTTCGCGTTCCGCCTGCTCGATCCATTGGAGGTTTTCTTCTTCTTCAGTCGGGTTGTCGACGCGAGCCGGATCGGTGATTTCGTCAGTCCGGACGTCGTTTAGTGCCGAGGCGAGCTCTTCTTGTCTTATTCGCCGAGCCGAGCCATTTTGTTGCGAGTTCATGGTTCCATCGTTCTGTTGGACGTCCACGTCGATCGCGTTATTATCCTCTTCGCCGGCTCATCGCCTTGAGTTCCGACGTAGTGGAGGCGGCTCGTTCATGCTAACCCGGGTTGCCGCGGGAGTCTGTTCGCCGAGGGGACGAAACATTGGTGGAGCCAAGGGGTTTCTCGTGCCGCTCCCCGAAGCCCCTGCAGATGTTGAGAAATCGAAGCGTCTCCGGAATCCATCCATCGGGTCGGAGATTCCGGCTCTCCAAGTTGCGTGTCGTGGCTCGGCCGTCATCGCGTCGAGCCTCTCTGTAATCGCCTCATTTTGTCCTGCTCGTCGATATTCTTCATCAACGCAGCCATCATGTTTCGCATGTCCTCTTGGGTTTCGGTCGTCGCCGTCGTTGTGCCTTATGCTGGAGCGTCCTTCTCCGCGCCGTTATCGTTGTTGTTGTTATCGTCGAGGGTGTTGCTCGCCATGTTCTTCGGATCTTAAAGTCTTGTTGATTGAGAGTAAGAAAGTTTCGATTCCCCACAGACGGCGCCAAATTGTGTGAGCCAAAACTCGCATAACCAAAAAAATTGTAAGGAAAAACTAAGGGATCCGAAATTTCTAGGGTTATCGCAAGAACAGTAAGATCGAAAGAGGGTTTTTATTGTTGTGAAAGTATTTAGTCTTTTCTGCTCTCGAGTCGTGAAAAGTTACGGAATGAATTGTATACATCGTCTATTTATACTAATTCTCTGAACCGCATAGCCGAGAATCTCGGGAGAGATTTTCGGAATATTTCCTTATCGCTTCGTGCGGCCACCGTCATAATACTTCACCTAGGGTTTCTATGGGCTTTCGTCTTTCAAAGCCTTGGTTCGGCCCAATTGTGGAAGAAAATGGCTCGACTCATTCTCCTTCTTATGCAGCTCGGCCCATTTGCTTTCTCGTACAGCTCGGCCCGTTCGCTCTCTTGCACATCTCGGCCCGTTCGCTCTCTTGCACAGCTCGGCCCGTTAGCTCGGCCCATTGAACATCCTTCACGCGGCTCGGTTCACTTACTTCCTCCTCACGGCTCGGCCCGTTCACAGCTTGGCCTACTCCTCTCGTGCGCGGCTTGGCCCAAACTTAATGGATCGCTGATTCTCCTTGCAAAATCGGCTCTCCGATATTCCTGAGGTGGTTTAAACCGATTGGGGTGAAACCGACCCCAACACCAAGGTTTTATAAAGTGGGTTTTGGTGGCCAACGATGTTTAAAGATGCCCAAAATGTTGTCTCGAGGTGTGAGTCTTGTCAAAGGCACGGTAACATATCCAAGAGGAATGAAATGCCTCAGAACCCGATTTTTGAAGTAGAGGTCTTTGACTGTTGGGGTATTGATTTCATGGGTCCCTTTGTAAGTTCATACGGGAACCAATATATACTTGTTGTTGTGGACTATGTGAGCAAGTGGGTAGAGGCGGTTGCATCTCCAACCAATGACTCTAAGGTTGTGGTCAAGCTTTTTAAAAGCACCATTTTCCCAAGATTTGGTGTTCCCAGGGTAGTTATCAGTGATGGGTGTAGCCGTTTCATCAATAAGACTCTTGAGAGTCTGTTAAAGAAGCATGGAGTGAAACACAAGGTGGCTAGCCCTTATCATCCACAAACAAGCGGTCAGGTGGAGGTCTCAAACCGTCAGATCAAATCAATTTTGGAGAGAACCGTGAGCTCATCTAGGAAAGATTGAAACAAGAAACTTGATGATGCTTTATGGGCTTACAGGACCACCTACAAAACCCTCATCGGCACCTCACCGTTTAACCTGCTATTTTGGGAAGTGAAGCTTTTGAATTTTGATATCAAATCGGCTCAGGAGAAGAGAGTTGTACATGAACCTAAGGAGATCCGGTTAGACGCTTTTGAAAGCTCTAAAATATACAATGAAAAGACTAAGGCGCTCCATGACAAGAAGATTCACAAGAGAGAGTTCAAAGAAGGGGACCAAGTGCTGTTGTTTAACTCAAGACTTAAGCTATTCCCTGGGAAGCTAAGGTCTAGGTTGTTGATAACACCGGATTTTGACCATTTTTATGGATCACTTTAATGTCTTTTACAGGTGTTTTTACTCCATTTTCAAAGGTTTTCAAAGGATTTCTATGTTTTCGGATTTTAAAAGACTTTTCAGGTAATTTGGGATAAAGAAGCACAAATTGGAACAACAAGACTCTTTTGGATAAATGTAGACCGTCAGAACTCTCATTGAGAGAAGAAGACCTTCTCACCGTCTGATCACCCTCAAAATTGGACAACTTATAGAAGAATCAACCAGCTTTCAAATGCACTTGGTTTGGAGACATTCCAACGGTTGGATCTCAAAATATTCCATTAGCCCCGGAGCCACTCGAAGATGGCCAGCAAGTCACGCGACCGCGGCCACCAGCCCATTCCCCGCGGTCACAAGCCTCCTGACCGCGGCCAGCCACCTATTTCCCGCAGTCACGTCATTCCCGACCGCGGCCGGCTAACTCTGAACTAAAGCCCATATTTCTGACGCCCAAAGTCATTCTCAGCCTTAGTTCCGGAACCCTAGAGACCATGGAGTATTGAAGACTATAAATACTAGTCATTTAGGTCTTTTTTAGACACCACCCTTCTTACATTACAGAAACCCTTTTCCTTTAGCCGTTTTTATGCGATTTTTGTAGAAGATTGTTCAAGTCCGAGTTCTTCAATACAGAAGCTTTCTTCATCTCTTTTCTTTACTGTTTTTGATTACTTTTATTAAAACCAATGATGATGTCGACCTCAGCCATGTCTGAGTAGATCCCGAGTTGGGCTTAGGGTTCCCGAAAGGGGCTCTCATAATCGATTAAGACATCTATGTTTATAGATCTGGGATTTCAACTTTGTTCTCTGTTTATTCTTGTTCTTATTGCATGTATGCTTGATTGATCACCTAGTATCTGATCTAGATAGTTAGTGTTGCAAAAGTTTTCATTAAGTATCAGCCCTAGAATGAAACAGGCGATTTTTCCATAGGAGTGGAAACGTACCTGCGGCGAGATCGTGAGTATTGACGAGTCTTGTGTAGCTCTTGCGTTCTCTCCCTTACAGGGCCAGAGTGGAAACCTACTGGTCAGGGTTGCGAGAGACAGTTGGTTATGATCACGACAGTGACGTAGTCATACCGCCGTACTCTAGCTCTAGAACCCTATATATCGATATCCGTCAATCCCAATCTATCTACCCTAGTGTTAAAACCGATTATGATCCCTGTAGAGTTCCCGAAAGCTCAGCGTTTTTAGCCATAGTTTACAAACCAATCGCTTTTTACTTGCTTATTTAGATCTGCATTTCCGTTGTTTTAGTTCGATATTTTGCTTGCTCCACTTGCTTTCCTTTCCATTTTTCTACTTGTTTTCTAGGATAGATTTATTTGCTTTCTTTAAGTTTTAGTTTAATCCGTGAAAAACAACCAACCTCTAAAACCAATCTAGTCTAGACATAAAGTTAGAAATCGTAGAAGAATACCAGGCACACAAATCTCTGTGGATTCGATCCCTAAATACTACAACTGATTAGCTGTGCACTTGCGGCTTTCATTTGTTTTTGTTAAGGGTAAAACTTGTTCCCTCACGCAGTTGACACGCATCAAGTTTTTGGCGCCGTTGCCGGGGATTTCTTTCGCTGCCTTTTGATATTTTTCTTGTTTTAACTTCTGTTCTAGACACCTGATCTCTAGTTCTTTCTTAAAGTTTTGCTGAATCATCTTTCCCTTCTTTTGTTTTTCTCTGAATTGCATGAATACCAGGCGCAGACCTGTAGAAAACATTCCAATTCTAGACGAGATAGACAGACACGAAAGAGAACTTCAAAGACTTAGATGAACGCAAGGAATGGCCAACGACGACCAGCCTGGAGATCCTATTAACCGAGCTTTAAATATGGACCAAGACGGGTCCGAACATGGAGAAAATGAAGAGAATGATCACAGAGGAGGTGATCATGCTCGATGAGATGGAGAGGAGGATGAGGTTCCTCCGAGAAACCACCAGAACCGATGGAAAGAAAGAAGAAACCCCAATCTTTGTACCACTTTACAAGGATGTCGATGCCAAGCAGCCGCCATTTAAGGTACCTCAACGATCACCGTTTCAAAGGCTTACAAAAGCCGACGATCCGGGACGTTTTGTTTTCCAATGTTTCATTTCAGGAATGAAGTTCACAGACTGCCTGTGCGATTCCAGAGCCAATGTCAACATCATGGCAAAGACATTTGCCGAAAAATTAGGCATAATTACCTTAAGGACATCGACGGTTAAGGTTATCTTTGGAGACTCATCTCAAAAATATACTGAAGGGGCGATTCATGATCTACAAGTTCTAGTGGGAGACAAGATTGTTCCAGCTGATTTCCAAGTCCTGGAGATGGATAGAGACAAGGAGAGGCCACTGATTTTCAGAAGACCATTTCTAGCTACCGTAGGAGCAGTAATCGATCACGCAAACCGGCATGCTGTTTTCTCAATGTAGATAGCAGAAGGTTTTACCCGACTATCCTAGATGATTTTCCAAGCAAAGGAAACCGGCCAAAAGAGAAAGAAAAGGAGAAGCCGAAAGCTTTTGCAAAGATCAGGATCATCATTCCACCTGACGCAACAGAAACTAGTGAGGACCAAATCTAGGAGCTGATCGAAAACACAAAAAGGGTTTTAAACAATGTTAAAGTCCGAAAGAAGAGTAAAGGAAAGAAGACGGCTCCTCAAGGAGAAGAAGTAAAACCTCGTAGTTAACAAAACGGCTCGGCATTATCTTTATCTTGAAACGCCTCGTCGCTAAACATAGCCGGCATTTTCCGCAAACAGCCTCGTCAAAAAACAGCTCGCTACTTCGCTTCGTCGATGAACGGCTCGGCATTTTTTGTTCCCAAAACGCCTCACCTGGAATCGCTTCGCAACGGCCTAATTCGATGGTTTATCTCAAGTCCAGGAACAATGAACCTCGGCACTCTCGTCTCCGAAACCGACGAGCTGGGGGGCTAACTGTTGGGGTCGGTTTCACCCCAAGCGGATAAAACCATCTAAAAAATGATTAAGTATTGGAGAAAACCGATTTGGCAAGAAGGAACAACTGCCCACCAAATATGGGCCAAGCTGTTCCACGAAACAAGTGGGCCGAGCCGTGCTCACCAAGACAAGTGGACCGAGCCGCGCACGAGAGGAATGAGCCGAGCTGTGAACGAGCCGAGCCGTAAGGAGGAAGTAAGTGAATCGAGCCGCGTGAAGGATGTTCGATGGGCCGAGCTGTGCAAAAGAGCTAACGGGCCGAGCCGTGCTCGATATTACAAATGGGCTGAGCCACTTCCTCCCACAATTGGGCCGAGCCAAGGCCTTGAGAGACGAAGCCCATAGAAACCCTAGGCAAAATATGAAGGCGGTGGCCGCACGAAGAGATAAGAAAATATTCCTAAAATTTCTCCCGAGATTCTCGGCTAGGCGGTTTAAGGAGTCAGTATAAATAGGAGATTTACACGATTCATTATGTAACTTTTGCAACCCTAAGCAATAAAGACTAAACACTTTCACAGCAATAAAAACCTTCTTTCGATCTTACAGTTCTTGCGATAAACCCTAGAAGTTTCCGATCCCTTAAGTTTTCCTTAACAAATTCTTGGTTGTGCGAGTTTCGGCTCACACAATTTGGCGCCGTCTGTGGGGAATCAAAATTTTCTTACTCTAAATCAACAAGACTTTAAGATCTAAAGAACATGGCGAGCAACACCCTCGACGATAACAACAACAACAACAACGATGGTAACGGCACGGAGAAGGATGCTTCAGCATCAGGCACAACGACAGCAACGACCAAAACCCAAGAGGAGATGCGAAACATCATGGCTGCGTTGATAAAGAAAATCGACGAGCAGGACAAAAGAAACAAGGCGATTACGGAGAGGTTCGACGCGATGGCGGCTGAGCGACAAACTTGGAGACCCGGAATTCCCGACCCGATGGATGGAATCCGGAGACGCTTCGACTTCTCAACGCCTGCAGAGGCCTCGGGAAACCCCTTGGCTCCAACAATGTTTCGTCCCTCGGCGAACAGACTCCCGTGGCAACCCGAGTCAACATGACCGAGCTGCCTCCACTCCGTCGGAACCCAAGGCGACGAGTCGGCGAAGAGGAGAATGACGCGATCGACGTGGACGCCCAGCAGAACAATGGAACCACGAACTCGCAACCAAACGACTCGGCTCGGTGAATAAGCCAAGAAGAGCTCGCTTCGGCACTAAACGGCGTTCGGACTGACGAAATCACCGATCCGACTCGCGGCGACAACCCGACTGAAGAAGAAGAAAACCTCCAATGGATCGAGCAGGCGGAGCGCGAAGACAACCCGAGGAGAGAAGAGCGGGAACGACCTCCCCAATCAAAGGGAATGACTCACGCGCAAATTCTCGAAATCAAAGAGCTGCGAGCCTCAATGGCTCGGATAGTAGCTGAGATACGCGCCATGAAGTCTCAAGTGCACAACGCGACGAGTGCTGCGCCTGAGATCGATCGGATGCTTGAAGAAACCCAGAGAACACCATTCACGACAAGAATCACGGAGGCTAGGATTCCCGAGCCCGGGAAGGTGAGAATCCCGTTCTACGAAGGAACAACCGATCCGAAAGGACACATCACAGCGTTTCGGACGAGCCTTCACAAAGAACGCTGCCAAACTGACCGAGCAGGAAGTGGATGTCGGATACTGCCTGCTCTTCGTGGAGCATCTTAAGGGAGCCGCGCTCGAGTGATTTTCGAGGCAGGAGCGCAACTCAATCGGTAGTTTTCAACAGCTCTCCGCCCTGTTCCTTAAACAATACTCGATGTTTATGGATAGAGGAACTTTTGATGCCGACCTGTGGACGCTATCCCAAGGACCGAACAAACCGCTTTGAGATTACATGGAAAGATTCGAGGCAGTCGTATCCAATATAAAAAGGATAAGCGACAAGGCTGCACTCGAAGCTCTGAAACGATCTTTGTGGTACAAATCCGAATTCCGACGGGAAATGACATTCAACACGCCACAAACGATTCAAGATGCCTTGCATCGGTCATCATATTTCATCGTGAACAAGGAGGAGATGAAGAATCTGGACGAGCAGTACGAAGCAACGAAAGCAGCAATCCGAAGCTCAATTTCGACGCGCCCCTCGAAGAAAGGCAACCCATCAAACAACGCAACAACACAGAGCTCGGACGAACCTAGAAGCGGAGGTGCCCATAACGCAGAGCCGCGCAACAACACTTGGGTAAGAAAACCCACCAACTACGACGAAAAGGCTCTTTGCGAGTATCACCATACCTACGGGCATTCAACGGCACAATGCCGAACTTAAGGAGCATAACTCGCGGCTAAGATGGCGGCGCGAGGACTCTAGAACGCGGTTAACCTCAAAGACCTTGTCCCTAACGAACCAAAAGAAGGAGCCGAGCCGAGCGGTGCGGCAGAACCTGCAAATCCTCCCCGACAGGGTGATAACAACAAGCGCGATAGGAGAGGCGAACCCGAAGAGCGACCCGAGCCGAGGCAAAGAATCAATATGATCATGGGTGGATCTCAATATTACCAAGACACGGTGTCCTCCATCAAAGCCTATCAGCGCCGAGCCGAAGCAAAAGAGAATTGGACGGAACCGACCGACATCCCGAATACAGTGATCTCCTTTGCCGAGGAGGAAACGGCAGGAATCGACAGACCCCACAACGATCCGCTGGTGATTGAATTAACGATCAGGGATCACGATGTGGCAAGGGTGCTCATTGTTACTGGGAGCTCGGTGAACGTCATTTTCAGGGAGACACTCAGAAGGATGGGAATCGATCTCTCCGAAGTGACGGCGATCCCCGAACCTCTAACCGGATTTTCAGGAGAAACAACGATGACTATGGGAACGATCAGGCTCCCTGTGGTAGCTGGCGGAGTCACTAAGATCGTCGAATTCTGCGTCACCGATCACCCAGCAATCTACAACGTGATTATGGAAACTCCATGGATCAACGGGATGAGGGCGGTCCCTTCCACCTATCATCTCTGCCTCGAATTCCCGACTCCAGCAGGCATCAAAACGATATGGGGAAATCAGAAGGAGTCGTGAACGTGCTACTTAGCGGAGCACAAGCTGAGGAATCCCGTCACCGACGCACGAGTGAACGTAGATCCCAAAAAGATGAAGACAGACCGAGAGCCTCCGAACGAGCTGCGAAACGCGCGCCGAGCCGGTATGTGATGCAGTGAACTCGGTGTGCATAGACGAAGCGCCTCCAAAGCGATGCGTCGAAATCGGAGCAAAACTAGAAGAACATCTGAGAAGCGAACTTCTTTTTCTCCTCAAAGAGAACATCAACACTTTTCCCTGGACAGCGGAAGACATGCCGGGCATAAGCATCGACGTGACCTGTCACGAGCTGAACATGGACCCAACTTTCAAACCAATCAAGCAAAAAAGAAGGAAGCTCAGACCCAAACGAGCTAAAGCAGTTAACGACGAAGTAGAGAGATTGCTCAAAGTAGGATCAATCGTCGAGGCCAAGTATCTAGAAAGGCTTGCGAATCCGGTGGTTGTGAAGAAAAAGAACGGCAAGTGGCGGGTCTGTGTAGATTTCACTGACCTCAACAAGGCGTGCCCAAAAGACAGTTTCCCTTTGCCGCAAATCGACCGGCTCGTCGAACTCACTGCAGGAAATAGGCTGTTAACATTTATTGACGCGTTCTCCGGCTACAATCAGATCCTGATGCACCCTGATGATCGGGAAAAAATGGCATTAATAACTGATCGCGGGATATACAGCTACAAAGTCATGCCGGTCGGGCTTAAGAACGCAGGAGTAACATATCAACGGCTCGTCAACAAAATGTTCGCGGCTCAGCTCGGGAAAACCATGGAGGTATACATCGATGATCAAATCACTCGAAGAGAAAGACCATGTCACGCATCTACGAGAATGCTTCGAGCAGTGGAACAAACACAACATGAAGCTAAACCCGGCGAAGTGTAGGTTCGCAGTCACCTCAGGAGAGTTTCTCGGCTATCTGGTAACTCACCGAGGCATTGAAGCGAACCCCAAACAGATCAAGGCATTAATCGAGATGCCCTCTCCAAGAACGAACCGAGAAGTGCAAAGGCTCACAGGAAGGGTCGCTGCACTAAACAGGTTTATTTCCCGTTCCACCGACAAGTGCCTGCCTTTCTACGACACCCTTCGGGGAAACAAGAAATTCGAGTGGGACGAGCGATGCGAAGCAGCTTTCCAAGAATTGAAGAATTATCTGGCGAGCCCACCGATCTTGGCAAAACCAGTCGAAGGAGAGCCTCTCTTCCTCTACGTCGCCGTATCTGCTACAGCTGTGAGTGGGGTGCTTATCAGAGAAGAAAGGTCCGAGCAAAAACTCATTTTCTACGTCAGCCAGACACTGACCGACGCCGAGATGCCCTAGCCGTCGTAGTCTCGGATCGCAAACTGCATCCATATTTTCAATCACATTCGATTGTTGTGCTCGCTACACTTCCGCTGCGCTCGATCCTACACAGCCCGAGCCAATCCGATCGGCTCGCCAAGTGGGCCATAGAGTTGAGCGAATACGACATCGAGTATCGGAACAGGTCGTCTGCAAAGTCACAGGTGCTCGCAGATTTTCTCATCGAACTTCCAGCCGAAGCGATAAATGAGCCGACCCTAGACGAAGTATGGATGCTGCACGTCGACGGCTCGTCATCCAAACACGGCTCAGGAATAGGAATCCGCCTCACCTCTCCCACAGGAGAGATATTGGAGCAGTGTTTTCGCCTAAAATTCCACGCCTCGAACAACGAAGCAGAGTACGAAGCGCTGATCGCCGGCATACAACTAGCGCAGGGAATCGGAGTTCGAAAGATCAGAACCTTTTGCGATTCACAGCTCATAGCATGTCAATTCAACGGAGAATACGAGGCGAAGGATGGACGAATGGGAGCTTTCCTCATGGTGGTCCGAGAGTTGGTGTAGAAGTTTGATGAGTTCGAGCTCACACGAATACCCCGAGGAGAAAACACCTCGGCTGACGCCTTGGCAGCACTTGCTTCGACCTCAGACCCGGATCTCCGACGGACGATTCCAGTTGAATTCATCGAACGTCCTAGCATCGAAGAGGTAGAAGGAGTTCGGCTGATAAATCCTCCCGAACAAGAACCAGAGAACGATGAAGCCATCGCTATAGACGAAGACGCCTCACCAGCCAAGCTGGAATACAGCTGCGACAAAGAGTGGCTCGGAGCCATCTGAGTATATATCGCCGATGGAGAAGTGCCAACCGACAAGTGGGAAGATTTTCAGGCCGCGCGGTATGTCCTCGTCGACGGCGAGGTGTTTAAATGGAGATTTTCAGGACCTCTCATGACATGCGTCGAAGGACCGGAGGCAAGAAAGATCATGCACAAAGTGCACAGCGGCGCGTGCGGAAACCATTCTAGCGGAAGGTCGCTCGCGATCAAGATAAAACGGCATGGTTACTTCTGGCCTACGATGGTCAAGGACTGCGAGAAATTTACGGCGAAGTGCGAGAAGTGTCAACGGCACGCACCAACAATTCATCAACCTACCGAGCTGCTGTCTTCAATTTCGTAACCTTATCCTTTCATGAGATGGTCGATGGACATAGTCGGACCTCTACATCGATCGAAGCAGAAGCATTTTCTGCTCGTCCTAACGGTTTATTTTTCCAAGTGGGTCGAGGCCGATTCCTACGCAAGCATAAAGGACGTTCAAGTCGAACACTTCGTCTGGAAAAATATCATCTGCAGAAATGGGGTCCCCTACGAGATAGTCACCGATAACGGATCCCAGTTCATCTCAACGCGCTTTGAAGCTTTCTGCGAGAAATGGAAAATCCGTCTGAGTAAATCTACGCCAAGATACCCTCAAGGGAACGGACAAGCCGAAGCAGCCAATAAGAAGATCCTTGATGGTCTGAAAAAGAGGCTCGACGCAAAGAAAAGACGATGGGCAGACAAACTCGAAGGAGTCCTTTGGTCGCATCGAACAACTCCGCGCCGAGCCACCGGAGAAACTCCATTCGCTTTAGTCTACGGAGCGGAATGCGTAATTCCCCCCGAGGTGGATTTCCTGGGTATTCGACGAAGACTTCTACCAGGCGCGACCAGGCTCTAATCCGAATCCAGAACTATCAACAAGCAACCGCGAGATACTACAACAAAAGTGTTCGTAGTCGAAGATTCAAAGAAGGAGAGCTCGTCCTTCGAAAGGTTTTCCAAAACACTGTCGAGAAGAATGTCGGAAAGCTCGGAGCAAACTGGGAAGGTCCTTACAAGATTACAAAAGTAGTTCGCTCTGGAGTCTAGCAACTCGCGGCGGTAGCTGACGAAGCGATTCCAAGATCATGGAATGCAATGCACCTGAAGAAGTACTATCACTAAGACTACAACACGGTCAACATGAACTACGGGACGGCTTGATCCCTGCAAAGGGTACGTAGGCAGCCCATCCTCGGACGGGTTCAGCTGTCCCCCCTCCTAAAAAGGGTGGGGGGGGAGTGGCTACGTATACACATACCTTCATTTAACTCTACAATTTTAGCTCGTCTACCGTCTCTAGGAACATTGCCACTTCGGCCAATTTTCAGTTCGTTTTAAATCATCTACTTATTTCATGTTCACCTCGGAATTCTAGTTCGTTCATTGTTGCTTCGGCTAGTTTCTCATTCTAACTAAATCAGCAACTTATTTCATGTTCGCCTCGGATTTTTAATTCGTTCACTCATCACTTCGGCGAGATATCATATCACTTCGACAAAGTTATCATGACTTGATCGCCTCGGACCTTTACTTGTCCTCATTTTCAGTTCGGCAAACTAAGTCTCCAAACGCCTCGTCTCGTTGCTGGCCACAACGGGACAACAAATACAAAGTTCTCTAAACGGACTTTTACCACCTTTCCTAGGACGAGGGTGCAAGTTACATCCTCTATGGATAAAAATCAAGCGCGCTATACAAACTTCAGACCAAAAACGTATTGGTCGCCACAGTTTGCTATCGAACACGAGATTATAAGTCGAGACTACATCGCTTTCTCTAAAACCGAAGTAAACTCTTAAAACCCGGCAAAACATACTCACCCTCTCAGGAACGCTGGTCTATATTCATATTCCAAAGAGACTACTTTGTCCTCTCGAACTTCCGCCTCGTCAACGAGAAAACACATAACTTACTCGAAAAATACTTCGGCGTTAGTCGGAAATTTCTTTCTCAAAACAATCTAAAACAGCTCACCTCAATGAGGACCTCTCTCAGTGCTAGAATGGAAAAATCCCAATAAGAGTCCCGAAATCATCTTTGGTTAATAAAAACAAAACGCCTCGTCGTTTACGCGGCTCAGCATCATATAACAAAAACTTCTCGTCGTTAAACACGGCTTGGCGTTTCCAATGAAAGTTGCCTCGACATTATCGCTTAAAACGCCTCAGCGTCACCTAAAATGGAGACACTCCACGAATCAACCCCCAGCTCGGGATTTAGAACTTAAACAGAATCCTTCACAACTCGCCCCTTAGCCCATATTTCTATCGATTTCAAAAAGCTCGGCTAGGGAAGCAACCGAAATAATTCGCGATCCAGCTCGCTTCAAACAAACATTTTTAGTCAAAAATTCATAAGTCATCAAGGACAAACACATCAAATCCAACAAAAAATGACTAAGGAAAAATATGAATACAACTATAGCCAAATCAACAGTCAGATGGATAAAGCCGTCCAGGCACCAATCACAGTAACATACGAGTTCGAAAGAAGGATAAAACTATCCAGATGCTGAGTACAAAAGGGCGAATATAAAAGATAAAGGCAGGAAGAGAGAGGTCAAACAGCAGAACGCGTCTCTCGTTCAGCAAGGAGGCTCGAAGGAACAGGAGTACCCGCGTTAGACCCGTTCAGATCCTGGACACCAAGGTTAGCCACCGTCTCCTCGATCGGCTCGTTACCTAAAAGGGTATCGACGGAATCTGGCGATACTGGCCAGAACACCAAGCCACCTCGGATCTCAGACGCAATGTGGTCGTACGCGTCGTCGTCAACGTACTCGGCCTCCCAAGCCTTCAGCTTTGCCTCTTCAGAGTCCAAAGATCCGTCGGGCTTCCGAAGCTCCTCGATCATAGCAAGGTTCCCTTTGATCTGTCCAAGCTAGTTTTCGTCGCTCTTGGCTTTCTCCAGCTTGGCCAGACCTTCCTCCACTTTGGTGAGACGCTCCTGAAACTTAGCCGTCTACTCGCGCCTCACCTCTTTCGTGGCCCGCTTCACCTTAGCGTCGAATAAAGCATAGCTCGGCATTTTCCCCAAACAGCCTCGTCAAAAAACAGCTCGCTACTTCGCTTCGTCGAAGAACAGCTCGGCATTTTTTGTTCCCAAAACGCCTCACCTGGAATTTCTTCGCAACGGCCTAATTCGATGGTTTATCCCAAGTCCAGGAACAATGAACCTCGTCACTCTCGTCTCCGAAACTGACGAGCTGGGGGGCTAACTGTTGGGGTCGGTTTCACCCCAAGCGGATAAAACCATCTAAAAAGTGATTAAGTATTGGAGAAAACCGATTTGGCAAGAAGGAACAACTGCCCACCAAATATGGGCCGAGCTTTTCCACGAAACAAGTGGGCCGAGCTGTGCTCACCAAGACGAGTGGACCAAGCCGCGCACGAGAGGAATGGGCCGAGCTGTGAACGATCCGAGCCGTAAGGAGGAAGTAAGTGAACCGAGCCGCGTGAAGGATGTTCGATGGGCCGAGCTGTGCAAAAGAGCTAACGGGCCGAGCCGTGCTCGATATTACAAATGGGCTGAACCTTGCTTGTGCATTTGCAATTGAATGAGATCATCTTCATCTCATAGCCTCACCCTTAGCCAAACATCACTCGCTTGAACGTGCATCAATATATTCACTTGTCTGCACCAAACCATCTGTCCGAGTTGCTGTACACAGGTGAGGGTTCCTCCATGATCCCAGCTCCAAGTTGCTCCAAAAAGTCTCCAAATGACCTGAAAACACTCCAAAAATGCAGGACACTCTAGGACCTAATGCAAATCCTAGACAAAGCTAGAATGTATGCATGACACTCAATCTTTGGACAAAAAATGCAATCCTAAATATGACAAATTATGAATAGATCAATTCCCCCACACTTGTCCTTTGCTTGTGCTCAAGCAAAAAGAGCAAATGAGAGAAAGAGGTTGGATGCATTGGGAGTTCATATTCCTTAATGAGAGAGTGTATCACTAAAAGAATTCAAGGCTCATTGTCCTAGTTGCTAATTCTAAGATGCATTGCAAACAAGATTACTCACAAAACTTTAGCCATACTTATCAATAAATGAATCAAGCTCAAGCTTAAGTTTTCACAAACAGCCATAGTCCCAACCTTTTGACATTCATTAAACCTCATGTGAATCATGCTTATGCAAATCATGTGAACTCAATTGTCTTGGGACAGGGTCATGAGACAAAGATGATCTCATTTAATGTTTATGGTTTCCATGCAGCTCAAGGGATCACTCAAGAAAGAATAAACTTTAACAGAATGCTAAGGGTAAAAGGCAACTGATGCATACAAGAGCAGAATCCCATCTACCCAATGCCCCAAATCGGTCTTTCACCTTAACTCTATTCCCATGAAGATTACATCCTAGCTACTCCTTTCTCAAGACATTCATTGCCTTATCAACCCTCTCCTCACTTCACTCTCATTCTTTTTCTCACCAGGGGATTCATCTTTTCAACTTTAAACTCAGACTTTGGAGTCTAAATATTCCACTTAGCTCTTTCTCACATAACACTTCTAGCCTCTTTTCTTTTCTTTTCAAACACTTGAGCCTTTTTGGCTTCTTTTCTTTTCTTTTACTTAGAGGCTAGACTGTTCTTTTCAAAACACAAGAGCTTTTCTTTCTTTACACAGCAGACCCCAAACCGCTTTCTTTTCTTTTCCAACCCCTGGTTTTCATTTCAAACTTCCTCTTTTCCACTCAGTGTTTCTCAAGAACTCTTCCAAGCCTACTCTAGACTCATGATGCTGAGCTAGATCTACATGAGACCCTACTCTTGTCGCCCTAAACTCAACACTTTCTGTCAAGTTTATTCAGAAAAAGGCCTCACATCTCTCACTATAGTGTTTCAGGCTTCAAGGAAGGTTTGGTTAAAAGCAGGGAACTGTCTCAAAGTGAGAGAACATCTATTTGAGCTAGCAAAGAGTGGTAAAAGGGATAAGAGAGCTCAAATATTTTAAGGGTACCCATGAGTTCACAATGACATGCACAAGCAATGATAATTGGATCGTCAAATTATGGTTCACTCAACAAGTTCAAAGCATGGATCAGTCTTGATTTCTTTCTTGTTTACATGCAGCAAATAACTAGAAACTAGGGCAGTGAACCGATTTCTTAAAGTGATATTCTCTCAAGGAAAAACCTATCATTACTCCCTTGCATTGATGCAGCCTACATGAATATGCAACTAGACTCAATCCTAAAAATGAGAATGCAACTACATGAACATTTTTTTGTGAAACTTTTTCAGATTTTTCAATTTTTTTGGTTTTTATATGCACTTAGATGAAACTACATGAATGCATGCAAGAATGTGACTCAAGACTCAAAGTATAAAATAAGAACAGAGAAAACATGATTAGTAAAAGATGAAACTCCTCCCCCACACTTAAATAACACAGTCCCTTGTGTTATAAAAGAATGAGAAAGGAGTAAAAGCAAAACAAACAAGTAAAATGCAAAGAGAAAAGAAAATCTACATGCATATGTACAAGGTTTGGAGTGTTTACCTCAATCGCTGAGGTTGGATCCCAGGTAGTGGGATGGATTGGAGGTGGAGCAGGATGGTGTTGATTGTCTAGGTGGGCTGCTCTCTGGTGAATCTGGTAGGAACGCTGTTGCCGGGTTGATCCAGTCTTTTTTTCCTGGTGGGAACGCAAGGTCATGAGCTGCTGAGCTTTCTCCCACCTCTTCTCTTGTAACTTGTTTGGGTGAGGTGGCTGGAGCTGTGAGTTCCTTCACCTTCTTCTTTAGTTGCCTAACACAGTCAACTAGCTTGTGGATCGTTTTGTCTTGCCATTTGCACCATTTCTGAAGGCTGTTAACACTAGAATACAGCTTCTTTGTGTGATACTCAGGTTCACCCCAAACATAAGGATCAAAATGGTACCGGCCTGCTCCCATCCTTCTTTCAAGATCTCTTGGCTCCTCATTCTCACAACCGGCAGCCCTAGCTGTGCTCTGCTTTTCAACTGGCTCTTTACCCTTGGATCCTGCGGTCCTCTTGCATTTGCGAATTGGAGGATCAATGGCTGGGTTGTAGAGCTGATCCTTTAGAACAATAAAGGAGACATTGTGCTTTTCTGTGAGAGTGGTGATGGCTGGGTGTGGCAACAGAACTTGAACCTTCTCATTTTGTAAGAGCTTGAAGGTGTACAAGAAGTTTTCACCATTGCTTTCTGTTAAAAACCCAACCTTGGTGAGGGTAGCTTCATCAATCAACTCAGACTTGACATCAACATCATTAAAGACAAAACCTCTTGCTTTCAAAATCTGTCACTAACCATTCATTGTGCAACTTAGTGAGCTTCTGCCTTTTACCCTCACCCCAAGCAATGTCTTTGTATATCAGCATATGACGTGCCAAGAATAAACCACCAGAAGGGATGTAGTGTAGGAGATGAAATTCTCTCTTGCTCTTCAAGTGACTGATGAGAGGATGTAGACCCATACCCAGTAGCTCCATGTCAGCTAGATGCACCACACCATCATTGTGTTTGGTAAAAAACATTTGGCAAAGCACTTTGTGAGCATAGCGGATGGCTGGGTTTCTTATCCAGGAACTCTTGCATCTTCCTCCTCTGAAGCTCCCAAAAGCAATTGTATCCCACAGGTCAGTAATCATGTGATCAGGGTATGTGAACTTCAATGTCTCATCCATTGCAGGTCTTGGAAAGTCAAAGATCTCATCTAGTTCCTTGAAGCTTACATGGTATGGTGTACCATTGACTGTGAACTCTATGTGCCCAAGACCATTACCCTCTTTGATTCTCTGATCTCTTGGGCTATACCCACAAACTTCAAGGGATGCAAGAAACTCTTGTGTTACTCCATCATGAGCCACATCTTTCATCTCAAAAAATCCACCAAATCCCATGTTGTTAAAAATGAGCTGAACCTCTTCAAGTAGCCCCATCTTTTTCAGCAGCTCCATATCAGGGAACTTGGTTTGCATCACCTTTACATCCTTGAACATAGCATAGTAATCATCAAAAGTGGGTTCTTTGTCTTCAGGTTCTGGCTTTGTTTTTGCTTTCTTAATCGGCTGCAATACCACTTTAGGATCACTCTCTATTTCAACTTCATCTTCAGCCACAGCTATCTCTTTTCCTTTCCTTTGAACAGCTCCAACCAGCGCCAGTTCTTTACCAGTGTTCTTCGAAGTAGAAGCCTTGGTTCTCTTTGGTGCAGCCAATTTCTTTACTTTCTTCTCAGCTGGATTCTTTGGCTTTCTTGGTCTCTTCTGTTTTTTAAAAACTTTATGCCCAAAAGGTAGAATCTGATCCTCTGAAGCTCCAGCTCTCTCTTGTTTCGATTTCTCCATGGCCGCTGTTCTTTTTGTTCCTCCCATCCTGCATTTTCTCAAACAGCTGTGAGCACCAAGGCAAGAGAACAACAAAATTTTTCCAAAAATTCACCAAGTTCAGGGGAATGTGTCTTTAGCCGGTTAAAAACTCAATAAACCCAAGGCAATGACAAGAAGCAATGCACACAAAGAGTTCAGCTTGAAACACAATTTCTAGAAAAAAAAAATCGAAATTGTTGATGAATTTAAAGAAATTTCTCAAAAATTCCAAGAACAGTTCATTCTCAAGCAAGATTCATGCATTTCCTATCCATTCTACTTGCACAACATTCAAAAAATGATTCCAAGGTATCAAGCGGCCTATCAAAATCGATTCCATGTGTTTTTTGTTCATGAACCGTACATCAAGACATGGAAAAGGTGAGTTTTAACAGACAAAAATACCTTGGAATCTTCAAAGTTCGAGTGAAACACGATTATGCAGCAAGAAACTAGACAGGATTACGAGTTCAATGCAGTTGGAATTCCTCAATTTGGTTCAAGAACGAGAGAGATATGAGTGTTTCAAGTTCAAGGAATGAGGAGAAGAGAGCAAACTCGTGTGAGGAAGAAGACTGTGGTGGGGAACAGCTGTAAAGGACGCGGCTTTGACCGGTCAACGTCCGTACGGTCAAGGTTTTCAATTTTTTTTTTTTTTGCCGCGCCTTGTTGACCGTGGCAGGTGACCGTGTCAAACACCGAAGACCTGTGTTTTTTTTTTCTGCCGCGGCCTGGTTGACCGTGGTACCGTCCTCGTGTCAAACCCCGAATGAAGTCTTCTTTGTCCAACATGTGCCACGGTCTAATCACTTTCCGTGCAAGCTGACCGTGTCAAACATCGAAGCTTGGTTCATCCATCTCTGTATTGCCACGGCTGGCCTCAGGCCCGCGTCTCCTGACCGTGGCAAACCCCGAATGATGCGTCTTCTTGCCACGATCACACTTCAAATCGTGATTTCTCTCTCGTGGCTTGGCTAAAAAGCTTGCCACGCTTGAATTTTGGCCGTGGCCGGTTACCATGCTCAAGGCCGAGCATAAGCCTTTGCCAACTTCTTCATTTCTTTTCGTTTTGCAATCACTTTCCATGAGTTCAAACTCAAACCTGTAACCTGTAGACACTAAAAAAACCCATCAAAACATCCTAAAACATAAAAAAGAAAGGAAAGGAAAGGATTAAAAGCATATTTACAAAGGATAAGCCTGGGGTATCTCACAAGAGCACTTTGTTTAAAGTCTCTAAGTTTGACTTTGGAAACCTGCTTAACAGGCTGGTGGTGGATCAAGAAGGGGAACTGATGTAGCTTCCTCCTTCCCTTGTGAAACTAGGTAGTGTTTGATCCTTTGGCCATTTACCACAAACTCTTGACCATTCTTGCCTTCTAACACAACAGCTCCATATGTCTTGACCTCAAGAACTTCAAAGGGACCAGACCATCTAGACTTAAGTTTTCCAGCAGCAACACCAGATCACCTTCCTTGAACTCCCTTTTCAGAATCTTTTGGTCATGCAGAGCCTTGGTCTTTTCTTTATAAATCTTGGAGCTCTTAAAAGCCCCAAGCCTGATCTCTTCAAGTTCATGGAGTTGAATGACCCTTTTCTCTTGAGCTGTCTTAATATCAAAGTTCAGCAACTTCACAGCCCACAAAGCCTTGTACTCCAGCTCAACAGGAAGGTGGCAGCTCTTCCCATATAGCAGATTGAAAGGTGATGTCCCAATTGGAGTTTTAAAGGCAGTTCTGTAAGCCCACAATGCATCATCTAGCCTTTTGCTCCAATCCTTTCTGCTTGAGCTAACAGTCCTATCAAGAATGGCCTTAATCTGTCTATTAGATACTTCAACCTGGCCACTAGTTTGAGGATGATAAGGAGTAGCTACCTTCTGTTTCACTCCATGCTTTCTCAGCAATCCTTCCAAAGTCTTGTTCACAAAATGAGATCCTCCATCAGATATAACAACCCTGGGTACTCCAAATCTTGGGAAGATTATGTTCTTGAACAACTTGACTACTACCTTGGAGTCATTGGTAGAGGAAGCAATGGCCTCAACCCACTTGGACACATAGTCCACAACAACTAGTATGTACTGATTCCCATAAGATGAAATGAAAGGCCCCATAAAGTCAACTCCCCAGCAATCAAAGATTTCAACCTCTAGTATTGGGTTTTGAGGCATCTCACTCCTCTTTGAAATGTTCCCATGCCTCTGACAGGCATCACATGATGAAACAACCAGCTAAGCATCCTTGAACATTGTGGGCCACCAAAACCCACTCTGAAGAACCTTGGCTACAGTCTTGAATGCTCCCATGTGACCCCGAAAAGCTGAACCATGACACTCTTGCAACACAGGTTGCATCTCCTCTTCAGCAAGACACCTTCTATACAGCTGATCTTTTTTCAGGACATACAAGTAGGGCTCATCCCAATGGTATCTTTGGACATCTCTGAAAAACTTCTTTCTGTGGTAAGCATCTAGTTCAGGTGGTTCCACTCCACAAGCAAGAAAGTTCACAATATCAGCAAACCAGGGCATTCTCTTCTCTTGGATGCTATCCACTTCTTCAAAACTCCAAATAAGAGTTGAGCACCATCAATGATTCCTCAGGAAGACTGTCATTAAGAGGGACTTCAGAGTCAACTCTTAACCTAGAGAGATGGTCTGCAGCTCCATTCTCTATACCCTTTTTGTCTTGTACTTCTATATCAAACTCCTGAAGTAGAAGGACCCATCTCAATAGTCTATGCTTAGCATCTTTCTTGGTCATCAGATACCTGAAGGCTGCATGATCAGTTATACAATGACTTTTGATCCCACCAGGTAGCTTCTGAATTTATCAAAAGCAAAGACTATTGCCAACATTTCCTTCTCTGTGGTGGCATACTTCTCTTGGGCAGAGTCAAGTGTTCTACTGGCATAATAGATGACATGAAGCTTCTTATCCTTCCTCTGGCCAAGTACAGCTCCAACTGTAAAATCAGATGCATCTGTCATAACCTCAAAAGGAAGGGACCAGTCTGGGGCTGGGACAATTGGTGCACTGACTAATGCATCCTTGATCATCTTGAAGGCTTCTTCACACTCAGCATCAAAGATGAAATCAACATCTTTACACAACAGCCTTGTCAAGGGTCTGGCTATTCTTGAGAAATCTTTGATGAATCTTCTGTAAAACCCTGCATGCCCAAAGAAACTCCTTATCCCTTTGACTGAAGTGGGAGTTTGCAGATTCACCATCATTTCCACCTTTGCTCTGTCAACCTCTATGCCCTTCTCAGAAAAATCATCCATGAACACTTCCACGTTCTCTTCAATGATGTCAGAGAATATATGCATCATGCAACGTTGAAATGTGGCAGGGGCGTTACAAAGACCAAAAGGCATGCGCCTGTATGCAAATGTGCCATAAGGGCAAGTAAATGTTGTTTTCTCTTGATCTCGGGGATCTATGGGGATTTGAAAGAAACCCGAGTACCCATCAAGAAAAAAAAAGAATGGATGGTTTGCAAGCCTCTCTAGCATCTGATCAATGAAAGGAAAAGGAAAATGATCCTTTCTAAAGGCTGCATTGAGCTTTCTATAGTCTATACACATTCTGTGTCCAGTTATGGTCCTAGTAGCTATCAGCTCATCCTTCTCGTTTTTAACCACCGTGATCCCACCTTTCTTGGGCACAACGTGAACAGGAGATACCCACCTGGAGTCAGAGATTGGGTAAATTATCCCAGACTCAAGGAGCTTGAATATCTCCTTCTTAACCACCTCCTTGTGGTTTGGGTTAAGACGTCGTTGATGCTCAATAGAGGACATAGATTTGTCCTCTAGGTGTATCCTGTGGGTGCATATGTCAGGAGAGATCCCTCTAATATCAGCCAAAGAGTATCCTATGGCTCTCCTGAACTTTCTTATCTCACTAAGCAATGCACTCTCTTCATGCTCTAATAAGCTATCATTGATGATCACTGGATATGTGGAGATTAAGCCCAAGAAGGCATACCTGAGCCCTGTTGGAACCTCAAAACCACCTATCTTGACAGGCAGATCTTCCAACATCCCAACAGGTAACCTAACTGATCTGTCTGCAAGGATAAGAGAGATCCTTGCAGGTTTGAAGACTCTAAAGCCAAGCTTCTTTGCTATGGAGAATGGCATCAAGCTGACAGATTGATAGACAAGACTTTTGGGGGTCTTAGGGCTATCAATCCCCTTATCAATGTAGCACAAAGAGGTTATCAATCCAAGAATGTGGTGATAGACACTAAGCTATGTGATCAGTTTCTCAATTCAAGCAAGCAAGTGTGGTTTTGATTTACTAGTGACAACTACAAACTTAAAACAAGATTAATGACTAAAAAGTGATCAAACAAAGAACTAAGCAAATGACAAGTGATGAGAATGTATGTATGATGATGAGAAAGATCTTAGACATGATAGTGGATTAGGGTGCCTTCAGTGATAGACTAATGAGCTAATGAACCATATGATCAAGTAAACCATTCAACTTAAATATCATTAGTTAAGTTAATCCTCTCATGAAGGTATCCACTTCTATGCCAAAACAGTTTCTAACCTAATCATCATTAGTGAAACATGAATTAACAAGCATTAAGAATCAGTTTAATCTGTCATTTAAGCATATAAACAATCATTCCCATGATGAATAACACTTAAACCTCTAACAACCTTGGTTCAGACATTTCATCAAACACTTTTGGTGCAGTGAAATGCCCAGAATGTAGACCACATATGATTTGTATGGATCTAGCATTAAGAACAGGTTGTAGAGCTTGGAATATGCATGATCTAACCCCTAAGCTCACTAATCTACCACTTAAGTACCCTAATCTACATATCTAAGACCTTAATATGGAATTACTCACTAATCATGATCAACACACTAGATCCTTTGCAAGATGTGTTGTTAATCATGATTAGAAGTGTGATTTGATGATAAGAAATGATAAAAAAAGATGGAAAACACTCTTCAAATCGATATTAAACTCAAAATCAAGGTGTTAACAAGTGGTTCTTTCACCAAAAAGGAAAAGGAGACTAAAGATAGGATAAAGTTCTCTCCAAATTAGGTCTAAAAAGTATTTATAGAAGCCTTGGACGAACCGGGTCAGCCCGGAACAAACCGGGTACTGACCCGGCTTTGGTGGGTAAAGAAGGAGTTTGCCACGGTCTAGCAGGTTTTGGTCAGGCCGTGGCAAGTGGCCGTGTCAAATCCTGTATCTCTTGTTCTTGGGTGAATCATGGTGCCACGGGTCTCCTCTGATCGTGATGTATGGCTGCGTCAAACGCCGAAAGATTGCACAAAGTTGTCACGGCCAAGTCCTAAGCCGTGGCATGGAGACCGTGTCAAATGCCGAATGTTGCACAAAGTTGCCACGGCCAAGTACTAAGCCGTGGCAAGGAGACCGTGTCAAATGCCGAATGTGAGTAAAGTCCTTCCGCGGCCAAGTGTAGGCTGTGGCATGAAGATCGTGTCAAACCCCGAAGAACTGCAATCAAGTGCCATAGTCAGATGTGGACCGTGGCATTCCACCGTGCCATATTTCCCTTAGCATAATTTCAAAGCCAAGATAGGGGTTATCAATCTCGCATCGTTCAGAGCTCCTCGGACCACTTCGCTTTCAGGGAAGCACAACTTCTAGGGTACTGGTTCGAATGGCGTGATTCCAGTTTCAGTGGATAGAGGACTCAGACATCATCAACTTTGGTGAAGGGACCTTCGGTGCCTGGGAAGTGGAAGGTTTCATGGAGGGCTCATCTTCGCAGTGCATTGACACGATCAGAAAGAGGCTTCTAGGCATGTGTCCATTCCGGAAACGTTACCTCCTTGCTCATAGCTCCGAATTGAATGATATTGGACGTTCTCGAAAAAGGACTCAAATATCTCAGATTCTTATGAAGGCCTCGTAAACTGAATCGGTCTGGAAGTGCACCGTCCTTCGCATTCTTCTGAGCTCATCGGGTCGGTCCAAAACGGCAGCGAGACAGGAGTTTCTTCCGACGAGCTTAACTTTCTGCTCACTCCTCCGAATCCTATGATTCCACTTGATCTGGAACCATGATCCAATCTTCTCCAACTTTGATGAAGCACCGGACAGCTAAATCGGATCGGAAGATTCCCCGGACAGGCGATTTTGGAAATGTGTCTGCACCCAGAAATTTTGGCCGAGGAATTCATTAAGACGGTACGCGTTTTGGCCGAGGAATCCACCCGCGGTACATGAGAATGGCCGAGAAAAACCTTTCTGCTGTACGCGAGAATGGCCGAGAACCTCCAAAACCCATTTTCACCATCTTTCAAGCCTTAATCACCATTTCTCTTCCTGGATTCACCTTTTCAACTCCAAATAGCTCCAAATGCACCTGATAAACACTCCAAACATGCAAAGACTCATTGGGACCTAATGCAACTCCTAAGTCCTAAAACAACCCCTAAAGACCTAAAATGCATGAAATAAGATATGATTTGGAATGAAATATACAACCTAAATGATGCAAATTATGAACATATCAACTCCCTCACACTTGTCCTTTGCTTGTCCTCAAGCAAACAAGAACAAATGAGAGAGAGAGGTTGAATGCATGGGAGTTCACATTTCCTTTTTGAGAGAGGTGATCACAATGAGAATTCAAGTTCATGCTCAATTATGCAATGCAAAGCCATACTCAGATATAGATCAACTCAAGAAGGAATCTCCACAAGTTCTTCTCTCTCTCAACTCTTTCACATTCATTAAGCTTTTATCAGGTGAATCTCATGATGCAATGTTTAAACAAGCTGGCTTGGCTAGGGAGAGGCTATGAGATTAAAATGATCTCATCAGTGTTCAAGCAGGTTTAATGCAGTAAAGGGATCTCTCTATGAATGATTGTTGGGGTCGGTTTTCACCCCAAGCAGATAAAACCATCTCAAAATGACTAAGTATAGAAGAAAGACAAAGTAGAAGAGCCGTCCACCAAACAGGGGCCGAGCCGTGCTCACCAGGACAAGTGAGAGAGCCGTGGTCACCAAGACAAGTCGGAGAGCCGTGGTCACCAAGTGGGAGAGCCGTGAAGATAGACTAATGGGGAGAGCCGTGAAGAAAGATAGATGGGCCAAGCCGTATCATGAGAAATGGGCCGAGCCGCACTTCAATATGCTTAGGCCGAGCCGCGCCTCGGTGAGATGGACCAAATCAGGTTTCGACTCAAATGGCAAGTGGGCCGAGCCGTGGAGAAGTTCAGATGGGCCGAACCAAGGCCTTGAGAGACGAAGCCTATAGGAACCCTAGGCGAAATACAAAGGCGGTGAGCCGCACGAGGCGATAAGGAAATATTCCGAAAATCTCTCCTGAGATTCTCGGCATGGCGGTTCAGAGAATTAGTATAAATAGACGATGTGTACAATTTATTCTGCAACTTTTGGCAACCCTAAGCAATAAGAGCTAAACACTTTTACAGCAAGAAAAACTTTCTTTCGGTCTTACTGTTCTTGACGATAAACCCTAGAAGTTTCAGATCCCTTAGTTTTCCTTAAACAAATTTTTGGTTGTCCGAGTTTTGGCTCACACAATTTGGCGCCGTCTGTGGGGAAACGAAACTTTCTTACTCTAAATCGACAAGACTTTAAGATCTGAAGAACATGGCAAGCAACATCCACGATGATAACAACAACAATGGTAACGGCGCGGAAAAGGATGCTCCGGCATCGGTGATATGTTCATAATTTGCATCATTTAGGTTGCATAAATCATCCCAAATCATGTTTTATTTCATGCATTTTAGGTCCTTAGGGTTTATTTTAGAACTTAGGAGATGCATTAGGTCCCAATGAGTCTTTGCATATTTTGAGTGTCTGTCAGGTGAATATGGAACTGAAAAGATGAATCCAGGAGGTGGAATGGTGAGCAAAGCTTGAAAAAGTGGAAAAATCAGGTCTTGGGAGATTATCGGCCATTCTCGCTGGCCAGGAAGGTTTTACCGGCCATTTTCATGTACCGCGGTAAGCTTTACCGGCCATTTTCACGTACTGCGAATGAAGTGTATCGGCCAAAATCTCCGGGTGTGAACGAGTCTCAGAAATCGCCCGTCCGGGGAGCCTTCCGGTCCTATTCAGACGGCGGGTCCTTCATAGAAGTTGGAGAGCATTGGAGGACGGTCTCATAGCAATTGGAATCGTGGAATTCGGACGCGTGAGCAGAGAGATAAGCTCGTCGGAAGAAACCCCTGTCTCGCAGGTATTCCGGACCGAGCAGATCAGTTCTGAAGGATGCGAAGGACGGTGCACTTCCAGACCGATTCAGTTTCCGCGGCCTTCATGAGAATCAGAGACATTTGAGTCTTCTTTCCAGAACAACCGAGATCAGTAAATTCGGAGCTTTGAGCAGAAAGATACGGTCTCCGGAATGGACACATGTCTAGACGCTTCTCTCTGGTCGTGTAAATGCACTTCAAAGATGTTCCCTCCAGGAAACCATACACTTCCCAAGCACTGAAACTTCCTTCATCAAAGTTGGAGATAAATGAGTCCTCTGTCTTCTGAAACCGGAATCACTCAATTCGGACAGGTCTCCAGGAAGTTACACTCTCCGGAATGCGAGATGGTCCAGACAGCCCAGGATGACTAAGTTAAACATGCCACGGTATGAAGCTTGGCCGTGGCAACATCTTGCAACCTTCGGCGATTGGCACGAGCTGAATGCCACGGTCTAGGACTTGACCGTGGCAAATGAACAAGAGGCTGGAGATAACTTCTACACAGTTTCGGCTTTTGACACGATCTCAATGCCACGGCCTGAGACTTGGCCGTGGCAAGCATATACTTGGCTGGGAAGGTACTCACATGCATGCGAGTTTTGGCACGGTGTGAATGCCACGGTTTGGAGGCTTGACCGTGGCAACCTCTACACATCTTCGGCGTTTGACACGGCTAACTTGCCACGAGTCCCAGATGAAGCTTGATCAGACCGCGGCAACAAAAGGAACCAAGAACACAAGTAAAAACTTTGACACGGTCAGGAATGCCACGGTCACACCAAGGATGCACCAGACCGTGGCAAACCCTTCTTTGCCCATCAAGGCCGGGTCAGTACCCGGTTTGTTCCGGGTTGACCCGGTTCGCCCAAGCTTCTTTTATAAGGTTTTTAGACCTAATTTGTGAGGAGACTTAATCTACTTTTAGTTTTTTTTTTCCCCTTTTGTGAAAAACCACTTAATACACTTTGTTTTAGAGAGTTTAAATCGATTTGCAGTTTCTTTCCATCTTGTTCATCATTTCTATTCATCAAAATCAACTTCTAATCATGATTAACAACACATCTTGCAAAGGATCTAGTGTGTTGATCATGATTAGTGAGTAGTTACCTTAATGAGGTTCTAGATGTGTAGGTTAGGGTGCTAAAGTGTTAGATTAGGAGTGCTTAGGGCTAGATTCATTGGTTCATTTCTCTAAACAACTATTCTCTATGCTAGATCCTTGATAATCACTTGAGATCTAGATTCTGGGAATTTCATGCACCAAAAGTGTTTGATGAAATTCCTGAAAGAGTTGTGTTAGAGGTTTAAGTAATTTTTCATCATGGGAATGATTTGTTAAATGCTTGAATGATCATTGAGAACTGTTTATTAATGCATATTGATTCATATTTCACAAATGGGAATTTGGTTTGAAAATGGATTAGTATAGGGGTTAATACCTTCATGAGAGGATTAACATAGATTAGAGTTCTTAATCACTTGAATCATGTCTCATCATTGTCATTTGCATTCCTAGTTTAACACCAAAGCACCCTAACCATCTATCATGTCTAGAATCTCATGCCTCCATCATATCTTATTCACACCATTTGTCATTGTCATTAGTCTTTAATCCTGTTTATGTTTATATTTGTCTCTAGATTAATCAAAACCCACTCTTGTTTGCTTGAATTAAGAACTTGATCATATAGCTTAGTGTCTAACACCACATCTGGATTGATAAACCTCTTTGTGCTACATTGACAAGGGGATTGATAGCCCTGAGACCCTAAAAGTCTTATCTATCAATCGGGCACAAGGCAACGACCGAAACCCAAGAAGAGATGCGAAACATAATGGCTGCGTTGATGAAGAAAATCGACGAACAGGATAAAAGAAACGAGGCGATTACGGAGAGGCTCGACGCGATGGTGGCTGAGCGACTACACCAAACTTGGAGAGCCGAATTCCCGACCTGATGGATGGAATCCGGAGACGCTTCGATTTCTCAACACCTGCAGAAGCCTCAGGGAGCGGCGCAAGAAACCCCTCGGCTCCTCCAATGTTTCGTCCCCTCGACGAACAGACTCCCGCGGCGACCCGAGTCAACATGACCGAGCCGCCCCCTCTCCGCCGGAACTCAAGGCGACGAGCTGGCAAAGAAGAGAACGATGCGATCGACGTGGACGTCCAGCAAAACGACAGAACCACGAATTCGCAACAAACCGGCTCGGCTCGGAGAATAAGTCAAGAAGAGCTCGCCTCGGCACTAAACGGCATTCGAACTGACGAAGTCTCCGATCCGACTCGCGGCGACAACCTAACCGAGGAGGAAGAAAACCTCCAGTGGATCGAGCAGGCAGAGCGCGAAGACGAGCCGAGGAGAGAGGAGCGAGAGCAACCCCCCCAATCAAAGGGAATGACTCACGCTCAAACTCTCGAACTCAAAGAGCTGCGAGCCTCGATGGCTCGGACAGTAGCTGATATACGCGACATGAAGTCCCAAGTGCACAACGCAACAAGCACCGCGCCTGAAATCGACCGAATGCTTGAAGAAACTCAGAGAACTCCATTCATGGCAAGAATCACGGAGGCAAGGATTCCCGAGCCCGGGAAAGTGAGAATCCCGTTCTATGAAGGAACAACCGACCCGAAAGCACACATCACAGCGTTTCGGATAGCAATGGGACGGGCCTTCACAAAGAACGCCGCTAAACTGACCGAACGGGAAGTAGATGCCGGATACTGCCTGCTCTTCGTGGAGCATCTTAAGGGCGCCGCGCTCGAGTGGTTTTCAAGACAGGAGCGCAATTCAATCGCCAGTTTTCAAAAGCTCTCCGCCTTATTCCTTAAACAATACTCGATGTTTATGGACAGAGAAACATCCGATGCCGACCTGTGGACACTATCCCAAGGACCGAACGAACCGCTTCGGGATTACATGGCAAGATTCAAGGCAGTCGTATCCAAAATAGAAGGGATAAGCGACAAGGCTGCGCTCGAGGCTCTGAAACGATATTTGTGGTACAAATCCGAGTTCCGATGGGAGATGGCTCTCAACACGCCGCAAACAATTCAAGACGCTTTGCACCGGTCATCAGACTTCGTTGTAAACAAGGAGGAAATGAAAAACTTGGACGAGCAGTACGAAGCAACGAAATCAGCAATCCGAAGCTCAATTTTGTCGCGCCCCACGAAGAAGGGCAACCCATCGAACAACACAACAATGCAGAGCTCAGACAAACCTAGAAAACGGAGGTGCCCATAACTACCAGGTAGGCACCAGACGCGGAAGAGGAGAGCCGCGCAACAACACTTGGGTGAGAAAGTCTGCTAACTACGACGAGAAGGCTTTCTGCGAGTATCACCAGACCTACGGGCACTCAACGGCTCAATGCCGAACTTTAGGAGCAAAGCTCGCGGCTAAGATGGCAGCGGGAGAGCTCCAAAACGCGGTCAACCTCAAAGACCTCGTCTCTAAGGAACAATAAGAGAGAGCCGAGCCGAGCGGCGCGACGGAACCCGCGACTCCTCCCCGAAGAGGCGATAACTCTAAGCGCGACAGGAGAGGCAAACCCGAAGAGCGACCCGAGCCGAGGCAAAGGATCAATATGATCATGGGTGGATCTCAATACTACCAAGATACCGTGTCCTCCATCAAAGCCTATCAGTGCCGAGCCGAAGCACAGGAGAATTGGACAGAACCAACCGACATCCCAAACACAGTGATCTCCTTCGCCGAGGAGGAAACGGAAGGAATCGATCGACCTCACAACGATCCGTTGGTGATTGAGTTAACGATCAGAGATCATGACGTAGCAAGGGTGCTCATCGATACTGGAATCTCAGTGAACGTCATCTTCAGGGAAACACTCAGAAGAATGGGAATCGACCTCTCCGAGGTGGAAGCAATCCCCAAACCTCTAACCGGATTTTCAGGAGAAACAACGATGACTACGGCAACGATCAGGCTTCCTGTTGTAGCTGGCGGAGTCACTAAGATCGTCGAATTCTGCGTCACTGATCACCCAGCAATCTACAATGTGATCATGGGAACTCCATGGATCAACGGGATGAGGGCGGTACCCTCCACCTATCATCTCTGCCTCAAATTCCCAACTTCATCGGGTGTCAAAACGATATGGGGGAATCAGAAGGAGTCAAGAATGTGCTGCCTAGCCGAGCACAAGCTGAGGAACCCCGTCACCGACGCACGAGCAGACATATACCGCAAAAACATGAAGACAGACCGAGAGCCCGCCAACGAGCTCTCGAAACTCGTATAGCAATTACATATCGCGGAGAGCCGCGAAACACGCACCGAGCCGGTATGTGACGCGGTGGACTCGGTGTGCATAGATGAGGCGCATCCAGAGCGATGCGTCGAAATTGGAACAAAACTAAAAAAGCCTCTGAGAAGCGAACTCTTTTCCCTCCTCAAGGAAAACATCAACAGTTTCGCCTGGACAGCGGAAGATATGCCAGGCATAAGCATCGACATGACCTGTCACGAGCTGAATGTGGACCCGACCTTTAAACCAGTCAAGCAGAAAAGAAGGAAGCTCGGCCCCGAACGAGCTAAAGCAGTTAACGACGAAGTCGAGAGGTTACTCAAAGTAAGATCAATCGCTGAGGCCAAATATCCGGACTGGCTCGCAAATCCGGTGGTCGTGAAGAAAAAGAACGGCAAGTGGCGAGTATGTGTGGATTTCACCGACCTCAACAAGGCGTGCCCAAAAGACAGCTTTCCCTTGCCACACATCGACCGGCTCGTCGAAGCCACTGCAGGGAATAGACTGTTAACATTTATGGACGCGTTCTCCGGCTACAATCAGATCCTGATGCATCCTGATGATCGGGAAAAAACGGCATTCATAACTGATGGCAGGATATACTGCTATAAAGCCATGCCTTTCGGGCTCAAGAACGCAGGAGCAACGTATCAACGGCTCGTCAACAGAATGTTCGCGGCTCAGCTCGGAAAAATCATGGGAGTATACATCGACGACATGTTAGTCAAATCACTCAAGGAGGAAGACCACGTCGCGCATCTACAGGAATGCTTCGAGCAATTGAACAAGCACAACATGAAATTAAACCCGGCAAAGTGCAGATTCGCTGTCACCTCGGGAGAATTCCTCGGCTATCTGGTAACTCACCGAGGCATAGAAGCAAATCCCAAGCAGATCAAGGCGTTAATTGAGATGCCCTCTCCAAGGACGAAGCGCGAAATGCAAAGGCTCACAGGAAGAGTCGCCGCGCTAAACAGGTTTATTTTCCGTTCCAAAGACAAGTGCCTGCCCTTCTACGACACCCTCCGTGGAAACAAGAAATTTGAGTGGGACGAGCGATGCGAAGCAGCTTTCCAGGAATTGAAGAATTATCTGGCGAGCCCACCGATCTTAGCAAAACCAATCGAAGGTGAGCCGCTCTTCCTCTACATCGCGCTGTCTGCTACAACTGTAAGTGGAGTGCTTATCAGAGAAGAACGACCCCAACAGTTAGCTCTTCCTTTAAGTTCGGCCCTTCGCCACTTCGGCCCAAATTCAGTTCGTTTTGAATCACCTACTTATTTCACGTTTACCTTAGATTTCTAGTTCGTTCAATATCACTTCAGCTAGTTTCTCATTCTTTCTAAATCAACAACTCATTTTAACAAGCTCGGATTTTTAAATTCTTTCACTCATCACTTCGGCGAGTAATCATACCACTTCGGCATGAAATCATGACCTGATTACCTCGGACCTTTATTGGTCCTCAGTTTCAGTTCGGCAAACTAAGCCTCCGAACGCCTCGTCTCGTTGCTGGCCACAACGGGGCAACAAATACAAAGTTCTCTAAACGGACTTTTATCACCTTTTCTAGGACGAGGGTGCAAGTTACATCCTCTACGGATAAAGATTAAGCGCGCTATACAAATATCAGACCAAAAACTTATCAGGTCGCCACGGTTTACTATCGCACACAAGATTATAAGTCGAGACTACATCGCTTTCTCTAAAACCGAAGTAAACTCTTAAAACCCGAACAAACATACTCACCCTCTCGGAAACGCCGGTCCATAGTCAAATTCAATGAGACTACCAAATCATCCTTCGCTAACAAAAATAAAACGCCTTGTCGTTTACACGGCTCGGCACCACGCAAAGAGAAAACGCCTCGTTGTTTACACGGCTCGGCACGATGCACAGTGAAAACGCCTCGTCGTTAAATACGGTTCGGCATTGCCAGCAAAAATTTGCCTCGACATTACCACTTAAAAACTTTCCAGCATCACCTAAAACAAAAGACACTCCACAAAACTAACTCCCAGCTCGGGATTAAGAACCCAAACGAGATCCTTAAACAGCTCACCCCTTAGCCCGTATTTTCTATCGATTTCGAAGAATTCGGCTAAGGAAGCAATCAAAATCATTCTCGACACAGCAGTTTTCATCCTTGACAATTTTCTCTAGGCCAACGGTTTTCATAGATATTTGCACAGATCGTTAAAGATAAGTGCATCAAATCCGAAAAAAGGCTAAGGAAAAGAGAATATATATCCATAAGCAAAAATAATTGTCAGGTGGATAAGGCCGTCCAGGCACCGGTTACATAAAAAGTTCAAAAAGCAGATAAAAATCCTAAGTACAGAAGCATGTGAGACAAAATAGGGGAAAGCAGAGAGTATCAGGCCGTAGACTGCGTTTCACGCTCGGCAAGGACGTGAATCAGGCCGCAGACTGCGTTTCACGCTCGGCAAGGCCGAGGCGGAAACTTTGTCAACGTCGGCGCGGAGAACTATCTTCTCCTCTTCCAGCCTCGACACACTGGACATCGCCTCATCCAGCTTCCCCTTCGTCGCTGCGGTCTCATTTCGAGCCTCGTCCAAGCGGCGTTCGATCTTAGACATGTCCGCCTCGTATTCAGCCATCAGCTCGTTGATGGCCGCTACAAACTGCAAGGAGCAACACGCGTTAAACACTTAGTGATAATTCGTGGAAATAAGAGAAATTAAATAGAGTATACCTTGGTACCACACTGCGCCATCACGCCGTACGATCTCGGTCTCCTCAACTTCTCTGGGGGAGGAAGACTCGTATTCGCATTATTGACGCGCGCGAACACCACCGCCGAGGCGTCAGGGTCATCGACAACCAATTTACGTCTGGCGGGATCACCGGGAGTCGACTTGCATTTTTTCTTTGCCGGCTCATCCCTCTGAAGGACGACGCCCTTCCCTTTGTCAGCCGCCGAACGCTTACGGCTCAGGTCATGCTTCTGTACAACCGAAGTCGGCGGCCTCGACGACTTCGGAAGGGCAAGGATTACGGAGTTTGAAGGAGTTTTACTCCTCGCCGCCTAGTCATCTTTGGACGCCTCGGGAATAATCTCGCCCGGTTCCAGCTCGGGCGCTGCTCCTCCTTCGCCCGCCTCGGTAACGGTTGCATCCGCGGCTCGGACCGTTTCGCCTTCTTCCCGGCTCGGCTGATCGGACTGAGGGACGGCCTCGGTCTGCGTTTGAGCCGCCTCGGCGGCTCGTCTCGCGGCCTCTTCTTCCTCGCGCCTCTTCCTGTCTCTGAGAGCGATTATCACCATCTTCTCTCGGGTATCTCTTGAAGAACTGGAGGACAAAGAGCTGACGTGGACTCCGGCAAGGATGGCTCGCGCTTTTTCTACTCTTTCGAGTGTAAAATTCTTCCTCTAATTAACCTTCCGCGCCGAAAGAGAGTCTCAAACAGTAAAGAGGTCGTCGGGAATCGGGGGAAAAAAGCTCCGAACTGCAAAACAAAGCAAAAAAGAAAGAAAAAATTCAGTAAGGGAAGAGGATACCAAAAAACAGTTCCGAGCCGAGGCAAAGCTCCGGGTCGGCTACCAAGTGATCTCCAAGCGGTCTTGGTTCTTTGAACGTAATCCTTGCCGACCGACGCCTCGTTCACCAAGACGTAGAAGAAACGTTCAGTCTAAAACTGATCCTTGCTGGGAAAACCGCCTATGATCTGTCGCTTCGCCTTGTTGGAAATATAGAATCTATTTCCTTTCGGAGCTTTCCTGATTTCCAGTAAGTTCAGCAGGTGATTCAGCTCGATATCAAGCCCACATTCAAAGCTTCGAACTAAGATGCCAATCATATGCCGTAATCCCCTTGGCATGATTTGCCCAATCGAGATCCCGTGTTTCCAGAGATATTCGAGGATCACTCCGGAGATCCGGAACCAGAGAAAGCAAAGCTCGAAGAACGCCTCGTACAGAGTGAAGTGATTCTCTGGAGGCTTGTCGGCTCGGTCGCTCTTCTCTGGAACGACAAACTCCACCGCCTCGGATATCCCGAAGTGATGCCTCAACGCCTCAAGCGACTCAAGAGAGCAAAGCGTAGAGCCAGGCGGGTCGGGCTTTGGTCTCTTAACTCGTGGCCCTCGCCCAGATGTGGAAGCGCCTCGGGACGCCATGAGACGTTCCAACTCACGCTTTGCCTCGAATAGGTCAAAGGGAAATGCATCCTCCTCGGCTTTGACTGCGGCGCGATTAATATCTTCATCAGGAACGGGATCCTGGGGACGGCTCGTCAAAACCGACGGCTCGTCATCTGTAGAGCCGACATCTGACGGATTTGCATGATTTGTTGCCTCGTCAGATGAACGATTGCAAGGGCTCGGTGAAACAGATGCCTCGGAGGATTCTGCTGTACCTCTCGCCTCGGCGTCTACGCGGGTCGGCTCGTAGTGAAAGAGTGAATCCAGCAAATCGTCGGAGCGGCTCGACATAATTTACAACTTATACAGGAATTACAGCACGACTCGGCGAACCTCCGCCGGTAAAAGATCTGGAACGGCGGAGACCTCGAAACTCCTAGCCGGAAAATAAATAAACTAGAGATAGAAAGAAGAGAGAAGGGAGAGCTGCTTTTAGTGGAAACGAGTGAGTCTGAAGATAATGAGGAAGAATGAAGGAGCTCGCCTATTTATAGGAAAACCGAAGCGCGTGAATTCCGTGTGAACCTCGGGAAACCGTCCAACAGCGCGTGGGATCTGCGGTGAATTAGCTGGCTCGAACTGCGTCGGTTGCACGCGCCAATAGATCAGGAATTTTCTTTCAAAAGACCAAACAGTTGGGATACCCGAGTTTTCAGCCGACATCTTACCTTGAAACGCCTCGTCGTTAACGAAACGGCTCGGCATTAATTCTCTTTTGAAACGCCTCATCGTCAACAAAACGGCTCGACATTAACTATCTCTTGAAACGCCTCGTCGTCAACGAAATGGCTCGACATTAACTATCTCTTGAAACGCCTCGTCGTTAACGAAACGGCTCGGCATTAACTATCTCTTGAAACGCCTCGTCGTTAATGAAACGGCTCGGCACCAACTCTCTCTTGAAAAGCCTCGTCGTTAATGAAATGGCTCAGCACCAACTCTCTCTTGAAAAGCCTCGTCGTTAATGAAACGACTCGGCACCAACTTTCTCTCGAAATGCCTCGCCAATTATTCGGCTCGGCATAACCTTCTTAAATCACCTCGTCATTGCTCGCCAATACTAATCGCCTTGCCCTTAACACCTCGGCGTCCTCAGCACCCTCCTGAAGCGCCTCGACATCCTCGGCATCCTTTGGTAACGCCTCGGCATCTATATTCCCGAAACATCACACCTATGCTTAAGTCGCAACAGCTTGACTCGATGTTTATCCTGCAGTCAGGAGTAATGGACCTCGTCATTCTCGCCTCCGAAATTGACGAGCTGGGGGGTTAACTGTTGGGGTCGGTTTTCACCCCAAGCAGATAAAACCATCTCAAAATGACTAAGTATAGAAGAAAGACAAAGTAGCCGAGCCGTCCACCAAAGAGGGGCCGAGCCGTGCTCACCAGGACAAGTGGGAGAGCCGTGGTCACCAAGACAAGTGGGAGAGCCGTGGTCACCAAGTGGAGAGCCGTGAAGATAGACTAATGGGGATAGCCGTGAAGAAAGATAGATGGGCCGAGCCGCACTTCAATATGCTTGGGCCGAGCCGCGCCTCGGTGAGATGGACCAAATCACGTCTCCACTCAAATGGCAAGTGGGCCAAGCCGTGGAGAAGTTCAGATGGGCCGAACCAAGGCCTTGAGAGACGAAGCCCATAGGAACCCTATACAAAGGCGGTGAACCGCACGAGGCGATAAGGAAATATTCCGAAATAGACGATGTGTACAATTTATTCTGCAACTTTTGGCAACCCTAAGCAATAAGAGCTAAACACTTTTACAGCAAGAAAAACTTTCTTTCGATCTTACTGTTCTTGACCATAAACCCTAGAAGTTTCAGATCCCTTAGTTTTCCTTAAACAAATTTCTGGTTGTGCGAGTTTTGGCTCACACAATGATCAAACTTTGGCAGAATGCTAAAGGTAAAAAGCAACCTATGCATACAAGGGCAAAGACTCATCACACCCCACGCTCTACTCAAAGCTTTCTCACTTGCTCACTCTCTCAAGAACCTCACTTTTCACACTTATTTTCCTCTCACTAGGGGACTTACTTTTCACTTTCACTCTCAAGTCTTGGAGTTCAAACTTTACACAGCTCTTTTTCTTTTGTAACCTCTAGCCTCTTATTTTTCTTTCTTTTCAAAACATTTGAGCTCTTTGGCTTCTTTTCTTTTCCTTTTACTTAGAGGCTAGACTCTTTCTTTTCAAGACACCAGAGCTCACTTTCCTTAACTCAAAACTCCAAGACTGATTTCTTTTTCTTTCATTCCCCTAGGTATTTCCACTTTCTCTTTTCCACTCATCTCACCTTTTTCCACTCACCAACAAGTCTTCTCCCCCACACTCATTCCTTGCCAAAACTCTCAGTTCCTTGATGTTGGAACACAGCACTCAATGAGACTTACCCTTGTCGCTCTAAACCTAACACTTTTTGCTAAGTTTGATCCAAGGTTGCCTTTCAATTCACACACAAACATTGGCTTGAAAGAAAGATGGGTTCAAGGTGAGGGAACTGATCCATAATGCGGATTCAGCTACTTGAGCTAAGGAAAAAGGGTGGTAAAAACAATGGTTCTAGCTCAAGTATGTATATCGGTATCCACAAGCTTTTTCAAACAATGCATCACAAGATATTTTCAAATCAAGTTCAAGGTTCTCACTTAATTAGAGTTGAGTTCAATTCAAACTTGCTTCTCAGATTCAGATCATTTCAGACTTTGCAAGCACAGAAAAAGATTCACAAGCATATTCAGTTCAAGTTCTCAAAGTGATGTACTCTCTAGAAAAGCTATCATTACTCCCTGCAAGATGCAACTTACATGAACATGCAATCTAGACTCAATCCTAAAAATGAGAATGCAACTACATGATCATTTTTTTTTTTGTGAAAATTTTTCTGATTTTTCAATTTTTTTGGCTTTTATATGCACTTAGATGAGACTACATGAGTATGCAACTAGAATGTGACTCAAGACTCAAAGTATAAAATAAGAACAGAGAAAACATGATTAGTAAAAGATGAAACTCCTCCCCCACACTTAAATAACACAGTCCCTTGTGTTATAAAAGCACGAGAAAGGAGTAAAAAACAAAGCAAACAGGTAAAATGCAAAGAGTAAAAGAAAATCTACATGCATATGTACAGAGATTGGAGTGTTTACCTCAATCGCTGAGGTCTGATCCCAGGTAGTGGGATGGGTTGGAGGTGGAGCAGGATGGAGTTGAGTATCTAGGTGGGCTGCTCTCAGGTAAGTCTGGTAGGAACGCTGTGGCCGGGTTGATCCAGTGTTCTTTTCCTGGTGGGAGCTCAATGTCCTGAGCTGCTGAGCTTTCTCCCACCTCTTCTCTTGTATCTCGTTTGGGTGAGGTGTCTGGAGCTGTGAGTTTCTTCACCTTCTTCTTTAGTTGCCTAACACAGTCAACTAGCTTGTGGATCGTTTTGTCTTGCCATTTTGCACCATTTTTGAAAGCTGTTAACTCTTGAATACAGCTTCTTTGTGTGATACTCAGGTTCACCCCAAAAGTAAGGATCAAAATGATACCGGCCTTCTCCCATCCTTCTTTCAAAATCTCTTGGCTCCTCATTCTCACAACCGGCAGTCCTAGCTGTGCTCTGTTCTTCAACTGGTTCTTTACCCTTGGATCCTTCTGCCCTCTTGCATTTGCGAATTGGAGGGTGAATGGCTGGGTTGTAGAGCTGATCCTTTAGAACAATAAAGGAGACATTGTGCCTTTCTGAGAGGGTGGTGATGGCTGGGTGTGGCAACAGAACTTGGACCTTTTCATTTTGTAAGAGCTTGCAGGTGTACAAGAAGTTTTCACCATTGCTTTCTTTTAAGAACCCAACCTTGGCGAGGGTAGCTTCATCAATCAACTCAGGCTTGATCTCAACTTCATCAAAGACAAAACCTCTTGCTTTCAGAATCTTAGTCACTAACCATCCATTGTGCAACTTAGTGAGCTTCTGCCTTTTACCCTCACTCCAAGCAATGTCTTTGTATATCAGCATATGGCGTGCCAAGAATGCACCACCAGTAGGAATGTAGTGTGGGAGATGAAATTCTCTCTTGCTCTTCAAATGACTGATGAGAGGATGTAAGCCCATACCCAGTAGTTCCATGTCAGCTAGATGCACCACACCATCATTGTGCTTGGTAAAGAATATTTGGCAAAGCACTTTGTGAGCATAGTGGATGGCTGGGTTTCTTATCCATGAACTCTTGCATCTTCCTCCTCTGAAGCTCCCAAAAGCAATTGTATCCCACAGGTCAGTAATCATGTGATCAGGGTATGTGAACTTCAATGTCTCACCCTGTGCAGGTCTTGAGAAGGCAAAGATCTCATCTAATTCCTTGAAGCTCACATGGTATTGTGTACCATTGATTTTGAACTCTATGTGCCCAAGACCATTTCCCTCCATGATCCTCTGATCTCTTGGGCCATATCCACAAACTTCAAGGGATGCAAGGAACTCTTGTGTTACTCCATCATGAGCCACATCTTTCATCTCAAAGAATCCACCAAATCCCATGTTGTTAAAAATGAGCTGAACCTCTTCAAGAAGGCCCATCTTTTTCAGCCGTTCCATATCAGGGAACTTGATTTGCAGCACCTTTACATCCTTGAACATAGCAAAGTAGTCATCAAAAGGTTGTTCTTTGTCCTCAGGTTCTGGTTTTGTCTTTGCTTTCTTAACCGGCTGCAATGCTACTTCAGGATCACTCTCTGTTTCTTGTTCATCCTAAGCCACAGCCACCTCTTTTCTTTTCCTCTGAACAGCTCCAACTAGCACCAGTTCTTTACCAGAACTCCTTGAAGTAGAGGCCTTGGTTTTCTTTGGTGCAGCCACATCCTTTACTTTCTTCTCAGCTGGATTCTTTGGCTTCCTTTGTTTCTTTTGTTTCTTGAAAACTTTATGCCCCAAAGGTATAATATGATCCTCTGAAGCTCCAGCTTTCTCTTTTTTCGATTTCTCCATGGCCGCTGTTCTTTTTGTTCCTCCCATCCTGCATTTTCTCAAACAGCTGTGAGAACAACAAAAGTTTTCCAAAAATTCACCAAGTTCAGGGGTGGCACAGATCGATTTCACTAGAAGAGAATGTGTTTTAAGCTAGTTAAAAACTCAATAAACTCAAAGCAATGGCAAGAAGCAATGCACACAAAGAGTTCAGCTTGAGACACAATTTCTAAAAAAATCGAAATACTTGATGAATTTCAAGAAATTTCTCAAAAATTCCAAGAACAGGTTATTCTCAAACAAGATCCATGCATTTCCTATCCATTCTACTTGCACAACATTCACAAAATGATTCCAAGGTATCAAGAGGCCTATCAAAATCGATTCCATGTGTATCTTGTTCATGAACAGTACATTAAGACATGGAAAAGGTGAGTTTTAACAGACTAAAGTACCTTGGAATCTTCAAGTTTCGAGTGAAAAACGAATGTGCAGCAAGAAACTAGACAGGATTACGAGTTCAATGCAGTTGGCATTCCTCAATTTGGTTCAAGAATGAGAGAGATATGAGTGTTTAAAGTTCAAGAAAAGGAGAGAAGGGGGCAAACTCGTGTGAAGAAGAAGAACAGGTGGGGAACAGCTGTATGGCACGTCCTTGACCGGTCAACGTCCGTACGGTCAACGATTTTCAAAAATTTTGCTGTGCCATCGTTGACCGTGGCACGTGACCGTGTCAAACTCCTGACATTTGTGCTTTCTTTGCCGCGGCCTGGAGCGTTCCGTGCCTCCTAACCGTGTCAATCCCCGAACCATGGCTTCTTTTCCAACCTGTGCCACGGTCAAATCTTCTTCCCGTGGCAAACTCATCGTGGCAAGCACCGAACCTCAGTTTTTCATCTTTTCCTTTGCCACGGCCAGGTCTTTTTACCCGTGTCCTCTGTCCGTGTCAAAACCCGAACCCTTGCTTTTCAAACCTGTTTTGCCACGGCCAGCTTCAGTTCCGTGTCTTTTGGCCGTGTCAAAACTCGATCCCAGGTTCCTTCATCTTTGTGTTGCCACGGCCGTATCTTCTCTTCGTGCCTCTTAACCGTGGCAAGCACCGAACGATGGTTTCTTTTCTCTTTTCTTTGCCACGGCCGCCTGCGGTCCCGTGTCCCTTGACCGTGGCAAACCCCGAATGGTTGCTTCTTTTGCCACGGCCACACCTAAGACCGTGATTCCTTTCCCGTGGGTTAGCTAAAAAGCTTGCCACGCCTTCTTATCTGACCGTGGCCGGAGACCATGCTCAGAGCCGAGCATAAGTTGTTGTCCATTCCTCCATCCCTTTTCATCTTTTATTCACTTCCCAAGGGTTTAAACTCAAACCTGTAACCTGTAGACACTAAACAAACCCATCAAAACATCCTAAAACATAAAAAAAAGAAAGAAATCCAAAGATTAAAAGCATATTTACAAAAGATAAGCTTGGGGTGTCTCCCAAGAGCACTTTGTTTAAAGTCTCTAAGTTTGACTTTGGAAACCTGTTTAACAGGCTGGAGGTGGATCAAGAAGGGGAACTGATGTAGCTTCCTCCTTCCTTTGTGAAACCAGATAGTGCTTGATCCTTTAGCCATTTACCACAAACTCTTGACCATTCTTGCCTTCTAACACAACAGCTCCATATGGCCTCACCTCAAGAACTTTAAAGGGACCAGACCATCTAGACTTAAGTTTTCCAGGAAACAACTTAAGCCTAGAGTTGAACAGCAACACCAGATCACCATCCTTGAACTCCCTTTTCAGAATCTTTTGATCATGCAGAGTCTTGTTCTTTTCTTTATAGATCTTTGAGCTCTCAAAAGCCCCAAGCCTGATCTCTTCAAGTTCATGGAGTTGCATGACCCTTTTCTCTTGAGCTGTCTTGATATCAAAGTTCAGCAACTTTACAGCCCACAAAGCCTTGTACTCCAGCTCAACAGGAAGGTGGCAGCTCTTCCCATATAGCAGATTGAAAGGTGATTTCCCAATTGGAGTTTTAAAGGCAGTTCTATAAGCCCACAATGCATCATCTAGCCTTTTGCTCCAATCTTTTCTGTTTGAGCTAACAGTCCTCTCAAGGATGGCCTTAATCTATCTATTAGATACTTCAACCTGGCCACTTGTTTGAGGATGATAAGGAGTACCTACCTTGTGTTTCACTCCATGCTTTCTCAGCAATCCTTCCAAAGTCTTGTTCACAAAATGAGATTCTCCATCAGATATAACAACCCTTGGTACTCCAAATCTTGGGAAGATAATGCTCTTGAACAACTTCACTACTACCTTGGAATCATTGGTAGCGGAAGCAATGTCCTCAACCCACTTGGACACATAGTCCACAGCCACAAGAATATACTGATTTCCATAGGATGAAATGAAGGGCCCCATGAAGTCAACTCCCCAGCAATCAAAGATTTCAACTTCTAGGATTGGGTTTTGAGGCATCTCACTCCTCTCTGAAATGTTCCCATGCCTCTGACAGGCATCACATGCTGAAACTACCATCTGAGCATCTTTGAAAATTGAGGGCCACCAAAACCCACTTTGAAGAACCTTGGCCACAGTCTTGAATGCTCCCATGTGACCCCCAAAAGCTGAACCATGACACTCTTGCAACACAGGTTGCATCTCCTCCTCAGCAAGACACCTTCTATACAGCTGATCTTTGTTCAGGACATACAAGTAGGGCTCATCCCAATGGTATCTTTGAACATCTCTGAAGAACTTCTTCCTGTGGTAAGTATCAAGTTCAGGTGGTTCCACTACACAAGCAAGAAAGTTCACAATATCAGCAAACCAGGACATTCTCTTTTCTTGGATGCTATCCACTTCTTCAAACTCCAAATAAGAGTGGAGCACCATCAATGATTCCTCAGGAAGACTGTCATTAAGAGGGACTTCAGAGTCTACTCTCAACCTAGAGAGATGGTCTGCAGCTCCATTCTCTATACCCTTTTTATCTTGTACTTCCATATCAAACTCCTGAAGTAGAAGAACCCATCTCAATAGTCTTGGCTTAGCATCTTTCTTGGTCATCAGATACCTGAGGGCTGCATGATCGGTATATACAATGACTTTTGATCCCACCAGGTAGCTTCTGAATTTATCAAAGGCAAAGACTATTGCCAGCATTTCCTTCTCAGTAGAAGCATACTTCTCTTGTGCAGAGTCAAGTGTTCTACTAGCATCGTAGATGACATGAAGCTTCTTATCTTTCCTTTGGCCAAGTACAGCTCCAACTGCAAAATCAGATGCATCAGTCATAACCTCAAAAGGCAGGGACCAGTCTGGGGCTTGGACAATTGGTGCACTGACTAATGCATCCTTGATCATCTTGAAGGCCTCTTCACATTCAGTATCAAAGATGAAATCAACTTCTTTACACAATAGCCTTGTCAAGGGCCTGGCAATTCTTGAGAAGTCTTTGATAAATCTTCTGTAAAACCCTGCATGCCCAAGGAAACTCCTTATCCCTTTGACTGAAGTGGGAGTTTGCAGTTTCACCATTACTTCCACTTTTGCTCTGCCCACCTCTATGCCCTACTCAAATATCTTATGCCCAAGTGCAATTCCTTCCTGCACCATGAAGTGGCATTTCTCCCAATTCAGCACCAAGTTATGCTGCTCATATCTCTCCAAGACCTGTGACAAATTAGAGAGACAATCTGAGAAGGAGGAGCCATAGACACTAAAATCATCCATGAACACCTCCACCTTCTCTTCAATTATGTCAGAGAATATATGCATCATGCAACGTTGAAATGTGGCAGGGGCATTACAGAGACCAAAAGGCATTCGCCTGTATGCAAATGTGCCATAAGGGCAAGTGAATGTTGTTTTATCTTGATCTCGGGGATCTATGGGGATTTGAAAGAACCACGAGTACCCATCAAGAAAACAAAAGAAGGGGTGGTTTGCAAGCCTCTCTAACATCTTATCAATGAAAGGCAAAGGAAAATGATCCTTCCTAGAGGCTGCATTGAGCTTTCTATAGTCTATACACATTCTGTGTCCTGTGACAGTCCTAGTAGCTATCAGCTCATCCTTCTCGTTTTTAACCACTGTGATACCACCCTTCTTGGGCACAACATGAACACGAGACACCCATCTTGAGTCAGAGATTGGGTAAATTATCCCTGCCTCAAGAAGTTTTAGTATCTCCTTCTTAACCAGCTCCTTAAGGTTGGGGTTAAGACATCGTTGATGCTCAATAGAGGACATAGATTGGTCCTCTAGGTGTATCCTGTGGGTGCAAATGTCAGGAGAGATCCCTCTAATATCAGCCAAAGAATATCCTATGGCTCTCCTGAACTTTCTTATCTCACTAAGCAATGCACTCTCTTGATGCTCTAATAAGCTATCATTGATGATTACTGGATATGTGGAGTTTAAGCCCAAGAATGCATACCTGAGCCCTGTTGGTAGAGGCTTGAGCTCAACAGGGGGTGCATCAGCCTCATTCCAATCCTTGTCCAAGCTGCATTGGCTCATTTCTGCTCCTTTGATAGCCAAGACCTCAGAGCCACTTTGTTCCAGTTCCAAAAACCTTGTCTCAGGACCAACTTCTCTAGCATTGTCCAAATACAGCTTATACCCCTCACTTTCTTCTGCTAAGAGCCCATTGTCTCCTTGTTCTTGAGTTAGAGCAGCTTGAAGAGGATCCTCAGTGTTCAGCTCTTCAAGCAACTCATCAGCGAACTGATCCATTGTCTCCACATAGAAACATTGACCTTCAATGGTGGGTTTCTTCATCATCTCATTCACATCAAACTTGAGCTTCTCAGACCCAAGTTGAAGCTCTATGATCCCACCTCTCACGTCAATAATAGCTCCTGCAGTTGCCAAGAATGGCCTCCCCAAGATAAGAGGATCAACTGGTTCCTCATCCATTTCCAGCACAACAAAATCTGTTGGAACCTCAAAACCACCTATCTTGACAGGTAGATCTTCCCACATGCCAACAGGCAATCTAACTGATCTATCTGCAAGGATGAGAGAGATCCTTACTGGTTTGAAGACTCTAAAGCCCAGCTTCTTTGCTTTGGAGAATGGCATCAAGCTGACTGATGCTCCTAGATCACAAAGACATCCAGAGAATAAAAGAGGTCCAATGGCACAAGGGAGTGTGAAACTCCCTGGATCAGTCAGCTTTCTTGGAATGGACTTCTTCTGAATGATAGCACTGCATTCATGACTTAGTACCACCATGCCTTGAAGCTCTTTAGTCTTGTTCAGAATGGCATCCTTCAAGAACTTACCCATCTTTGGCATCATTAGAAATGCATCAATGAGAGGCATTGTGAGTGGTGTCTCATGGAGTGCCTTCTCAAATACAGCTCTTACCTTGTCCACAAGTTGCTTCTTAAACCTCCCTGGGAATAAGAGGCATTGTGGTGGCACATATGTCTTTTCTGGTTCAGGTTCCTTTGCTACCTCTTTACCCTTTTCCTTCCTTGGTCTCTCAGCAACTTGATCATCTTTTAAGGCTGCCTCCTCCTCAATTTGATCATTGTCCTCAATGATCACATTGTTGTTCTCAATACCAGGTAACTCCTTTGTTGACCCTGAAGCAGTTGTTGCAGAATCCCAACCATATCTGACCCCATCTGTTGCTGCTGCTGAACCGGTGCTGGCTGAAACTGGTGTTGAACCGACGCTTGCTGCTGGAACTGTGGTGGACCAAACCCTGGTGGTGCCTTTTGCTGTTGCTGTAAACTGAAACCAGTACCCTGAAATGGTTGCTGTTGCTGACCAAAACCCTGATTCTGAGCAAACTGTTTCTTGGGTTGAAATGACCCTTGAAAGTTGTTCTTGGGAACAAAGTTCTTTGGAGCTTGAGAATTGGGATAGACCTGGTCTTGTGGGTTTGCTACATTGGGATTCCTGTAAGAGAGGTTCTGATTGGCATTGCCATACTGATATCTCTGGAACCTCTGATTCCCAATGTAGTTAAGCTCCTCCTGGGTTAGACCTTCTTCACTTATGTTCTCAAAGATTTGAGAAGGTTCCTCATACTCTCCTACAAAGTGCATTGGCTTTTAAGTGGTGAATTTCAACTTGTCCAATTCATTCCTCAACTCCTTAACTTCTCTAGTGAGCCTCTGTTCTGAGCTTGAACCTTCAGATCTATTGGATCTGTCATAGTCTTCACCATAAGTGTCATTGCTCATTGCTAAGTTCTCCACTAGCTCTAAAGCAGCATGAGTCTCCTTGCCCAGAAAGTTCCCATTGGAAGCAGTATCCAGCTGGTTTCTAATCTTGGGAAGAGCTCCTCTATAAAGTGTGCTAAGAAGAGAAGCCTCACTAAACCCATGGTCTGGGCATTGGTTGGTGTGCTCTCTCATATGCTTCACCAAAACTCTCATTGCTATGCTGAGTGAAGCTAGAGATTTGGTTCCTCAGTTTAGCAGTTCTGGAGGTAGAGAAGAACTTAGATAGAAATGCCTGTTTGCATTGCTCCCAGGTTTGAATGGAGCCTCTTGGAAGATTCTTCTCCCATTAGTGAGCTTTGTCACCAAAACTGAAGGGGAATAATCTGAGCTTGAAACTGTCCTCAGAAACTCCATTTATCTTTGTCAGGTCACACACTTTATCAAATTGATCCAAGTGTTCCAAGGGATCTTCCATTGCTAATCCATGGAACTTTGAGTTCTGGACCATATTCAACAAGGATGCCTTCACTTCAAAGTTGTTGTTTTGCACAGGTGGTGCCTGAATTCCAGCTCCATACTGATGACCATTTGCCCTGTCATTTTCTTCAACATAGACCTGTGGCTGCTCATATCTCCTTTCCTGGTGTTGGAAGTGCTGATGTTGGTGGTGCACTTGTTGTCTTTGCTGTACATTGGCCTGATGCCTCTGCTGATGAGCTGGAGCTTGTCCCTGGTGGACATAAGCTTGCTGTTGATGCACCTGTTCCTGATGAACATTACCCTGATGTACCCCTTGACCAACTCCATTACCAGCTCCATTGCCCAGAGCCTGTTGCTCCTGAGCCTGTTGATCCTGAGCCGGTTGTTCCATGTCAACCACATAGTCTCTTTGATCTTCCATATCAGCCTGATCAATCTGTCTTCCACGCCTGTCCCTTCTCCTCCTTGGTACCAAAAGATTAATGTTGTCGTTTAAGGGGAAAGGTGGACCACCGCTTCTTGATCTGGACCTGGTGTTCATGCACCTGAAATCACAAACAAAACTTGAAAGTAATCAGTAAAAACAAAAAATAAGTACTTGATCTCAAGAACAGATCAGAGCCTAATGCTAAACACTCCACAATTTGGCAACGGCGCCAATTGATAGACAAGACTTTTTAGGTCTCAGAGCTATCAATCCCCTTGTCAAAGTAGCACAAAAGAGGTTGTTAATCCAAGAAAGTGGTGATAGACACTAAGCTATGTGATCAGTTTCTCAATTCAAGCAAACAGGTGAGGTTTTGATTTATTTGTGACAGCTACAAACTTAAAACAAGATTAATGACTAAAGAAGTGATCAAACAAAGACAAGCAAATAACAAAATGATGATGAGAATGTATGTATGATGATGAGAAAGGTCTTAGACATGATAGTGGATTAGGGTGCTTTCAGTGTTAAACTAGTTAGCTAATGAATCATGTGATCAAGCAAACCATTCAACTTAAACATCATTAATTAAGTTAATCCTCTCATGAAGGCATCAACTCCTATGCTAAAACAGTTTCTAACCTAATCATCATTAGTGAAACATGAATTAATAAGCATTAAGAATCAGTTCAATCTGTCATTTAAACATATAGACAATCATTCCCATGATGAATAACACTTAAACCTCTAACAACCTTGGTTCAGACATTTCATCAAACACTTTCGGTGCATGAAATGTCCAGAATCTAGACCACATATGATTTGTATGGATCTAGCATTAAGAACAGGTTGTGGAGAATGGAATATGAATGATCTAACCCCTAAGCTCACTAATCTACCACTTAAGCACCCTAATCTACATATCTAAGACCTTAATATGGGATTACTCACTAATCATGATCAACACACTAGATCCTTTGCAAGATGTGTTGTTAATCATGATTAGAAGTGTGATTTGATGATGAGAAATGATAAAACAAGATGGAGAACACTCTTCAAATCGATATTAAACTCAAAACAAGGTCTTAAACAATGGTTCTTTCACCAAAAAGGAAAGGAGACTAAGGATAAGATTTTTTTCTCTCCAAATTAGGTCTAAAAAATATTTATAGTGGTCTTGGATGAACCGGGTCAGCCCGGAACAAACCGGGTACTGACCCGGCTTTGGTGGGTAAAAATGAGGTTTGCCACGGTCCAGCAGGTCTTGGTCCAGCCGTGGCATGTGACCGTGTCAAGTCCCGAAGCTTCTGTTCTTTGATGAATCTTGGTGCCACGGTTTCCCTCTGGTCGTGATGCATGGCCGTGTCAAATCCCGAATGTCTGAAGGATCCCAAGTGTTGTCTTGCCACGGTCAAGTGTAGACCGTGGCATTACCTCGTGGCAAATCTTGAATGCACGTATGATCCTGCCGCAGCCAAGTGTTATCTTGCCACGGTCAAGTGTGGACCGTGGCAGTTCATCATGACTTGGACCATTCATCTGTTGGAACGCTTCGGAGGTTGCCACAGCCAATTCTAAAGTTGTGGTGTGGAGACCGTGTCAAATCCCGAAGGATTGCATCAAGTGCGACGGTCAGATGTGGACCGTGGCATTCCACCGTGCCATCCTTACACTTAGCACAATTTCCATGCTCTTGGTGCTCGAAGGATAGGTGTGTCTCTATTCTTCTGGAACTCACGCCTCACAACTCCAAATGGAACGATCTCAACTGTTCTGGAAAGAAGACTCAATTATTTCGCATCTTGATGAAGGCCCTGTAGACGGAATCGGTCTGGAAACGCATCGTCGTTCGCAATCTTTGGAGCTCATCGGGTCGATCTAAAATAGCAGCGAGACAGGTGTGCCTTCCGACGAGCTTAACTCTCTGCTCATATCTCCAAATAGACAATCTCAAGTGTTCCGGAAACTAGACGTAGTCCTCTTGATTCTTGATGAAGACACCGGAGGTTGAATCGCATTGCAAGTCCTTCGTCCCATGCGATCAAAGTGAGGGTTTTGTCTGCACCAAACCATCTGTCCGAGTTGCTGTACACAGGTGAGGGTTCCTCCATGATCCCAGCTCCTAGTTGCTCCAAAAAGTCTTCAAATGACCTGAAAACACTCCAAAAATGCAGGACACTCTAGGACCTAATGCAAATCCTAGACAAAGCTAAAATCAAGGACAAACTCTAACAAAACTAGCTAAATGTATGCATGAGACTCAATCTTTGGACAAAAAATGCAATCCTAAATTTGACAAATTATGAATATATCAAAAACCGTGTTGACCGCACGTTCAAACCCATATTGCCGCGCAAAGCTCTCAAATGACCGCGGTGTGGATAAGACGAGGGCCGTACGGTCTTGACTCATTTTTCTTGTGTTAACACGAGCGGCCTCGACGTGTTCCACTCCGAGCACCAGACCGAGGAATTAGAGCTCATGCTAACACATAAATTTTCGTGTCCCACAATTCTTTTCCATTGACCACTTAAACCTTCTTCTTTGACTTAAATGTCCCAAGTGTTCTTGTTTTAGTTCTTTCTCGTTACCAGGCACCTCGGCATGCTCCACCACGAGGGCATCATGTCGAGGGCACTCGTTTTAACACAGAACACTTGGTGCTTGGGGGAATAAGCGACACGGCCTCGGTGTAAACAGGTCGCGGCCTCATGCTCAAGGTTTTTGACCGTTTCTTTTGAACGTCGACCTTCGGTATGTTTATACAGAGGTGTTTACACCGGGGTTCTCCTTCTTTTCACCTCACGGCCCCGGTGTTAACAAGACGAGGAGCTTAGCTGAGGTTCTCAAGTGGTCACTCGCTAAAAAGTGACCAAGGCATGACTATGCCGAGGATCGATACCGAGGCTATGAAAACTCCTTTCTTAAAACACAAGGCCATGTTTTTTACAAGCCTTCTTGCATTCTTTCTGTCAAGATTCACACTTAGAATGCTGCCTAGACCTGAAACACTTAACAAACCCTTCAAAATGCTTCAAAATAAAAGAAAAAGAAAGATCAAAATGAAATATTTACAAGGATAAGCTTGGGGTGTCTCCCAAGAGCACTTTGTTTAACGTCTCTAAGTTTGACTTTACTTACCTTTTCAGGATGTTTCGGGTTCAAGAAGAGGGACTAAGGTAGCTCCCTCTCTTGTTTCAGACACAAGATAGTGCTTGATTCTTTGACCGTTCACAACAAAACCATTACCATCTTTTCCCTCGAAGACAACGGCTCCATACGGTCTTACTTCAAGAACTCTAAACGGACCAGACCACCTAGACCTTAGCTTCCCAGGGAATAGTTTAAGTCTTGAGTTAAACAACAGCACTTGGTCCCCTTCTTTGAACTCCCGCTTGTGTATCTTCTTGTCATGAAGCGCCTTGGTCTTTTCCTTGTAGATTTTAGAGCTCTCAAAAGCATCTAACCGAATCTCCTCAAGTTCATGAAGCTGTAGAACCCTCTTCTCCCGAGCCATCTTGATGTCAAAGTTCAACAGTTTTACTGCCCACAAGGCCTTGTACTCCAACTCAACCGGTAAATGACAGCTTTTCCCATATAACAAGTTAAACGGTGAGGTGCCAATGGGGGTCTTGTAAGCGGTTCTGTAAGCCCACAAAGCATCATCAAGTTTCTTGATCCAATCATTCCTAGATGAGCTCACAGTTCTCTCCAAAATTGCCTTGATCTGACGGTTTGAGACCTCCACTTGACCGCTTGTTTGTGGATGATAAGGGCTAGCCACCTTGTTCTTCTCACCGTGCTTCTTTAACAGACTCTCGAGTCTTATTGATGAAATGGCTACCCCCATCACTGATAACTACCCTCGGAACTCCAAATATTGGGAAATGGTGCTTTTAAAGAGCTTGACCACCACTTTAGAGGCATTGGTCAAAGATGCAACCGCTTCTACCCATTTGCTCACATAGTCCACAGCAACAACTATATATTGATTCCCGTATGAGCTTACAAAGGGACCCATGAAGTCAATGCCCCAACAATCAAAGACTTCTACTTCAAAAATCGGGTTCTGAGGCATTTTACTCCTTTTGGATATGTTACCGTGCCTCTGACATGACTCACACCTTGAGACGACACTCTGAGCGTCTTTAAACATAGTCAGCCACCAAAATCCACTTTGTAGAACCTTGGCCACTGTCTTGAAAGCCCTTAAGTGCCTACCGTATGCTGAACCGTGGCATTCTTGCAACACAGGGTGGATATCCTCTTCAGCTAAGCATCTTCTATAAAGCTGGTCCTTGTTAAGCACATATAAATACGGCTCATCCCAATGATATCTCATCACATCTCTAAAGAACCTTTTCCTCTGATAGGAATCAAAATCTGGTGGCTCTAAACCGCATGACAAGTAGTTCACAAGATCCGCAAACCATGGGAGGCTTCTTTCTTTGATAGTATTGGCCTCCTCTACCTCCAAGTAAGACTTGACTAACATGAGATGTTCCTCGGGCAAAGCATCATCTAGAGGTACTTTTGATTCAACTCTTAGTTGTGAGAGATGGTCGGCAGCTCTATTCTCAGTACCCTTCTTATCTAGTACCTCCATATCAAAATCTTGAAGCAAAAGAACCCATCTGAGAAGCCTCGGCTTAGCGTCTTTCTTGGTCATAAGGTATCTCAAACCTGCGTGATCCGTGTAAACAATGACCTTTGATCCCACAAGGTAGCTCCTGAATTGAGGAAACACAAACACGATGGCTAGCATATCTTTCTCGGTGGTTGCGTACTTCTCTTGAGCCGAGTCCAATGTGCGGCTGGCATAGTAGATTACATGAAGCTTTTTATCCTTTTTCTGCCCCAAGACAGCTCCCACGGCATAGTCTGATGCGTCTGTCATCACCTTAAATGGCAACGACCAGTCGGGAGCTTGAACAATCGGTGCACTTACTAGAGCCTCCTTTATCTTTAAGAACGCCTCCATGCATTCATCATCGAACAAGAACTCGACTTCTTTGCACAAGAGACTTGTTAAAGGTCGGGCTATCTAGAAGTCCTTGATGAACCTCCTGTAGAAGCTGGCGTGCCCCAAGAAGCTTCTTATACCCTTGACTAAACTCGGAGGCTGCAGATTCACCATGACCTCTATCTTTGCCTTATCGACTTCTATACCCTTCTTCGAGACCTTTTGACCCAAACGATGCCCTCTTGAACCATGAAGTGACACTTTTCCCAATTCAAGACAAGCCTGTGCTCCTCACATCGCTTTAAAACCTGAGACAAGTTAGAAAGACAATTGGAGAAAGAGGAGCCATAGATGGAAAAGTCATCCATAAACACCTCCACTTTCTCTTCAATGAGGTCAGAGAATATATGCATCATGCACCTTTGGAAGGTCGCATGTGCATTACAAAGGCTAAAAGGCATGCGTCTATAAGCGTAAGTGCCATAAGGGCATGTAAATGTAGTTTTCTCCATGACTCGGGGATCTATGGGAATTTGAAAAAAACCCGAGTACCCATCAAGAAAACAAAAGTAAGGATGATTAGCTAGCCTCTCAAGCATTTTATCAATGAATGGCAATGGGAAATGGTCTTTCCTAGAAGCAGAATTCAGTTTTCTATAGTCAATACACATACGATGACCGGTTTTGGTTCTTTGGGCTATAAGCTCATCCTTTTCGTTCTTGACCACTGTGATCCCGCCTTTCTTGGGCATAACGTGAACAGGAGATACCCATCTTGAGTCAGAGATTGGGTATATTATCCCTGCCTCAAGAAGCTTGAGTATCTCCTTCTTAACCACCTCTTTAAGGTTCGGGTTAAGACGTCGTTGATGCTCAATAGAAGACATAATCTGGTCTTCTAGGTGTATCCGGTGGGTGCATATGTCAGGAGAGATGCCTCTAATATCGGTCAAAGAATACCCTATTGCTCTCCTGAACTTTCTAAGTTCGCTAAGCAATGCACTCTCTTCATGCTCTAACAAGTTATCATTGATGATTACGGGATATGAAGAGTTTGAGCCTAAGAAAGCGTACCTAAGCCCTGTTGGTAGAGGCTTTAGCTCAACAGGGGGTGCATCAGCCTCGTTCCAATAAGCTTTGAAGCTGCATTGCTTCGGAACAGCTCCCTCGGCATTTCCTTTCTCACGCGATTCACCACTGACCTCGGCATAAGATGTCGCGGCCATGATACCCCGAGATGTCTCCCCAACAGTCTTGGACTCCCCGATGTATAAAATGCCGAGCTCCAAAAACCTCGTCTCAGCTTCAAGTTCTTTCGGTTGGTCCAAGAGACGCTTGTACACCTCGCTTTCATCGTTCAAGAACCCATGCTCGCTTTGTTATCGTGTCAAGACCACTTGTAATGGGTCTTCTGCGTTTAGCTCTTAAAGGAGCTCATCAGCTAGCTCCTCCATGGTTTCAATATAGAAAACCTGACCTTCAATGGTCGGTTTCTTCATCATTTCCTTCACATCGAACTTCATGGATTCAGAACCAATGTGCAGCTCGATCATGCCTTCTCTCACGTCAATGATCGCTCATGTTGTTGCTAAGAAAGGTCTTCCCAAGATGATGGGGTCAACAGGTCCTCATCCATCTCTAGAACTATGAAATCTGTGGGGATCTCTATTTCACCAATTCTCAAAGGTAGATCCTTGAGCAAACCAGTCGGTAGTATCACTGATATGTCAGCCAAAACAAGGAAGATCTTTGCCGGTTTATAGCTCTTAAATCCAAGTCTTTTATCCACTGAATAAGGCATTAAGCTCACAGAAGCTCCCAAGTCACACAGACAGCTTGAAAACTTCAATGGCCCGATCGCTCACGGCAAAGTAAAACTACCCGGGTCTGATAGCTTTCTTGGTATTGATCTCCTTTGAATGATGGCACTGCACTCATGACTCAATATGACCATCCCTTGAAGCTCTTTTGCCTTGTTAAATATGGCGTCCTTTAGAAACTTTCCAAGCTGTGGTATAGCTAGAAAAGCATCTATGATCGGCAAAGTCATTTGAGTATTCTATAAGTGCTTTTAAAAAACTGCCTTGGCCCTGTCTAGGATCTGCTTCTTGAAACGCCCTGGAAATGCTATCTTAGGCTTATAAGGAGGTGGTGGAACGTATGGCTTTTCAAGCTCAGGTATCTTCTCCACCTCTTTAGCCTTGTCTTTAACCGGTTCTTTCTCCAAAACCTCATCTTGTTGCTCATCATTTGAGGCTGCCTCCCCACCAATTTGCTCATTGTCCTCAATGAGCTTGGGATTAGGTGTTGGAGCTTGTAACTCTTTCCCACTTTACAAAGTGATGGCGTTCACATATTCCTTTGGGTCAGGTTCTGGTTTTCCAGGTAAAGCTAGTCCTCTTGATGATGTTGAAGCTTGATTTTGCTTAAGCTCCCTGATATCCTATTGCATTGTCCCGTACTGACTCTCAACCCTTTGCTGACACTGTAACAGTTGCTGTAGAAGCCCACACATGTCAGGTCCCATCTGATTCTGAACCGGTGCCTGATGCTGTTGCTGCTGACCCATCGGCTGTGGACTGAACTGATAACACCGTATTTTGACCACTTTTATAGATCGTTTTGAAATACTTTTTCTATGTTTTTAATTGCTTTCAAGTACTTTTATTACATTTTTCTAGTATCTGTAGTTCCAAAACTATTTTCAGGAAACTTAGGGAAAAGCTTAACAAAATGGATAGAAAACCAGATTTCAGCTCAGAGTCAAATAGTAAGAAGTTAACCACCCATTGAAGGCCTTCTCACCGTTTGATCCAGCTCAAATTTGGAGAACTTAAAGATGGAAGTATCAGCTTTAAAGCACACTTTACAGCTTGGCAATCCAACGGTTCAGTCAAAAGATACGCGAAGAGCAAGATGTCCCGTAAACCAGTCGGCAAGCGTTTCCACCCGCGGCCAACAGGCCATTCCCCGTGGTCACAACCATCCCGACCGTGGCCAGCCACCCATTCCCCGCGGTCACGCACATCCCGACCGCGGCCAGCTAACTCCGAGTCCGAAAGCCCATTTCAGAAGCCCATATCATTTTCCCAGCCTTGATTTCGGAACCCTAGACCCCAGAGATGTCTTGAGCACTATAAATACATGTTTTAGGAACCCTAACTCGTATCACCTCATATGCTCTTATTGTTTTAGAATACTTTTCAAGTTTTAGGTTTTAGGAGAGAGAGATCTATCTCTTGAACCCTTGTTCTTTCTTTTTCAATTTCGGTTTCTGTACTACTTTTTAATACTATGTTTTTGATTTCGTTTATCATGTCTGAGTAGTTTTATTGTTGGGTCTAAGGGATTTTCGATGGGGATATATATGTTCGGTGAGGATTTCATGGCTATTGAGCCGAATCTTAGAACTTTTTCTTTAGTAGCGTCATGAACTACAATCTGATCCAGATGCTTGGTGACACGAAAGTGTTCATCCGGTGTCAGATCTAGTTTGGGAGAGCAAAAAAAACATAGGAGTGGAAACCTACCTATGGGCGATTTGTGAATGCTGACGAATCTTAAACATAATGCACCTCTTCTTTTCCAGGGCCAGGGTGGAAACCTACTGGTCAGGGTTGAGAGAGATAGTTTTCTATGATCACGACAGTGGCGTATTCATACGTCCGTGACTCCAGTTTGAAAAGTTTAAGCTAAGATCTTATCAAATTTACTCTCTAGCAATGTTTTGAATCGTTCATACCCCTGAGAAAACTTCCCTGAACCCCAGCGCTTTCTTTCTTATAGATGTACACCGATTTTCATTCAAGCTTTAGTCTAGTTTCTTTACTCTTTCAATTGATTTTCACTTAGCAATTAGGTCTAGCCGTTTTTCTCGTTTTTACTCGTTTTCGTTAAGTTTAGTTATTAGGTCATTTTAATTACCGTATTTTCTCTTTAGGATTTGTTTTTATATTTTAAACACACCACCAAAACCCTCACAAAACTCGCCTTGTTCTAGACTTCCTTACTTTATATTATTTTCGAAGGCTTTTGCAGGAAAGATCCTCTTTCCCTGTGGATTCGATCCCTAAGTAGGCTATTGATTTCATTTAGGGTAAAACTTGACACCCTCACACACGACATGCATCAAGTTTTTGGGCCCGTTGCCGGGGAAGGCACGCGTTTTCTTTTCCGCAAAGGTTGGTAAATCGACTCTAAACCCCTTTTTCTGCATATTTCCATTTTTCGGTTATTTTGTTTCCATTTCAGAAGATATGGATCCTATAAATCGAAATCCCTACTATGAGGAAGGTTTTTACAACACTCCTCAAGCCACCAGACGCAGAGAGAAGCAGTACCTAAGCGATCTCTACGAAGAAATTTGAACCGAAGACTACAGAACGTTTCAGAACGAGCCATACATACCTCCAATGGCAAACCCTAGATATCCTGTTCGTCGTCTGCCTCACCAAGATGAAAACGTCCAGCTCAGTCACCGATTGAGTCGACTAGAAACGGTGGTCATGCACTTAATCGCCGCTCAAGCCACATCAAGAGCCGCCCTTCACGAGAAAATTGACAACATGTCAACTCACTTTAACAAAAAGCTTGAAGATCTTTCTGCTCAAGTTAAAACCATCGGGACTCAAGCAAACAAAGATGCTGAGACTATCAAGGAGAGGATAGAAGCAGTCGAAGGACGAGTTGGAGAAAACGGAGTTTGCATTCGCAAAGCCAGTGGGAACATCCGCACCTTAGAGGTCAAGCTCGATGAAGCAGAAGAAACTATTAACGACCATAACAACCAAACCTACTCTTACGTGGAAGAAATTTGGGATGGAGTACACAAGGTTCAAGACAAAGCCGAAGAAATGGACTCAACCGTGGACAAAGTAGTGTGTGAAGCGGAAATGGGAGACCTAAAAGAAGAGGAGACAGAGTTGGAAGACCCAAAAATAATGTCAAAGGAGAAGATGAAACGGCTGAACCATCTCGAAGTCTCTCTCCCGCGGTCACGACTCACGCGACCGCGGCCAACAACCCTCCAGCCGCGGTCGTGAGCCTCCTACCAGCGGCAAACCACTCTCCACCCGCGGTCGTGCAGCCTCCACCCGTTGCAAATAGTCGGTCAGATACGTTTCAGCCCTTTTCTATTCTTACAGGTCAATGTTCATTTGATACATCTACTGGGACGGTCAAAACTCCTTTTCATGAGCAAACGGTGTACGCTATCAGCTCCAAAACATCTCAAGAAGAAAATGAGGTACTTCCCTGCAACATAGTTTTAGCATATGAGGATGAATATGAAGGGCAATACCTCGAAGATGAAGACTATCGTCTGTTCATAGAAGGAGGTAATCTAGACAAAATGGTGGAATTAGGAGCACCAATCTCCAGGGAAAGACTCATTGAATTCAACAAGTTTGTTAAATTGATCCCTCTTTACACAGGTTTCGATGATATATGGCATCTTGGTTGTTTGCAGGTTTTCTTTAGGTACAGAAAGGAGGCAAAGGAGGATATCCGAACCTATTTTGGGAGGGCCAGACGCCTGACTTTTCCCAGAACATCACCTGATGCTGCAATCTATTCAATCCACCTTCAAAGACCTGAAGACTGCAGCCACTATACCAACAAAATCAGCAAAGAGAAGCTCGATGAATTCAATAATGTGGTCCAAAATTTGCCTGAAGGAATCACCTTTGCCAGAGCTTGCAAAGACTTCAAGATAGGCCATTACTTCTGTGAGAGTAAAGAATCAATCCCTGAGATAGAAGACTTGTTCAATCATGCCAGAAGAGGTAAACCTGTCCTAACACTTCACAAAATTGAAGGTGTAGGTCAGTTTCTCATATCTTGTTCTATTAGAGGAGAAATGTTTAAAAACGTGCTTTGTGATTCTGGAGCTTGTCTAAACACCTGCGCAGGACTAGAGCAAGAATTAGTCTAGCTGATGATTCCAATGCAACGCCTCAAGAAATAGCTCATGAAATTCCTTTGAGAATAGGAGACTGCATCGTGCCTGTTGACTTCTACATTGTCGAAACGAGAGACGCAACACATCCAGTGATTCTCGGATGGTATTTTCTAGCAACTTCCGGAGCCATAATGGACTGGCCAAACCGTAGGATTTCGTTTGCTAATATCGACAAAGATGTCTTCACAGAAGCTGTCCCATACAACAGCAAAGCAGGAAACGTTCTGCAACATAAGAGTTTGAAGAAAAACTTTGGAGTGACGAAGAACCTGCTAGGCAAAGCAAGGAGATGTCGAAAAAGACTTGTCTCAGGACAAGGTCTTCTTCATTGGATTAAGCCACGTCCAACACCAAAAGTCGAGCTAAACGACTTAAAACAGAAGCGCTTAATGGGAGGCAATCCATTTAGGTATTGTTTTTTTGAGGATTTTTCTTTCTTTTTCTTTTTCTTAGTTTCAGGTGTTTCTTATAAAACAAAAAAGCCAAAAAAATCAAAAAAACAGAAAAAACCAAAAAGAAGGATGGTCCCTGATTGCTCTGCCCAGCAGGAACCAAGGAGAAGCAGGAACAGGCCGCGATATAAGCCCCCGCGGTCGCAGATGTTCTGACCGCGGGAAACGCATGATCGACCGCGGCCGCGTCTTTCTTACCGCGGCCGAAAGCCACTTCACCGCGGTCGCGTGGCTCCTAAACGCGGCAAATGGTCGTTGAGATGAAACCCGACCCTAAATCCACCACTTCACCTCATTCCACCTCACCAATCCCCATTCCACGTCATTCATCACTTCCCACCACCTATCACCTTCCCAAACCTCTTCGAATGAATCCGGTTCATCTCCACCAGCATACCGGATCCAGGTAAGTTCTCTTTGGCCTTACCAATTCGATTATCTATGCATTTTTCTCATCCAATCTCGACTTGTTTCACACTGAGGACAGTGTGATTTAAGTCTGCGGGAGGATTTCATCCCTTTCTAACCACTTTTCTTTCATGAGTCTTGCATTATCTACACTTTTTGTATTTTCCTTAAAGTTTTTCAAAATCGGTGTTCAAAACAAAATACGTTTTAAAGGGAATGGTGAACATGAATCAATGATAGTTGACTGTGTGTTTTTAGACTGTTCCTAATGACATGCTCATTCATGATTTAGGACTAGACTAGGCGGTGGCTAAGCACATTTGAAATGAAGTACCCCAGAGGAATTTGAATGATTTCGATTTAGATGAAGGAATACACTAGCTCTGTTTTATTTGGACTTAATTTGGACTTAATTTTCTCATTGAAACATTAGACCACGGAAACGAATCATACATTCAGGACTCCTTTATCCTTTTACCACTCTCTGTTGATCCTGAATGGTTAGTTCATCTTTAGCTAGTTCCCCACCTTAACCAATCCTTTTTCAAACCACATGCACTCTTGTTTTCTATTGTCTTATATGCAGATAAGTGCAAAAACATTGGAGAGAAAGAGTAACGACGCAGTTTTCAGTCACCAAAGACAGAGACCTGTGATTTGCCGAAAAAGTTCCCGGAAGGATTCAACACAATAGGAAGCTCAGTTTGCCTTAGAAAAACCTCAAATTTTGGTACAATCTCGTCATCTAGTCTCTCTCTCTTTAAAAGGTATTTTCTTTATCAAAAAAAAAAATCCAAAAATAAGAAAAGCAAGAAAATAAAAGCCTTAGAGAGTCTAGAGAGGTCGAATCTTAAGTCCCAAGGCAACTGGAGTTCAATTTCATGGAGTTTTGGAGACCATTTTCTGATTCCCGGAAAGAATCTAAGTCTGGGGGAATAGCTGTTTACAACAAAGGAGGAAGGATTATGCAACAACATTTGGCAAGAAGAAGTGACTGAAAATTGCGGTCATCAACAGGTCCTTATCTCTCTTGCGGTTTTGCATATTATCTTGCATCCTCCAGATTCATCAGGTAAGCCGAAACACTTTAACTCCACCACTTAAACAGCCTTTTAATGCCAAACGTCGTCTACCCTGGATGATGTCTTTAATGAGAACTCACTACTGAACTTAATGAATGTAGAGAGCTAGTTGACTGGAATCAAGATTTAGATTGTTTAAGTTTTGCATGACAGAAAAGGTGGACTAGTATCTCTTGTGTATTGGTGAGAATTTTCTAGACTAAGTTGTGGATTGATGCACGATCTTTGGTTCTAGTTTAGGAGTTCATGTCTCTGAGATTTGTGCATTCCCTATTTTTGTTTTCACTTAACCAGTTGCTTTGTTTGAGGACAAACAAAGGTTTAAGTCTGGGGGAGTTGATAACACCGTATTTTGACCACTTTTATGGAACTTTTTGAAATACTTTTTCTATGTTTTTAATTGCTTTCCTTCTAGTATTTTTATTACGTTTTTCTAGTATTTGTAGTTTCAAGACTCTTTTCAGGAAACTTAGGGAAAAGCTTAACAAAATGAATAGAAGACCAGATTTCAGCTCAGAGTCAAACCGTCAGAAGTTCACCCCCGATTGAAGGCCTTCTCACCGTTTGATCCAGCTCAAATTTGGAGATCTTAAAGATGGAAGTATCAGCTTTCCAGCACACTTTACAGCTTGGCAATCAACCGGTTCAATCAAAAGATACGCGAAGAGCAAGATGTCCCGTAAACCAGCCGGCAAGCGTTTCCACCCGCGGCCAACAGGCCATTCCCCGCGGTCACAACCATCCCGACTGCGGCCAGCCACATATTCCCCGCGGTCACGCACATCCCGACCACGGCCAGCTAACTCCGAGTCTGAAATCCCATTTCTGAAGCCCATATCATTTTTCCAGCCTTGATTCCGGAACCCTAGACCCCAAAGATGTCTTGAGCACTATAAATACATGTTTTAGGAACCCTAATTCGTATCACCTCATATGCTCTTATTGTTTTAAAATACTTCTCAAGTTTTAGGTTTTAGGAGAGAGAGATCTATCTCTTGAACCCTTGTTCTTTCTTTTTCAATTTCGGTTTCTGTACTACTTTTTAATACTATATTTTTGATTTCGTTTATCATGTCTGAGTAGTTTTATTGTTGAGTCTAAGGTATTTTCGATGGGGATATATATTTTCGGTGAGGATTCCATTGGCTATTCACTACAAGAAAGATCGGGTTTTACGTCGGCACATACCGATAAAATCGACGTAAAAGGCCATATACGTCGAATTAGCGACGAATGAAAAATCGTCGTAAAACAATCGTCGTAAAATCGTCGTAAAATTACCAACCCAAGAAAATCGTCGTAATATCGTCGGCAATTATTCGTCGTAATATCGACGTAAATTTTCCAACGAAAGTATAACGAAATATGTCCATCATAACAACGACGTAAAATCGATGTAAAATTACGTCGATTAAACAACGATTAGGAGACGACCAATTTCAATTAAGGGAAATTAATTTTTTATTTATCGTTGTTAATTCGTCGTAAATTTTTGACGTAGATTCGACGTAAATGTATTCGACGTAAATTCGTCGTACATAATTTGACGTTAGTTCGACGTAAAGTTACGACGAATTTACGTCGATTTATAAAGTAATTAATTAAATTGGAATTTAATTTAATTAATGAATATTTAAAAAAATCAAATAATGTAAAATATAAAAAACACTTTCAATCAAAATTTAAAATCGAAAATAATTTATAAATAAAAGAAAAAATTTAATACAATTTGTTTTTTACAAAAAAACCCTACTCTAATGTGATATCATAATCGTCGAGGTTGAGATCGACGTCTCGAGGAGGCTCTTCGTCTTGGCCGGCCGTGGCTGCTGGACCGTCGTTTCCCGTCTGCATTATCGGAGCCGAAGTCTGACCCTGCATCTGCTCACCGGAAGTACCACCGGCCTCAAAGATCCCTCGTGCTCGCCGTTGCCTCTCTTGGATTGCGGTGGCCAACTGCGGAACCGCTTCCGCAATGATGTCGAAGAGGCCGTGCATCTCGGTGAGCTCCTGCTTCTAGGCCACTTGCTCATGCCTGAGAGTGGTGATCTCAGCATTGGCCGTAGCAAGCTCTTGGCGAAGATGACTCGGATCCTCCTGCGTGCGGAATCCGGAAGACGAGGCGGCGGGACAGTCTCTAAAGAGCCCATCCCTAAGGTTCGGCCCTTCTTCTTCGGAGCAACCTACAAATGAAAATAAAAACGTTAATTAATTATTAAGTAATAAATATAATAAATTTTAAAAAATTAATTTGAAATAGATCATACCTCCTCGAAAATCAGGTCTTGCTCAGCGACGGTCAACGGTACTTGGATAGTACCGTCAGGTGTGGCCTGGGTTTCCTGCTCGGCGATCCGCTGAATAGCGGTATTGTAGATCTCCTCTGATCGAGCGTCGACAAAGCTCCCGTCCCTCTTCCGGTGAGTGGTCTCGAAGAGCTTCGTCATTGGAGGAAGTTCTCCTCTGTTCTCATGGGCCTACCAATTAATAAACATTAGTAAAACATATTTAATAAATAGAAATAATTAAAAATAAAATAATAATGAAATAATTTATGTTTAATTACTTACCATCATGAGACGTCGGCCCGCAAATAATATTTGGCCAGAAGTGTGCGGGGTCACTAACTTCTGACCGTCAGGACCGATCCGGTTGCGGACGGCCGAACATTTAGACGCAACGGTCTGGGCAAGCGGGTCCAGCCAATACGCCTTCAACCCGTTCCAACAGGAAGTGGACATGGGGCTCGGCTTTGCGTCGTCGCCGTCGGTCTCCCATTTCCGCTTCCAATCGGAAACGGTGTTGACTAGGCGTTTCTGCGCCTTCAGCCGGAAAGCTTCACGGACCGTCTCGTTGATCCCGATGTCCCAGTTCCACCGTTGCTGCAAAATAAAATAAAAATTTATATAAACAATATAAAACTAAGATTAAATTTAAAATAATTTGAAAGGATATAAAGAAGATTTAAAAAACATTACCGCGAAGCACATGTACCAGGTATCGAACGTCTCTTGCAACACCTTGCTCCAATTGTAGTGCGGCTCAACGAAATGACTCTTAATTGTGTCGGAAACGCTCCGACCGACACAATTATCCAAGTCAAACCTATGAAACCAAAAAAAAAAACATATTACATTAATATTTATTAAAGCATTAATTAAAAAATTATATAAAAAAAAAATTTTACTTACCAATAAAAGTCTGGTTCCGCTTTTCCGGGAAACAGACGTCGTAAAGCCCCCCGTCCGGGTAGGGCTAGTAAGTCCTCAACCGTAAATTGGGAATACGGTTGAGGAGGGTGGGGTACCGGTTCAGCAGCCGGCGGTGGTGGTGGAGGCGGTGGTGGAGACTGCTCCGCAACGGTATTCGGAACCTGGGAGGCTCTTGAAGATGAAGGGACATCGGTCCATGAAATTGATGTAGTGCGTCCTCCGTCGAGTCATCGTCTGCAAAACCGGTAAAATTTTATTTTCCAAATTACATAGTAATTTTTAATTACGATCCTAAATCTAACAAATTCCGATCCTAAATCTAACAAATTCCGAGCCTAAACTAATTCCGAGCCTAAACTAATTCCGACCTAAACCGTTTGAATTTCTAAACTATTTAAAATTAATTTAATATTCAGTAATTAAAAAAAAAAATACCTGATGTTGGTCTAGAGGGTTGCGTCAAAGGGAGGAGGAAGCAGAGAGAGGAAGGAGAGTAATGAGCGACGAAATGAGGAAGGGGTGCGTCCATATATATATAATTTATATTCGTCGTAAATTCGACGTAAAGTTACGACGAATTTACGACGCATTCGTCGTAAATTCGTCGCAGAGGTCCCACCATACAACAAAGCGAATAAGACAAACACACGTGGATGTATCTGGGCTTTGCGACGACTTTACGATTGTTTCGTCATAAAATCGTCGTAATATTACGGGTTTAAACAACCATAAGCACCTACAAGCATGTCTATACATCATATATGTGTTTTGTATAACTGTTAGCATGTTTAAATAACTTAATGAAGAATTTGGTAAGATCTAAGATGAATCCTTACATCTTCCCTAAATGTATATAACACCTTAAGATTACTTGATAAACACATATATGTCAAAATTTGAATTTTTTTTTTTTTTTAGAAAGGTGTTTTACCTTATGAGATGGTAAACCATATCAATCTCTTCATCTAAATCCCCCCTGAACCTCAGAAAAGATTGATTATAAGATTTAGGGGTTACATTTCGTCGTAAACTTGTCGGTATATTATGACGAATTTACGAAGAATCACTCCCATTCGTCGTAAAGTCGTCGTAACATAAACCACATATCTACAAGTTCATTAATCTTATACTACAAAACCTTATATAATACATCAGTTTACTCAGGAAAATGCACCAAAAAACCATTCTGTAAGTTGGGAAAGCTAAACCCTATAGGGTTTAGGGTTTGCATGTTACGACGAATTTACGACGATTATTTGTCGTCGTAAATTCGTCGTAATAGTCAACATATGTCCAAGTCAACACTTATACAAATTCTCTTTTCAATAATTGTCTTTCATTTTTAAAACATTTAAATTTAAACAAATTTATCAAATTTGACAAATGTTACATTTAAACGTTCAAAGCATGCAAATAAATGTCATCGTGTTTAATTAGTCTTCAACATTTTCCTCGTTGTCCTCATCATCTTCATCATCACTGCTTGTTTGAAATTCGTCAGCACATTCTTCAGTTTCGTCCCCATGGAGATCTTCAACTTGTCGATTACGTGGATCAATTAAAAGAACATGTTCTTCAACCTCAGGTTCCGTAATGTCGACACAATCATCTTGTTGCATTGGGGGAAGATCTACACCATCAATTATACCCCTTGGAGCCACATTGACAACCGCCAGCCATGAAATTCCCGAACTCCGAACTCGAGGATATGGAACAAAGGTGACTTGTTCTGCTTGAGATACAAGTATAAAAGGCTCGAACTTATTGTATCGCCGAGATGCGTTTACATCTACCACTCCGAATTTGTTAATACGCACTCCACGACCCACCGTAGGATCAAACCAATTACATTTGAATAGAACAGTTTTCATTCTTACTAATCCGGGGTATTCCACTTCAATTATCTATTTGATGATCCCATAAAAGTCTACTTCACCTCGTACACAAACTCCATAGTTTGTAGTTGCCCGTTGAGTGCCATGACTATAAGTATGAAAAACATAGCCACGTGTGAAATACATAGCTGCAGTAGTTATCTTCGAAATAGGACCATGGAGCAACTCATGAAACCATACTGCATATGTCATGTCATCATGCTCGACCTGACCTTTTAACCAGAATGCATAATGTTGGTCTTTCCGCTTGTTAATTTCATCTTCTGAAACACCGTCAATGCATTCTCGGACTTGACTGACAAAAGTGCTGAAATTTGAAAACATTGTTAAGGACAAGGACGTCTATTCAATAAAAATATAATAATGCATGCTTATTTATATGTACCTCTCGTAAGGTGTCAATTCCTCGCAATTCAGAAGTATATATGTATGTGCGCTGTGGTAGTCCTGTTCGTTTGACCAACAAGTTTCTTTTAGTTTCCCACTTAGACGTCCAATTGGTGAGAATATATCAGGCACACCTTCTACTGCGTAACTTTGTCCTACACCCCCATCGTCGTAACGTCTTGGAGCCCGTTTGCGTGTACGAACCTTCAGAGCAAAATAATAAGACGTGAAATGAGAAGTTTCTTCTGTCAAACTTCCCGCCACGATAGACCCTTCAAGTTTTGCTAAGTTTTCAGCCTTACCCTTTAAATGCTTCATAAATCGTTCAAACGGATACATCCACCTAAACTGAACAGGTCCTCCCAACTCTGCTTCATGAGGGAGGTGTATAGGTAAATGTTTCATAACATCAAAGAAAGCAGGTGGGAATATTTTCTCTAAATTGCACAACAATATTGGAATATTTGTAGACAGTTGTGCAACTACATCTTCTGATAATGTCCTTGTACTTAGATCACGAAAGAAAGCTCCAATGCCTCCTAGTGCCTCATGGACATGCCCTGGTAGGAGTTCAGCAAACTCAAAAGGAAGTAACCGTTGCATAAACACATGACTTTTCATCTCTGAAAACTTTTGTCCTTTATCCACAGATTTAGCCAGATTAGATACATACCCGTCAGGAAATTTCACGGCTGATAATACCAAATTAAACAATGCTGTTTTTTGTTCAGCACCCAACCGAAATACAGAAACTGGTGCTTTCCCATTACTCACCATATGCAACTCAATTCTGTTACATATATCGGGCAAGTCCATCCGTGATTTAACGCTGTCTTTGGTTCTTCCTTGGACGTTCAAAACAGTATGCATGATGTTATCGAAAAAATTCTTCTCAATGTGCATAACATCAAGATTATGTCTAAGCAAATGAACTTTCCAGTATGGCAGATCCCAAAATATACTTTTCTTGTGCCAATTATGATGAACCCCATATCCTTCAGGCATATTCGCTGAAGTGTGCCAATTTCCTCCTCGGGGGACCGTTTCAAGTCCACCCCAATGATCTATTTGCGATTCAAGCTCTACCCCAGTTAGGTACACTGGTGGAGGGAGACAAACCAATTTGTTCTTTATAAACAAACGCCTATTTCTTCTATATTGATGGTTTGGTGGTAAAAACCGACGGTGGCAATCAAACCAACAGGTTTTCCTACCATGTTTAAGCTGAAATACATCAGTCCTATGAAGACAATAAGGACATGATAACCTCTCTTGCGTTGTCGAACCTGATAGCATTCCGTATGCCGGGAAATTGCTTATTGTCCACATAAGCACCGCTCACATCGTAAAATTTTTACCACTCGAACAGTCATATGTTCGTACTCCAACATGGCACAACTGTTTTAACTCATGTATGAGTGGTTGCAAAAACACATCAAGGGCCCGCTTTGGGTGATTTGGACCAGGGACTAATATACTTAGAAACAAAAACTCTCTTTGCATGCACATATCTTGAGGAAGGTTATATGGCGTAAGAATCACAGGCCATAATGAATATTGCCTACCAGACATACCAAATGGACTAAACCCATCAGTGCAAAGACCAAGATAAACATTTCGCTTAGACCTAGCAAAGTCTGGATGTACGGTGTTAAAATGTTTCCAAGATTTCCCGTCAGACGGGTGAGTCATTTTACCATCTGTTTGTGAATGTTCTGCATGCCATCTCATCGACGCAGCTGTCCGTTCAGATTGATATAGTCTTTTTAACCTATCAGTGATAGGAAGATACCACATTCGTTGGTAAGGAATCTTCTTACGCCCAGCAATTTGCGGTCTATATCTTGGCTTTTGGCAAAAACGACATTCTTCAAGCTTCTCATCATCTCTCCAAAAAAGCATACAATTATCAACACAAACATTAATCATCTCAGAAGGCAATCCAAGACTAAAAACCAGCTTCTGAATTTCATAATACGTTTCAGCAGTCAAATTATCATCTGGCAAATACTCTTGAATAAGATCTGCCCAATCGTTCATGCAAACTTCAGATAGATTGTGATCAGTTTTTACTGTCATCTTTTGAGCTGCCAATGATCATTTTGATAAACCTTCCCTACATCCCTCGTAAAGAGGCTGTTTTGCTGCGTTTAACATATCATAAAAGCGTTTCGCATCTGCATTGGGCTCCTCAACAGTATCAGCATGTGTTTCATGAAATGCATCAGTAACCATTTCATGCATCCTATCATGATCTTCACCCTGAACTTGACTACTTTGATAATCATTTGACGCTTCAAAATACCCATGTTCTTGATGATTACTACTACTCCGTGCAGCCATCTGACCACTACTTTGACCATATCCCTCTCCATGCTGATACCAAATAAAGTATTGGGGCATGAACCTTCTATTCAATAAATGCTGCCAGACAGTGTCAATAGGAATATGTTTCCTATTTTTGCATTTCACACAAGGACAATACATTTTGACGCTTTCAATTACAGTTTGCATAAGGCCGGCTTGGTACATGAATATTTCCAATCCGTTTTTGAAGTCTTCAGTCAACGACCCATCACCATTTTTGGGCGTATACATCCACTTTCGTAGATCGTATATAGACATTTCAAAAACAAATATTTGTCTTTTTGTTTTTGAAATTTGATATAAATTTCAACTACTAAAAATTTTACTTAAACATTCAAAGACTCAAAAAATTTGTGTCTTTATATGTTTTTTTGGGTTGATGGAATAATGAGAGAAGAAAGGGTATATATAGATTTTTTGTTTGGTTACCAACATATTACCATTGCATATTTACATCAAATTTACGTCAATTACAAGATAGAGGACAATTCGTCGTATTATCGATGTAAATTTTACGACAACATTACGACGAAATAAAATTCGTTCTTTATTCGTCGTAATATAGTCGTAAAATTACGACGATTTTACGAGGGTACTTATTTACGTCGAATTTACGACGAAATTTTCGAACGTCGTAAATACGACGTAATGTAGTCGTAAATTTACGACGACTATAAATCGTCGTAAATAATTCGTTGGAAAAGCCCCTCTTTCATGTAGTGATTGAGCCGAATCTTAGGACTTTTTCTTCTGAATTCGTTTTTACTGCATGAGAGTAGCGTCATGAACTACGATCTGATCCAGATGCTTGGTGACACAAAAGTGTTCATCCGGTGTCAGATCTAGTTTGGGAGAGCAAAACAAACATAGGAGTGGAAACCTACCTATGGGCGATTTGTGAATGCTGACGAGTCTTAGACATAATGCACATCTTCTTTTCCAGGGCCAGAGTGGAAACCTACTGGTCAGGGTTGAGAGAGATAGTTTTCTATGATCACGACAGTGGCGTATTCATACGTCGGTGGCTCCAGTTCAAAAATTTTAAGCTAAGATCTTATCAAATTTACTCTCTAGCAATGTTTTGAATCGTTCATACCCCTGAGAAAACTTCCCTGAACCCCAGCGCTTTCTTTCTTATAGATGTACACCGATTTTCATTCAAGCTTTAGTCTAGTTTCTTTAATCTTTCAATCGATTTTCACTTAGCAATTAGGTCTAGCCGTTTTTCTCGTTTTTACTCGTTTTCGTTAATTTTAGTTATTAGGTCATTTTAATTACTGTATTTTCTCTTTAGGATTCGTTTTTACATTTTAAACACACCACCAAAACCCTCACAAAATTCGCCTGGTTCTAGACTTCCTTACTTTATATTTCTTTCGAAGGCTTTTGCAGGAAAGATCCTCCTTCCCTGTGGATTCGATCCCTAAGTACTACAATCGATCAGCTGTGCACTTGCGGCTATTGATTTCATTTAGGGTAAAACTTGACACCCTCACACACGATACGCATCAAGTTTTTGGCGCCGTTTCCGGGGACGGCACGCGTTTTCTTTTCCGCAAAACCCTAAGTAATGTTGGTAAATCGACTCTAGAACCCCTTTTTCTGCATATTTCCATTTTCGGTTATTTTGTTTCCATTTCAGAAGATATGGATCCTATAAATCAAAATCCCTACTATGTGGAAGGTTTTTACAACACTCCTCAAGCCACCAGACGCAGAGAGAAGCAGTACCTACGCGATCTCTACGAAGAAATTCGAACTGAAGACTACAGAACGTTCCAGAACGAGCCATACGTACCTCCAATGGCAAACCCTAGACATCTTGTTCGTCGTCTGCCTGACCAAGATGAAAACGTCCAGCTCAGTCACTGATTGAGTCGACTAGAAACGGTGGTCATGCACTTAATCGCCGCTCAAGCCACATCAAGAGCCGCCCTTCATGAGAAAATTGACAACATGTCAACTCACTTTAACAAAAAGCTTGAAGATCTTTCTGCTCAAGTTAAAACCATCGAGACTCAAGCAAACAAGGATGCTGAGACTATCAAGGAGAGGATAGAAGCCACAAGAACTTTATCAAGCTTTTGTGTAGCCACAAGAACTTTATCAAGCTTGCTCTGTAGCTCCCTAATGTCTTTTTCCATGCGCAACTCTTTACTAGACCCATCAGATCGGTTAGGTATCATTAGACATTGCAAGATTCTCCACAAGTTCCATTTCTGCGTTTATCTCCTTTCCAAGAAAGTTCCCGTTTGAATCTGTATCAAGTTGGTTCCTTATCTTTGGAAGTGCACCTCGGTATAAAGTACTCAGAATGGAAGCCTCTGAGAAGCCGTGGTGAGGACATTGGTTGGTATAGCTTCGAAATCTCTCCCAAGCTTCACTAAAGCTTTTATTGGTGTGTTGTGTGAAGCTTGAGATCTGATTTCTCAGCTTAGCCGTTCTAGATGTGGAGAAAAACTTGGACAAGAAGGCGAGCTTGCATTGTTCCCACGTTTTTATAGAGCCCCTTGGGAGATTCTTTTCTCATTGGTGTGCTTTATCACCAAGACTGAATGGGAACAGGCGTAGCTTGAAGCTATCTTCTGATACACCGTTTATCTTAGTTAGGTCGCAAACTCGATCAAATTGATATAGATGCTCTAGAGGATCCTCCCCGGGTAAAACGTGAAACTTGGAGTTCTGCACCATATTTAGCAGGGAAGCTTTAACTTCGAAGTTGTTGTTTTGCACAGGTGGTGCTTGGATCCCGGCTCTATATTGATGTGCATTAGCTCGGTCGTTTTTTCCAACAAAGACCGGTGGAGGTTGTCTCTGAGCTGGTGGTGGAGGCTGAGGAACGTGTTGTGCTTGCTGCTCATTTCTGTTCGCTGATAACACCGGATTTTGACCATTTTTATGGATCACTTTAATATCTTTTACAGGTGTTTTTACTCCATTTCCAAAGGTTTTAAAAGGATTTCTATGTTTTCGGATTTTAAAAACTTTTCAGGTAATTTGGGATAAAGAGGCACAAATTGGAACAAAAAGACTCTTTTGGATAAATGCAGACTGTCAGAACTCTCATGGAGAGACGAAGACCTTCTCACCGTCTGATCACCCTCAAAAGTGGACAACTTATAGAAGAATCAACCAGCTTTCAAATGAACTTGGTTTGGAGACATTCCAACGGTTGGATCTCAAGATATTCCATTAGCCCCGGAGCCACTCGAAGACGGCCAGCAAGTCACACGACCGCGGCCAACAGCCCATTTCCCGCGGTCACAAGCCTCCCGACCGCGGCTAACCACCTATTCCCCGCGGTCACATCACTCCCGACCGCGGCTGTCAAACTTAGAACTAAAGCCCATATTTCTGAGCCCAAAGTCATTCTCAGCCACAATTCCGGAACCCTAGAGACCATGGAGTATTGAAGACTATAAATACTTGTCATTTATGTCGTTTTTAGACACAACCCTTCATACTTTACAGAAACCCTTTTTCTATAGCCGTTTTTATGCGATTTTTGTAGAAGATTCGTTCAAGTCCGAGTTCTTCAATAGAGAAGCTTTCTTCATCTCTTTTCTTTACTGTTTTTGATTAATTTTACTAAAACCAATGATGATGTCGACCTCAGCCATGTCTGAGTAGATCCCAAGTTGGGCTTAGGGTTCCCGAAAGGGGCTCTCATAATCGATTAAGACATCTAGGTTTATAGATCTGGGATTTCAACTTTGTTCTCTGTTTATACTTGTTCTTATTGCATGTATGCTTGATTGATCACCTAGTATCTGATCTAGATAGTTAGTGTTGTGAAAGTTTTCATTAAGTATCAACCCTAGAATGAAACAGGCGATTTTTCCGTAGGAGTGGAAACCTACCTGCGGCGAGATCGTGAGTATTGACGAGTCTTGTGCAGCTCTTGCGTTCTCTCCCTTCCAGGGCCAGAGTGGAAACATACTGGTCAGGATTGCGAGAAACAGTTGGCTATGATCACGACAGTGACGTAGTCATACCGCTGTACTCTAGCTCTAGAACCCTATATATCGATATCCGTCAATCCCAATCTATCTACCCTAGTGTCAAAACCGATTATGATCCCTTAGAGTTCCCAAAATCTCAGCGTTTTTAGCCATAGTTTACAAACCAATCGATTTTTACTTGTTTATTTAGATCTGCATTTCAATTGCCTTAGTTCGATATTTTACTTGCTTTACTTGCTTTCCATTCGATTTTTCTACTTGCTTTCTAGGATAGATTTATTTGCTTTATTTCAGTTTTAGTTTAATTCGTGATAAACAACCAACCTTTAAAACCAATCTAGTCTAGACATAATGTTAGAAACCGTAGAAGAATACCAGGCACACAAATCTCTGTGGATTTGATCCCTAAATAACTGATTAGCTGTGCACTTGCGGCTTTCATTGTTTTTGTTAAGGGTAAAACTTGTTCCGTCACGCAGTTGACACGACATCAAGTTTTTGGTGCCGTTGCCGGGGATTTGTTTCGCTGCCTTTTGCTATTTTTCTTGTTTTAACTTCTGTTCTAGACACCTGATCCCCAGTTCTTTCTTAAAGTTTTGCTGAATTATGTTTCCCTTCTTTTGTTTTTTTTCTCTGAATTGCATGAATACCAGGCGCAGACCTGTAGAAAACATTCCAATTCTAGACGAGATAGACAGACACGAAAGAGAACTTCGAAGACTTAGACGAACGCAAGGAATGGCCAACGATGACCAACCTGGAGATCCTATTAACCGAGCTTTAAATATGGACCAAGCCGGGTCCGAACATGGAGAAAATGAAGAGAATGATCACAGAGGAGGTGATCATGCTCGAGAAGATGGAGAGGAGGATGAGGTTCCTCCGAGAAACCACCAGAACCACGAGAGAGAAGAACGTGAAGACCTTGATGCACCCATCAATGCAGCCGATGGTGACCACCAAGGGATGCAGCCAAATGGACGCGTTAACGGCCCTGTGCAGCCAGCAAATCAACACCGAAGATAAGCCAGGAATCATCGCATAGCTGATTTTGATGCACCTAATCAAAATTTTCAGATCTGCAATTCAAGTTCCATTTCCGAACCGGAATTAGTTTGAAGTCAAGCCTCAAATCATCTCATTGGTGAAGCAAAACCAATTCCATGGAGTTCCTTCTGAACACCCAATGGACCATATCGAGCTCTTTAAAGAAATCTGCAGCATGATGAGAACAAACCAAGTTCCAGCAAACTATTTAAAGTGTAAGTTGTTCCCTTTTTCATTAGCAGACAAAGCTCACCGTTGGTTGAAATCTTTGCCTGCAGGATCGATTACTAATTGGGAAGAATGTAAACTGCTTTCCTGAATCACCTCTATACTAAGTCAAGGTCGAACTTGTTGAGAACAAAGATCTCAAGCTTTCAACAAGGACCGACTGAATCTTTCTATGAAGCCTGGGAACGTTTTAAGGAGTATGAACGTGATTGCCTTCACCATGGATTTCCTGGATCAAGCTTGCTGAGCACATTTTACCGAGGTTTGCAACCAAAATACAAACTTTCACTTGATACAGCTAGCAATGGAGATTTTGGACAAAAGATGATAGCCCAAGGAAGAGCCCTTATCGAAAATTTGGCTCAAGCCAATAGCAATGATTGTCCTGAATACGATCGATCGACGAGCAAACCGGAACAGACAACAAGGAGAAAACCGAGTTGAAGAACATGATGAGCCAGCTTCTGAAGAGCAACAATCGCCCAATCCATGCTTGTGATACCAACAATGGCGCAGAAGATGAAGGACCTAGTGATATTGATCACATTAATCAAGCCTTTCAAGAAGAAGATGTGAACTATGTAGGAGCGCTAGTACCATATCAAAATCGCTTCAACAATGGCTTCAACAACAACTTCCGGAATGCAAATTACAACAATCTCTCTTACCGCAATCCAAACGTGGAGAATCTTCAAGATCAGTACTACCCACCACAGCAAAAGTCCTTCCAAAACAAGTTCCAAGGTGGAAACTTTGGAAGAACAGGACCATATCAACCGTGACAGCCATATAACTACCAAGGTATGGGTTTTAACAATCAATTTGTACAACAGCAGTGAGTCACGACGAACGCTAGCTTCACAAATCGGTAGACTTGAACAGTCCATCCAACAGCTCGTTATGACGATTGAAAAAGCATCTAAAGATGTGAACGTGAAAGTCGACTGCATGTACAATGATCTGAACGGGAAGTTTGAAGCTTTATCTTCGCACGTCAAAAAGCTAGACGTGCAAGTCGCCCAAACAGCTGACTCTATGAAGAGGCAAAGTGGAGTTCTTCCAGGAAGAGTTGAAGATAATCCTAAGAGGTTTTGCAACGCCATAACCACATTGCCCGAAGAAGAGGCCAGAACCGATGGAAAGAAAGAAGAAACCCCAATCTTTGTACCACTGTACAAGGATGTCGATGCCAAGCAGCCACCATTTAAGGTACCTGAACGATCACCGTTTCAAAGGCTTACAAAAGCCGACGATCCGGGACGTTTTGTTTTCCAATGTTTCATTTCAGGAATCAAATTCACAGACTGCCTGTGCGATTCCGGAGCCAATGTCAACATCATGTCGAAGACATTTGCCGAAAAATTGGGCATAAAAATCTTAAGGACATCGACGATTAAGGTTATTTTTGGAGATTCATCTCAAAAAGATACTGAAGGGTCGATTCATGATCTACAAGTTCTAGTGGGAGACAAGATTGTTCCAGCAGATTTCCAAGTCCTGGAGATAGATAAAGACAAGGAGAGGCCACTTATTTTCGGGAGACCATTCCTAGCTACCGTAGGAGCAGTAATCGATCACGCAAACCGGCATGCTGTTTTCCTCAATGTAGATCGCAGAAGGTACTACCCGACTATCCTAGACGATTCTCCAAGCAAAGGGAACAGGCCAAAAGAGAAAGAAAAAGAGAAGCCGAAAGCTTTTGCAAAGATCAAGATCATCATTCCACCGGATGCAACAGAAACTAGTGAAGACCAAATCCAGGAGCTGATCGAAAACACAAAAAGGGTTTTAAACAATATTAAAGTCCGAAAGAAGAGTAAAGGAAAGAAGACGGCTCCTCAAGGAGAAGAAGTAAAACCTCCAGCGACCGGAAGCGATAAAGGCACATCAAGTGGAGTGCCATTCAAATCGGCCTAATTCTTCATGCCTACGTCGAGCTAAACGACTTAAAACAAAAGCGCTTAATGGGAGACAACCCATTTAGGTACTTTTTCTTTTAGTTTTCTTTTCCTCTTTACAATCTATGCTTTCTTTTTCTTTTAAGTTTCAGGTATTTTATAAGTCAAAAACACAAAAAAATCAGAAAATTAGAAAAACCAAGAAGAAAATGGTAGGTTTTTAGCTGCTCGGCCTGGCAAAGACCAGAAAGTTGGACAAAGGCCGCAGGAGAAAGAGCCGCGGTCGCGACGAACCGACCCGCGGCCAAGGGTGCATCGACCGTGGCACCGTGAATGTGACCGCGGCCGACCCCTCAATCGCCATGGTCGCGCATCTCCTGACCGCAGCCGTTGGTCGTTGAGGTGACGATGCGGATTTCCGCCGCTTTTCGAAGTTTCCCGGTGATTTCTGGAGTATTCCTGGTAAAGCCCGTTAAGATTTTCCGCAAGTTTTAAACCTTCCTTGCGTGCAAGACAAGAAAGGTAAGTTCCGGTAAACTTATGAATTCCCGAAAATTTTCTGTTTTTGCTACAAAAACGCTTTTTAAAGAAAGGAAATGCACTTTTTGGATCAAAACTCCTTTTTCTCTTCTCTTCCAAAAGACTTGGAGATTTAGGAGATAGAACACCTTTCTCAATTCTTAAGCTTTTTAAGAGATTTTTGGCTCAAACCTCACTCTTTTTCAAAGCTGATTTCAATTATGTCATCAAATCTCTCTTTCCAGCAAGGTATGAAGCTCAAACTCGCCATTTTTAATTGATTTTAGAACTTCGAGTTTTCTTAAAAAGCCCAAATCTTGGTTTATTCATGGTGGAAATAGCTTAAGAACAATAGATTATCCTTTTATGTTATCTAAAAATCGATTTTAACACCTAGCTTAAGACGAATTGAGATTTTTGAAATTTGGATTCTACATGCTTTATAAAAATCGAATTTGGAGCAGAAAAGTTTATGAATCTGATTAAGTCTTGTGTGATTAGTGATTAGTATTAGGTAACCTATAGGTTTGACATGGAAATTACTCATTAAAACCGATTTTTAGAAGATTTCTATGTTGAGAACATCAAAAATCCGAATCTAGTCATGAACTACTCGATTTCTTTGATTTAATGTCAATTCTGCTTGCTCATGGTTTTAATTAATCTCTTTATACTAGTATTAGTATAACTGATCTTAATGTGTTAAAATCAGCATCCATATTCACAATTTTTCCAAGAATCATTTCGTTTTGCAGGAAAAAAAATGGAACAAACCAGATCCCGAAGAAGTCGTCGCACTGGTGACAGCTCTGAGGACATTCCCGATGATGCTACTCTAGGAGAGTACATGCTGAACCAAGCCAGACCAAGAAGAAGAAACTATGTGATGAGATTGCTCCAGCACTCAAGAGAACCACGAGCAGCTCCTGAGCCACCACAGATTCGATACATTGGCAAGGAGATAAACCCAAGAGTGTACTATGCAAGACGTTTCAAGAAGCTGAACATCAAACCCACGCCTTGCATAGATTATCATACACTTGAGGTGCTTGGAATCAGAGAAGATGTAATCTGGTACATCGATGCACTTAAGCTGAGACCCTACATGGAGCTGAACCTTCCTACTTATCCTGAGCTAGTCCGCGAGTTCTTAGCAACTATTACACTCCACCACACGAAGATGAGGAACCCCAGAGCATCAGATGGCATCTTGTCATTCTCTATCCGCGGACAGCCTTACTCGCTTACCATTTCTGAACTTTGTGAGGCTCTTAAGCTTATACACCGATGACATTTACCTTGAAGATGAACTCGATTTTAACTTGTGGAGAGAGATGGGTCATGGAGTCTATGATAGCGGGAGATCCAAGTCAGCCCTTCTTACTCATCCTGCAGTGAGAGTTGTGCACAAAATCTTAGCACACACGATTTTCTCTAGAGCCAACATGAGATGTGTTTTGAAGACCGAGCTCATTACACTTCAGATGCCATTTATGGACGACCCACGACTTGCTTGCTTTGCCTGGATCATAGCACAGAACATGGTAAAGGTGAAGCATGATTTACATGGTTGCGAGGACGCTACTCTAGCTTACGGGAGTGCTATTACAGCGATACTACAGGATGTAGGATTCGATTTTTCATCTGATGATCCACTTCCCGATGTCTGGTATGACCTACTTTATCTCTCTCACGAACACACTATCTCTCGTGCCGCTTTCGATCTAGACAGGTTTGGTTACAAGTATTGCACTGGCACTGAGGAGCACCGAGTCAGCTTGATTTCACCATCAGTCCCGAGATTGTGTAACGGAGGACGTCCGCGATGGACTCCGGAACCCGATGATTTTCTGCCAACTGTACCTCATCTACCATTCACCATTGGCCAATACATAGTGGCCAAGGCAAAGCGTGATGCAGCTGCAGCCCGTGCTCACTTTCAGTCATCTGTTTTGACTGGCCACACCTCATCATCTACATCATCGCACACACATTCTGATCTGGAGCGCAGAGTTGAGAGACAGGGACGGCGCTTTGAGCGCGTTGTCACCTTTCTACAGGAGCAGCACCAGTTCGCAGGAGACACATCGGAGGATGAGTGATTGATCAGCACTTCACTGCCATCACGGTTCTATCATCATTTTCTTTTCTTCTATCTTATTTTATTTCGCTTTTATTCACCATCTTCTCACCAACTTTTTCACACTGGGGACAGTGTGATTTAAGTCTGGGGGAGGATGTCTATCCATACTAATCATTTTCTTGCTTTTGCTTTTAAATTTCAAGCACTTTTTAAATTTTAATATGTAACCTATTCGACATTAAGTATTTTTCAGGAATGTTTGACACAAAACTATGATGATTTAGACCTGCACACTTCTACACTATGCATGATAGCTCATATGTGGTTAGCACTAGACTAGGCGGTAGCTAGAGTACTTGCACTACGAACTCCCACCAGAGGACTTCTATTCATGGAGATTCTTTCTGACAGGATATACTAGCTCATTTATTTGACCTAAATATTGATATCTAATTTTCTCATCATTGATTTTAGGCAGGCATCGACATACACATCTATGACGTCTTTTACCCTCACTTTTACCACTCTTCGTCGTCCTAGATGACCTGTTTATATTTATCTGGTACCATACCCTAAACCCAAACCCTTGTTTTCAATCCTCATGCATTCTCTCTTTAGTTTATATCAGCAGATATGTGCAAAAACGTCGGAGAGAAGATGAGTGACGCAGTTTTCAGTCTCTCAGAAACCTCATAAAGCTTTACAAGACAGATATTAACTGGTAATTTCGTGCTCTCTAAGACTCTATATCTAAAGGTGTTCCTTCTCTTCAAAAAAAAAAAAAAAAAAAACGAATGAAAAGAGAGAGGGAAACAAAAAGCCTAATGAGTCTTAGATTGTCGAAAATTGTGGAGCAAGAAGCATCTACTAAGCGTTTATAGAGCTATGTTTTTGACAGATTAACAAAAATCTAAGTCTGGGGGGAGTTAGGAGAGAACCTGAGGAAGAAGACCAATAACCTATGGCAAGAAGAAAGTGACTGAAAACTGTGGATGCCAACAGCTTCACTCTCTCTTGCGGTTTTGCATAATATCTTGCATTCTCCAGATCTTCAGGTAACCCATAAACACTTTAAGCCTTACCCCTAGAATAACCCTTTTGACACCTAGCCTAGATTGCCTTGCCTAGACTTTCTTTGATGAGAACCACCGAGATTTTTAATGAATGTTAAGAGCTAGTTGACTGGAAGTTAGATCCTAGTGCATAGATTTCCGCATGACGGATTAATGGACTAGTTATGCCTGTATTGCTAGTGAGAATTTTCTATGCTATTCCCGATTGATGCATACTGATTGATATTGGTCTAGAAGTTTGGTCTCTGAGATTTTGTTTTGTTCCTGCGTTTTCAAACCTCTCGCCGAGATTTAGCCTTTGTTTTGTTTGAGGACAAACAAAAGACTAAAGTCTGAGGGAGTTGATAACACCGGATTTTGACCATTTTTATGGATCACTTTAATATCTTTTACAGGTGTTTTTACTCCATTTCCAAAGGTTTTTAAAAGATTTCTATGTTTTCGGATTTTAAAAGACTTTTTAGGTAATTTGGGATAAAGAGGCACAAATTGGAACAAAAAGACTCTTTTGGATAAATGCAGACCGTCAGAACTCTCATGGAGAGACGAAGACCTTCTCACCGTCTGATCACCCTCAAAATTGGACAACTTATAGAAGAATCAACCAGCTTTCAAATGCACTTGGTTTGGAGACATTCCAACGGTTGGATCTCAAGATATTCCATTAGCCCCAGAGCTACTCGAAGACGGCCAGCAAGTCTCGCGACCGCGGCCAACAGCCCATTTCCCACGGTCACAAGCCTCCCGACCACGGCCAACCACCTATTCCCCGCGGTCACGTCACTCCCGACAGCGGCCGTCAAACTCCGAACTAAAGCCCATATTTCTGAAGCCCAAAGTCATTCTCAGCCTCAATTACGGAACCCTACAGACCATGGAGTATTGAAGACTATAAATACTTGTCATTTAGGTCGTTTTTAGACACAACCCTTCATACTTTACAGAAACCCTTTTCCTTTAGCCGTTTTTATGCGATTTGTGTAGAAGATTCGTTCAAGTCCGAGTTCTTCAATAGAGAAGCTTTCTTCATCTCTTTTCTTTACTGTTTTTGATTACTTTTATTAAAACCAATGATGATGTCGACCTCAGCCATGTCTGAGTAGATCCCGAGTTGGGCTTAGGGTTCCCGAAAGGGGCTCTCATAATCGATTAAGACATCTAGGTTTATAGATCTGGGATTTCAACTTTGTTCTCTGTTTATTCTTGTTCTTATTGCATGTATGCTTGATTGATCACCTAGTATCTGATCTAGATAGTTAGTGTTGCAAAAGTTTTCATTAAGTATCAGCCCTAGAATGAAACAGGCGATTTTCTGTAGGAGTGGAAACCTACCTGCGGCGAGATCGTGAGTATTGACGAGTCTTGTGCAGCTCTTGCGTTCTCTCCCTTCCAGGGCCAGAGTGGAAACCTACTGGTCAGGGTTGCGAGAAACAGTTGGTTATGATCACGACAGTGACGTAGTCATACCGCCGTACTCTAGCTCTAGAACCCTATATATAGATATCCGTCAATCCCAATCTATCTACCCTAGTGTCAAAACCGATTATGATCCCTTAGAGTTCCCAAAAGCTCAGCGTTTTTAGCCATAGTTTACAAACCAATCGATTTTTACTTGTTTACTTGCTTTCCATTCCATTTTTCTACTTGCTTTCTAGGATATATTTATTTGCTTTCTTTGAGTTTTAGTTTAATTTGTGATAAACAACGAACCTTTAAAACCAATCTAGTCTAGACATAAAGTTAGAAACCGTAGAAGAATACCAGGCACATAAATCTCTGTGGATTCGATCCCTAAATACTACAACTGATTAGCTGTGCACTTGCGGCTTTCATTTGTTTTTGTTAAGGGTAAAACTTGTTCCCTCACGCAGTTGACACGACATCATCCGCCTGATGCTGGTTTTGTTGAGCTAGCCTTTCATTTCGCTGAGCCTGTTGTTGATTAACATAGGCCTGCTGTTCATTCCTCTCGGCCTGTGCTTGATTCACATGAGCCTGTTGCTCGGCTTCTTGAGCCTGTTGCTCAATCCGTTGCTGTTCTGCCATGCGTAACCGTTCAAGGTGTGCTGCTCTCTCTTGTGCCCTCCTTTCAAGCCTGTTGATGTTGTTGTCGTAAGGAATAGGCGGTTCTGAGCTGTGAGATCGAGTTCTCATACACCTGAAAGCAAATCCAGAACTTGCAAAGTAATAAGTAAAACAAAAAAGATAAAGACTTGATCTCAAGAACAAGCAAGAAACTAATGCTCCCACAAGTCGTCAACAGCGCCAATTGATAGCTAAGACTTTTCAGTCTATATAGAGGTATCAATCCCCTGTCTATGTAGTACAAGGGGTTATCAAACCAAACTTGTGAAGAGGCACTAATCTATGATGCTTATTAACTTAAGTCAAGTTGATCAAGCAAAGGTTTTTGGTGTTTAACCTACTTGAAATGCAAGAAAGAACAGAAATAAAACAAGCAATGAAATTCAGACTAGATAAAGATGCAAATAACAATAAGTAAACTAAGCAAATGATCGGATGATGATATTAGATGATAAAGGCAGAAGGTTTAGACAGGATAAAATACTCGGGTGCTTCCAAGCTAAACTAGCGAGTTAATGAATCAATATTATCAAGCAACTTTATTTAACATGAACTTAAGATAAGTTAATTCTCTCATGAAGGTATTAAACATCTAAACATATCCTCTTTCATACCAAAATCCCTTTGAGAAGCATGAATCAGCCAGCTTTAAGATCCAGTTCAATAAGACATTTAAGAAAAACAAACTATCACTCTCATGATGAAAGACTCTTAAACCTCTAACCGATTGGTTCAGACATTTCTACAAACACTTTTGATGCAAGACATGTCTTAGATCTAGACCGCATGTGATGTTCATGGATCCAGCTTAGAGATCTGATTGGTTAGAGAATGAAATATGCAAGACTAGATGATAGATAAGACATTTTAGGTCTCAGGGCTATCAATCCCCTTTGTCGAAGTAGCACAAAGAGGTATCAATCCAGACAAGTCAACGAGACACTAGACTATGATGTTTGTTCATTTAAGTCAAGACAAAAGGTGAAGGTTTCGAACTAAGCTAAGTAACAAACGACTAAGCATGAAAGGTAAAGCAAATGATTAGATCTAAACAGAGACAGGATGCAAATAATAACTAAACAATTCAGATGATGATAATATGCAATAAAGCAAGGGACTTTAGACGAGATACTTGACTCGGGTGCTTCCAAGTTCAACTAGTTGGTTAATGAATCAAAACATCAAGCGGTTTCATTTAACTTTGAACTCAAGGCATGTTAATCTTCTCATGAAAGTATTAAGCATGTAAACTGATTCTCCTTCATACCAAAAATGTCTTTTGAGAAGCATCGAATCAAAGCAATAAGAATCAGTTCAAAAATGTCATTTAAGAGAACAAACTATCACTCTCGCGATGAAAGACTCTTAAACCCTTAACCGAGTGGTTCAGACATTTCTACAAACACTTTTGATGCGAGATATGTCTCAGATCTGAACCTCAAGTGATGTGCTTGGATCCAGCCTAGAGATCTCGTCGGTTAAAGAATGAAACATGCAAGACTAGACACCTAAACCCACTAATCTACCTTGAAAGCACCCTAATCTACTCATCTAAAGCCGCTTAAACGACTACTCACTAATCATAACGAGCTCACTAAGTCCTTTGCAAGACGTGTAGCTGGTCATGATGAGGAGTTTAATGTTAGATGATAAAAGAAATAAAGAAAGAACAAGATTTTTCATGCAAAAACGAGATATCGGATTAGAATGATCAAGTTTCACCAAAGAGGCAAGTTCTTAAAGCTAAAAAATAGATAAGAGATAAGATGATTAGGTTTTTAGTCTCAAAATGTATATATAGCAAAGGTAAAGTGTCGCGGGTCAGCCCGGAACAAACCGGGTACTGAACCGCGTTCTTGGGTTGATGGGTGAGTGCCACGGTGTGTCGGAGAGTGAAGCCGAGGTCTTCATGTCGAGGAGTGCACGTGAGTCCAGATCCAAATGAAGATCTCGTGAAGAACACGTCAAGAACATGCATGAACCCTAGTCTTTGATCCATCTTCACGTGTGTGTTCTTGAGCAGCTTTGTTCTTGATTCTGGGCTTGTGACAATGGACCTCGGCATGAAATGCCGAGGCGCTTGGACGTCGAGGGGTTCGGGAGAACAGGGTCCGGCATGCACGCCGAGGTCGCTACACCGAGGTGCATGTTCAACACTTAGTCGTTTCCAGCTCCATTCTTACGTGTGCATGCCTTGATCCCAACGTGCCGAGGTATCAGTACGAGGCCTAGCTCAGGATACTTCCAAAATATGAGCCTTGACTTGGCCGATGTCGAGGCAATGATGCCGAGCCCTGAAGAAACACTTAGCGCGTATCGCAACATATTTGGGCCCGTATCGACCATGTCGCCCTCCGGAAGCAGTAACTTTCGACCCACGACTCCGAATGCTCTGAGACCAGTTTCATAGTCAAGGTGACTCAATAAACTCGAACTTTGGTGAAGAAACCGTCGGAGCTTGGGTAGTGGAAGTCTTCCTGGATTTCACATCTTTGAACCGCATCGAAATCACCGGAAAATAAGCTGTTCGGACCGATGTGAACTCCGGAGACTTTATCTTTCAAACCACTCGTCCGAATTGAGCGATCCCTACTGTTCTGAAAAGGTCTTTTACAGATCTCAAACTTTGATGAAGACCGGGTAAGCTGATTTGGTCTGGAAAGGCTCCGTCCGCCGTGACCTTTGTACTCCGCCGTTCAGTTCTCGGATGCGCGTAATGTTGATGCATCTTCCGGAAGCTGTATCTTTCTCCCTACTGGTCCGAATTGGATGATTCCAACTGTTCTGGGATCTTTGTTTGATTATCTCCAACTTTGCTGAAGAACCCGCCAACTGATTTGGACCGGAAGGTTCCCCGGATTTCTGATCTTTGAATTGCGCAGACAAGGACAGATTTTGGTCGAGAAAAGCTTCCCGCGGTAAGAAAAATGACCGAGGGCTGTGTACCGCGGTGAGCTTTTTGGTCGTAAAAATTCTTTCGCCTCGGCCAAAACTCGACCCGCGGTATTAACACCTGATCTTCGACTCAGGCTGACTTTGGTCGATCGGTACGGACTTTGGTCGGTGCTGAACGATCGGTAAGCTTTTTGGTCGAGGTTGGATGATCGGTAGGGATTTTGGCCGGTAATGAGCGATCGGTAAGGATTTTGACCGAGGTTTCTGTCCGTCCGGTACACGATTTGGCCGAGAAATTCCTCCAAGCGGTTTTCACCATTTTTGACCGTTTTCTTCACCGTCTTCTTCTCTGCTCCTCTTCTTAAGCTCCAAATGACTCCCAAAGCACCTGATAAAGACCTCAAAACATGCAAAACTCTTTGGGACCTAATGCAAGCCCTAAATCCTATTTTCATGCCTAAAGACTCAATTTACATGGGAAAACACATGATGAGGACTCTAAAATGCACTCTAAATGATGTAAAATATAGACATATCACTAGACCCCTAAACTCGCTAATCTATCATTAAAGCACCCTAATATACCTATCTCAAACCTCTTAAGCGGACTACTCACTAATCATAAAAAGCGCACTAAATCTTTGCAAGACGTGTAGCTAGTCATGATTAGAAGCTTTGATGCTGGTGAATAAAAGAAATGAAAGAGAACAAGATCTTCACGTGAAAACGAGATATCGGATTAGAATAATCAAGTTTCACAAAGAGGCATGTTCTCAAAGCTAAAAACAGGTAGGAAATAAGATAAGATAAAAGATGATTAGGTTTTTGGTCCTAAAAACTATTTATAGTGAAGGCTAAGTGTTGCGGATAAGCCCGGAACAAACTGGGTACTGAGCGCTCCTCTTGGGTCGTCAGGTGAACACCTCGGTGTGTGAGAAAGTAAAGTCGAGGTCTTGATGTCTATGGTTGTACGTGAGCAAAGATCAGGATGAAGATCTCATGAAGAACACGTCAAGTACATGCATGAACCCTAGTCTTCAATCCATCTTCACGTGCATTCTCTGAGTCAGCTTGTTCTTGAATCTGGGTTTATGACAAGAGGCCTCGGCATGCAAAGCCGAGGGGCTTGGTAGTCGAGTTATCAAGGCAGATGAAGTCCGACATGCAATGCCGAGGTCTTGAAGCCGAGGTTCATGTCTAACACTTAGTCGTTTTCAGTTTCGCTTCTTCGGCATACATGCCTCGATCTTGATACACCGAGGAGTTAGCATGAGGTCTAGTCCAAAGAAGGTCAAGGGACGAGCCTCGGCCTAAGCAATATCAAGGTAATGATGCTGAGGCTCGCAGAAACACTTAGCGCGTATCGCAACTCCTTAGGCTTGTACCGATCAACTTGTCTCCCGGTTGCAATAACTTTTAGCACACGACTCCAAATGACTTGAAACCAATTCCAAGATCAAGATTACTCATTCAGCTCAAACTTTAGTGAATAAATCGTCGGAGATTGGGAAGTGGAAGGCTACCCGGATTTCTCATCTTTGCAACGCATCGGAACGGCAGGAAAACAGCTTTTAGACCGACGTCTATTCCGGAGACGTTATCTTCCAGGACACATCTCCAAATTGGATGAACTTAGGTTTTATGGAAATAACATTCAGATATCTAAAATATTATGAAGTCCCTGTAAACTGATTCGAGATAGAAAGGCATCGTCCCATGTAATCTTTAAACTCATTGGATCGGCTCTTGAATGCATGCAAGGCAGGTGTGTCTCCCAGTGGCGATATCTTTCTACTCACTGCTCCGAATTCTGTGATTCCAACTGTTCTGAGATCTTGACTTTATTACCTCCAACTTTGGTGAAGACCCCGTTAACTGATTCGGACCAGAAGATTCCCCGGATTTGCAATCTTTGATGCGCGCAGGTGAGAATAGATTTTAGCCGAGAAATACTTCCTGCGGTAAGGAAAATATCCGAGAAACGTGTACCCCGGTAAGCTTTTTAGCCGATAAAAATTCCCTGTCTCGGCATAAAACTTCACCCGATAGAATTTTCACCGGTACTAATTTTTAGCCGATAAAAACCACCTGATGGCATTTTTAGCCGATAAAATGATCCAGCCGGTACATGCTTTTGCCGAGAAACTCCTTAAAGCGGTTTTCACCATTTTTAACCCTTTTCTTCACCATTTCAACTCCTGACCACACCTCTTGAACTCCAAATAGCCTCTAAAGCACCTGATAAAGACTCCAAACCATGCAAAACTCTTTGGGACCTAATGCAAACCCTAAAGCCTAATTTGATGCCTAAATACCTAAAATAAATGAGAAAACACATGAGCTGGACACTAAAATGCAGCCTAAATGATGCAAATTATAGACATATCAGAACCCTACAAAATCACTAAGGTAGTTCGTTCAGGAGTCTATGAACTTGCAACGATGGTTTGACAAAGCAATCTCAAGATCGTGGAATGCCATGTCCTTGAAGAAGTATTACCACTAAGGCCAAACAACGACTAACACAAATTACGAGATGACTTGATCCTTGCAAAAGGTACGTAGGCAGCCCATCCAAATGGATTTGGCATCCTAGAAACCAACAATGGAAACCCAGTATGACAGGTACCTCCTGATATTGTGTTCTAGAGCCATGTCCCGAGCAGGCTGTAGAAGAAAGCGAGCAAAGTCGAGACGAGGATTGCAGAGGTATTAACCAAGTCCCATTTAAAGAGCACAACTCCAGGTGGGTTAAGTCATGGCATAGATACAACAAGAAGAAGATAGTAAACAGCATCGTCTTCCACATCAATCTTCATTCAGAAAAAAATATTATCTTAAGAGACCTATATTGCTTAAACCTCAATTAAAGTAAAGAGAGAGAGAGATTCCTACGCTAGGGCAGTGCAATTATATTGTTTCTGAAGATAAGATCAGAGGATTTTTTTGATGGCACTTGTATAATCCAAGCAAGAGCAACCAATGCAGAAAACAAATTTAATTCTAGATCGGTTATCCTCGCGATGGCCACACCTAGGGATACTAGGACTAATGCCACAATTTGTGAAAGAACAAACTCTAAAACAAGGTTAAAACAAACAAAAAAACATGTAATGAGAATTTTTAAATGAGCAGATGAAATTTCACAAAAAACCAGCACAACTTTGTGGAAGAAATGGTTTTTTTAAAAAGAATAAACTCTGCAAGGGCATATGATGGTGTCAGTGATCTTAGCCATTTGATAGAATCCAACTGGACAAAAACAAAAGCTATCAAGTGTGGGATAAGAATATAAAACAGAGCACACACTTTTTATTTTTTCAATGTCTGAACTTCGATCTACACAGTTTGATTAATGCTATCAATGGTCAATTTACAGCTTGACCTATGAATCTTGATGCAATCATTACAGATTGAGCTATGAACCTGTTTTGTTTGAACCAGAAGCAAAGGTCATGACAGCTTTAAAAGAGAGGAGAGATGAGTACGGTGTTGTCTTTGATGTATGAGACATTGGAAGTAATTAGAGAGACTTTAAGAAAACTAGAAGTATCCAAGCAACAGAATGTGAATCAATCATTTTTCATAAAAGTATTTTGGATACTTTGGTGGATCCCATATTTATTTCGTGATTTTGAGATAATATAGTTGAGAACTGTGACATGGAAGGGCTATCTTTTCAGAAGATGTCTCTTTGTAGGGTATTTCAGAATGACTATTATTATAAAAGCCAATTTAGGGGGGGAGCGGGTTATTGGGAGTTGGATTTATAAAGATTTTGATTGATTTTAAAAGTCATGAAATTTCTCAAATCTTCAAGAGTTTTGTTGGATTTGTAAAAGTTGCAAAGAATTTTGTAGATTTAACAATAGATTTGATATGGCAGACTTTGAGAATCCAAGGGATATGAGTAATATTTTGAAAATCATGATTTATCAGTTAAATTATAAAGAACCATTATCCCAATAACACTATATTATAGCAGAATCATAGAATCATTAAAATACAAACTTTTTAAATAACAATGGATTTTAATTAGATTATAGAAATCATCAAACCAATAACAATGGATTTTTATAATCAGTTTACGAATAACAGTGAAATCTATTAAGAATGTAAAAATCCACAAACCAATAACCATAGAATCTTAAACTCTAAAAATCTTCATAAATCAACCTCCCAATAACACCTCTTTAAAGTAGACTTGGATCTTTGGAAAGTTACATTGATTCCAAGAGAGTTAATTGTATGTGTTGGATTGGATCTTGTAATCTCTTAAGACATTGTATTATCACTGACTGCTTTCTACGCTAACAAATACTAACTCAAACTAGAAGTTGATGCAAATATATTAAAAGTGCTAAACTTCAAATGAAAAAAATTAGTTCCATTTTGTTCATACGAAGCTATAGGCTTATTGTGAAAAACGAAAGTTGGAATATTTGTGACGTAAATCACATTTTGGAGTTAATTTTTGTTTTTTTATTGTTCAAAATTATGAAAAGATCTGATGTTTTCAGCAGCAAACAAAAATGGATATCATATGATGAGGGGGTACTTAGCGAATTATGTAAGTATTAGTAAGTATGTGAAACACATGTATCTATGAAATGGTCCTTGCTTTGTGTCACTTCTCCGGCTACATTTACCTTTCATGAAGCTGAAGAAGAATAAGAACATAGTGAAGGTCCATTTGGTTGTTTTAATGTTACATGTGTAATGGCATGTGGTTCCTTTTCTTTGATGTGGCTAATTTGCTTTCATTTTGGTTTTCATGCTCTACTGTACCATCTTCCTTAAATGCTGGTTTTGTTTTCTGACTATACATATATATTTGGATAGACAGAATCGACCGAGCAATTTTTTTTCTTGGCTGGAGTGTAATCGTGTGTTTCCTGAAGCTTATATGTCTCAATTATTCAGAAATACCTTCTAAGTTTGTTTGGAATTTTAAAGATGGTTGATGTTCGGATGGAAAAGCTAATTGATTTGTCTAATGAAGAATAAAAGCTAATTGTTTGTCGAATGGAAGAATAAAAACATGGAAGGATAAAAAAATGGGAAAAACAAAGATGATCATGAAGAAGAAGAGAGAGGGAGAGAATTGGAAGAATAAAAACCGGTATAAGAAGACAAAGAAAAACTCTAAGACCAAAAAAAAAATCATAAGAAAATAAGAAGACGATGAAGGAAGATAAAGAAGAAGTCGAAGATGATGAAGTAAAAGAAAGATTGGAAGGTGAAGGAGAAGGTTACAAATCCGAAGAAGAAGAAGACAATACAGGAAAAGGAAGAAGAGAACCCGGAAGATTAATAAGCTAGAGAACAAAAAGACGAGGAATAAGTAAATTTGAAAGATATAGAAGAGGAATATAAAAAAATCCAAAATAGAAGAAGAAGAAGTTGGAAAACACGATATGACGAAGAAAAAAAAGAAATAACCAGAAAAGTAATAAGAAGACAGATGAGACTAAGATATTGAAGTAGAAAAAGGTGAAGTAGAAGTATAAGAAAATTGAATAGAACACGAATTGGAAGAAGGATAAGATAGGGAAAAATAAACACGGATGAAGAAAAAATACTAAGAAGGCCAGAAGATGAAAAATAAGAAATTGAAGAAGGTAAAAATGAAGAATGAGACAAAGAAAAACCATAAAGAAGTCATAGAAAATGAAGAAGACAACAATAATGAAGAAGAGAACTAAGAAGAACAAATATAAACCAGAAAGAAAAAGAAGAAGAAGAGGTCGGAGAAGACGTAAATGTGAAGAAGTTAAATTCTATGAAAAAAATGAAAAAAAAAAGCAGAAGAATAAAACGGGGAAAAAGATGAAAATAATAAAAATAAAAAGAAAAATAAAGACAGAGAAGGCAAAAATCATGAGAAAAAGGTGAAAGACGATAGAGAAAAGGAAAAAAGTGAGAAAGAACATAATTTAACGATTTTTTATTATTAAATATTTTTAATTGGGGATAACATATATTGAATAATAGTTTTTATATATAATTAAAAAACTATGTTGTAGTCTATATAATATATTTTTAATGCATTATTTTTTTCAAATTTTGATCTACAATTTTAGTAAGTGATTTCGTACTTGCTTAGGAGAAATATAAGAACCGAGAAGAAAATTAAATAATTCTGGCAAAACGGGAAGAGACTTCTGACGATGAAGAGAGATAGTCGTTTGTAATTACAATGTTTGAGACAACAAAACATTATTTATTAAATTATCGAGCAATATGAATTTCATTTGTTGATGATATGACCACATATGAGAAACACTGCGTACAATCATATGTAGATGAAGATATGGATTGAGTGTATGTAAACAAATTTCATATAAGCAATAAATTTTGTTATTACTGATGAACATGAAGCATTTTTGGTGTCTTATTAATAATGTTGGCAGAAACAGTTAATTTCAAAATAATAAGTATAGTTTGAGAGAAATGAGTAATCCAAACTCTATATACTTTTTATGTTATCGTATAATATATTTGATTTTTAGCGCGAATGAATTAAATGACTTCAGAATCCAAATGAAATTTGATGAGAAAAATATTTTTAAAAACTTATTGGTCTATTTGGATAATAGCTACTGAAATATCTAATTTAAAAAATATATAAAGAAGAAATCGGAGAAAAAAACTAATACATAGTAGATGAAGTGGAAGATAATGATATTTCTGATCAGGATTTTCTTCTTGATGTGCCGCCTAATGGATTATTCGTTCTATTATTAAATATAAATCTTTTTTAGCTTTGAAGATAATGATATTTCTGATAAAGATATTCTTCTCGATGTTCTGCTCAATTGATCATTCCCTCAAATAGAACTTCTTGACATGACATGAAAGAAGAGAAAATTTTTTAAAATTATACTTACCAATGTCCGACTATTACAAATTTTGTAATTAATTTTGTATACATCGCATGTCCTCGCTTAACGCGAATCTCCACCTAGGAACAAGTATTGTGTGCATTGGATATGCACATGGTTTCTGTCTTGGTTGATAGAATATTAAATATCAGGAATTTCTATTATTTAGATAATTTGTTGATATTTTTTGTATATCTCTAATTTTGTGTAACCTCTTTGGCTTTATATCTATTCTCGTAAAATACAAGCATGTTTTGTGTTCTAATAGATTTTTTTTAAGTTTTCTACTATTTTGTCTTTGGATAACTGTCATTTTTGTTGCCAAAAATATTAGTTTGATTAATTTTTTTAATTTATTTCGAAAATTAATAAAATAATATATTTAAATTTATCTTTAAAATTAGTTTTGAAAAAATTAAATTTGAATTTGATTAGTATAGATTTTTTTTATATAGGTAGGATTAATTATAAAAATTAGTTGTTAGTATCTTTATAAAAATAGTAAATAAGATATTAATTTATTTTATATGATATTCAAATTTAAATAATATTTTCATAATAACAAAAATGATAATATATATTTTAATATAGTTTTTCATAATCAATCTTTTTAAAATTTTAAATATTTAAAATTAAAAGAAATTTATATTATATGGTAATATAATCGAATGAGGTAAAATTATGTTTTTATATTTATAGTTTTCAGATTAATCGAATGGATCGGTTAAAAATATGTTTTAATAATAAAGTTAAAAACTAAATTTTATCTAAACACAAAAATAAATTTATATCATTTATTAAAAAATATTATATGTGTAAAAAACACAAATTATATTATAAAATGAGATTAAAAAAAAAATTCATCTGAAAAGTACCACTAATAAAAAACATCATTATAACTTGCTCATTTAGAATTAAATTTTGTTTTAATAGAGAGAAAATGGCGACGGAGAAACTCGACAGATAACATAATCTTCGATGGAATAAGATTTCTGCGGTTATTCTGGGTTCTATTAGCGGTATATCTGGTAATTACAATGGAGGGGATCAAGATATCTCCGAATCAGAGGAGAAATAAAATAAGGAAAGGGGATCTGAAAAATTAGATGCGGTGGAGAATGTAGAGGGATAATACACCGAGCTTTTGATTATCTTCTCAGGAAATCAGGAGTATCAGATCTATTAATCCCCTACACAATTTCTCACTATCCGTGAGTGATATTGAATGGAGTTGGGGGAATAATGAGGTCGAGAGACAGAGGAGGATCTGGTGGGATTCACACACCTGTTCTAGGAAAGATTCAAGGGGCATAGGCAGGTCCCCTTCTCTGGCCAAGATTGGACAATATTCGGCACTGGATCTATATGAGCGCAAGTATTTTTCGGTATTGAGATTTCTTTTCCTTGTTGGAGTTTGGGTTAGTGAGGTTCAGATACGGCAGCGATTGATTTTTCCAGATTATTGCTGGCTGATCTATGTAATCAACGCAGAGAATCAGAATCGATTTGAAGCGGGATTGATTTGGAAGGATTTTTGGGAGAAATATCAGAAGTTCTGTGCTAATGGGTTGATTCGAAAGCATCTTTTTAACAGATTATGCAATATTAAAAGAGATTTGCGTCTTAAATGGATATCGTCAGAATTCACGAGCAGAGGGAGATATAAAGGGACAAGAGAGGATTGATTTCCACACCAACTCAATTTCTCTCATAAGTTACTTCTTCTCGTTTTCTGTTTTGTTCTCAAAAGCAAGAAAAATGTCTCAGAGTGGCTTGATCAAACACGATGGTATGGGGAAGAAAGTTGAGATCTCAATGAAGCGGTTGAAAGTTACGGTGCCTCATTTTGACAATTCAAGTCTCATTGAAGCATACTCAAAAACTCTGATTAGGCGGTGTATGAATCCTCATATGCAGGATATGAAAGCATTACATTACATGCTCCCAAGGATATGGAAGGTTGAAGATCGGGTGGCAGGTGCAGACCTGCGATTGGGGCGTTTCCAGTTTGACTTTGATTCGAAGGAGGACATAATGTGTTGGAATTCGTACTGGTTTATAACGATTTATAAATACTAATTACGAATTCAATTGCCAGGATTCATGCAAGTACTGATTTAAATCTAGGTTATGGAGTCTATGGATATACCTGGATATTCTGCAGCGGAACGGTGAGCAAATACGATTCGAGATTATTTTAGCACCCCAAGTGTTGTGCCTCTATTGGTATCCACACGTACACAAACTGGATCGGAAAGGGTATGCTAGTACCTTCGAGATCTAATCTCAAACACTCGTCACACAAGCTTGTTTCTCTTTGGATTTAAAGCTTGTTAGCTTCCTATTGTTTCACAAACAAATATCTCCACGTGATATAGCTTTTGTTTCTTCAAAAGAAATTGATTCCTTCCTTCGCAAGAAAAGAATCTCTGCGTGTATTATAGCTGTGCGGCTCTCTCACTTTTACATAAGTGGAGTTTCTTATTTATATGGAATAATAGTAATCCCTAATCTAATCATATTAGCATTAGCCAAGCCCACATCATGTCAAGCCCATTCCTCTTAATCCAATTAAGATTATTAATTATAGTCATATATATATATATATATATATATATATCTCATATAGATATGAAATCCAAAATCCAAATTTATTAAAATTAATCTAATCATATTAGACTTAATTATTTCTTAATCCAATTTGCTTAGGTGTGTGACCCTATAAGATCATATAATATTAGTAACGGGTTCTCAACCCATAGATTATAAGCGGCTTCTAGCAAAACATTATAACCACCTAATATTATACGATTGTCAAATCTCGACATTACAACTTTAACTAGAGTAAAGTACAAATGATTTCAGGACATTCCCAACAATCTCCCACTTGTACTGGAATCATCTATTTCTATAATCTTTATGTCTCTATATCTCGATCTTAGCATAAAGCAAGAAACAGTGTCATCTTTATCAAGCAAGATCATGTTTATCGAACTCTGATTTGTATTGATTAAACAAACGACTGACATTCACCTCGTTTGAGCGCGGCCACGCATTTCTCAGTATAAAATCTTCGATAGGCCCAAAGATATTTATCTCCCGTTATATATGAGGGACAAATCCCATCTTGTTTCATCCTTGTTCCTTACACAATTCATAATGTGCCCGATCACTGTCTTTATAATCACCTTTTAAGGCTAACATTTGACAAAGTCAAAGCAAACTAATCCATGTACAAGAAATCATGACGAACTCAGGTCAAAGGACTATACTCTATAGTTGTGATGAAAAACTCTTATGACACTCATATAACAATCTTGTAGAGTTCTCATAGCGGGTCAGTCCAATCATGTGTTCCCAAACACATATCTATGCGATTGACTTGATACGACATATCAATGACTCCACGAAACATAGTCATCAGTCACCTCACATACTAGTCATTAATAGTTATTAAAGTCCCATTTTAATAACCTTGACTAGGGACTTCAATAATTTAAATCATCTTCCACTTATAGAGTTTCATGATCAAGTCACATACTTGATGATCTATAAGAATGACATAAATTATTTTGGGACTACTATTTAATTATCCAATAATAAAATAATACTGAAACAAATTTCATTATTTTGAAAATAAATCAAATGTATGTAAACATGAACATCATATCATAAAAGAAATTAAAACCTCCCACTAAAAATAAGATTACATCTTTATGAATCTAATGCCTATCGCAGCAGTATGACTCTCATGCTTAGGCTGCGCAAGAGGTTTCGTAAAAGGATCAGCAACATTTGCATCCGTAGGAACTCTGCTAATCTTCACATCACCTCTATCAATAATCTCACGAATGAGGTGATATCTTCTTTGAATATGCTTGGATTTCTGGTGTGACCTAGGTTCTTTTGCTTGTGCGATAGCTCCATTGTTATCATAGTAAAGATCAACAGGGCCAGAGATGCTAGGAACCACACCAAGCTCAGTAATGAACTTCCTAATCCAAACAGCCTCCTTAGCTGCTTCAGAAGCAGCTATATACTCAGCTTCAGTTGTAGAGTCTGCCACAGTGCTCTGTTTAGAACTCTTCCAACTCACTGCTCCTCCATTGAGACAAAAGACAAATCCAGATTGTGATCGAAAATCATCCTTGTCTGTCTGAAAGCTGGCATCTGTGTAACCACTCAAAACAAGTTCCTCACTTCCTCCATAAATCAAAAACTTATCCTTAGTTCTTCTCAAGTACTTAAGGATATTTTTGACTGCTATCCAGTGACTTTCACCTGGATCAGACTGGTATCTGCTCGTCATGCTCAAAGCACATGCAACATCTGGGCGAGTGCAGAGCATAGCATACATGATAGATCCAATAGCAGATGCATATGGAATCTTACTCATGCGCTCTCGCTCATCATGTGTCGAAGGACACTGAGTCTTGCTGAGAGTTATGCCATGAGACATTGGTAGAAAACCTTTCTTAGAATCATGCATATTGAACCTACGCAAGACCTTATCTATATAAGTATCTTGACTTAGTCCAATCAATTTGTTTAATCTATCTCTATAGATTCTTATTCCAAGAATATAGGCAGCTTCTCCCATGTCTTTCATTGAGAAACAACTACTTAGCCATGTCTTAACAGACTGAAGTAGAGGAATATCATTCCCAATGAGCAGTATGTCATCTACATACAATACCAGAAAAGCAACTGCGCTCCCACTAGTCTTCTTGTAAACACGAGGTTCTTCTTCATTTCTAATGAAATCAAACTCTTTGATTGCCTCATTAAAACGAAGATTCCAACTCCGAGATGCTTGCTTCAAACAATAAATAGAACGATGAAGCTTGCATACCTTCCTAGCAGTTTCAGGAGATGTGAAACCTTCAGGTTGTGTCATGTAAACATCCTCTTCGAGATTTCCATTAAGGAAAGCTGTTTTCACATCCATTTGCCAAATCTCATAATCATAATAAGCGGCAGTTGCTAGGAGAATCCGAATAGACTTAAGCATTGCGACTGGAGAATAGGTTTCATCATAGTCTATACCATGAATTTGCTTGTAACCTTTCGCCACCAATCTAGCTTTGTATATCACTATATTACCATCCATGTCTGTTTTCTTCTTGAAAATCCATTTACACTCAATGGCTTTAACACCATCAGGTAAATCTACCAAAGTCCAAACTTTGTTTTCTGACATGGATCCCATTTCGAATTCTGCGGCTTGTAGCCATTTCTCGGAATCAGGGCCCATCATTGCTTCTCCAAAAGATGTAGGTTCATCACTCTCTATAAGTAAAAGATCATGATGATCCATCACCCAATCCCCAAACCTATTAGGTTCCTGACGAATTCTTTCGGACCTACGTACCTCAGGTTCCACAGGAGTTGATTCTACGACTCTTCGTAGATCCAATTGATGTTCTTCCTCAAGAGTTGGAACATCCTCCTGTGACTCTCGAACTTCTTCGAGTGATACTTTACTCCCACTAGTTCCCTTTGAAAGAAATTCTCTTTCTAAAAAGGCACCATTCCGAGCAACAAACACTTTGTTCTCAGCAGAGTTGTAAAAGAAACCTTTGGTCTCTTTGGGATAACCTACGAAGTAGCACTTATCAGATTTGGGTCCAAGCTTATCAGTAAACATACGTTTAACATAAGCATCACAACCCCAAATTTTAAGAAAAGACAAATTAGGAACTTTTCCTGTCCACATCTCATATGGTGTCTTTTCAACTGATTTTGATGGAATTCTATTTAGCATGAACGCGGCAGTTTCTAAAGCATATCCCCAAAAGGATAATGGAAGATCTGTGTGACTCATCATTGATCGAACCATATCTAATAGAGTTCGATTTCTCCTTTCAGACACACCATTCCATTGCGGTGTTCCTGGAGGAGTGAGTTGTGAAACGATTCCACATTCTCTCAGATGATCACTGAAAACTTGGCTCAAATATTCTCCTCCGCGATCTGATCGAAGCGATTTAATCCTTTTGCCAAGTTGATTTTGTACTTCACTTTGGAACTCCTTGAACTTTTCAAAGGATTCAGATTTATGTTTCATTAGGTAAACATAACCATATCTACTGAAGTCATCAGTAAATGTGATGAAGTACTGGAAGTTTCCTCTAGCATTTAAACTCATTGGTCCACATACATCTGTATGTATGGCCCAATAGATCACTAGCCCTTTCACTGTGTCCAGTAAATGGAGCCTTAGTCATTTTTCCCAACAAACAAGATTCACATGTTTTTATATGATTCAAAATCAAATGATTTCAAAAGTCCATCACCATGAAGCTTCTGAATGCGTTTCTCATTTATATGGCCCAAATGACAAGCCAGAGAAAAGTTGGATTTAAGTCATTAGACTTAAACCTCTTTGTACGAATGTTATAGACCGGCATATTTTGGTTTAGAACATAGAGTCAATTCTCTAATGGAGCACTACCATAAAACATATCATCACGATCAAATGAACAACATTTTATCGAAAAATGAAAACCTTCCATGTCCAAACATGGAATAGAGATGATATTCTTGTTTATAGCAGGAACATAATAGCAGTTCTTGAGTTCTAAACCATGCCTGAAGGCAAAGACAATGAATATGTCCCCACTGCTAATGCTGCAACTTTTGCACCATTAGCCACACGTAGGTCAACTTGTCCTTCTTCCAAGGTTCTGATGTTCTTTAGACCTTGCACATTTGTAAAAATGTGAGCGCCATAGCCGGTATCCAATACCCAAGGAGTAGAACCAGAAGTGGTAACATTTACCTCTATAACATAGATACCCAGAGAAGAAATCTCAAAAGTTTTCTTCTCTTTCAGATCTTCCAAGCATTCAAGGAGGTTTGATTGACTCAATGTGTCCTTCTCAAGGACATATCGCAATAAATAGGAACTTTGAGGGTTTGACATAACTGTCGAAAAAATAAAGCAGAAGTTAATATGATGTTCATAAATTTTGAGCATTCTTAACAATTAAGAAAACTCACACTATACTCAAAACAAAAATTTCCTCAAATGAGTAAAGTGATCCAAAATCCGTATTTCACCAGAATCCAAGTGAGCTTTGGCTCCACCCCCGAATATCTAGCTATTTAGGTAAGCAACATCCTTGCCAATTATATCCAGTATAATTCTGGTTGTGGATGACTTCTTATGTCCAATCCAACCCTATGTCTCTAAGCCCAAAACCGTTTTGATAGCTTAGTCAAGTAAACCAATCTTGTTTCACATGGTAACCGTTACATCTGTCTCACTCTCAAATAATTGTAGACCGCTACTTTGGCAGACCCGCCATACAACCATTTAAGTTTTAACAGTTGATAAGATTGGAGAGACATCAAATTACTTAACATTTATTGAGGAATTAATATTAATCCAATTTTATTTTATATTAAAATTTATATCTAATATAAATAATTAAATATAACTCATACATATCTTATATGTATTAATTGGATTACAAATAATTAATTTGATTTTAATCTAATTAAAATTATAAACTATTTCATAACTTATCTTCAATAATTTTATAAATTAAATAAAAGATCGTGTCAAATCATCTAAAGATTTTTGACTTTAGCCGAACCAATCGTATCATGAACCGAACCAGCACAAGTGATTCAATACGATTTCAACACGTCCAGGCCCGTGCCTATGTTAGTCAATAAGAGGCATTGGCCTACGGGCCCAACTTTTACAAAAGAAATCGAAGGCCCAAGATTAGTAGTACTAGCATAGGTAGCAGCAATAGATTTTAGTTAAATATTGGACCTAATTTTTAACTAATACAAAATTAGAGTAATGAACTAATGATAATTTAGTTGGCCGCTTATTAACATATACAATACTTTTTTAACTTTATTTTTAAATCTCACAGTAAAATATATACTTTTTTGTAATATTATATATAATTCTCTATAATTTCATCTCACTATTCATAATACATTATTATCAGAACGATAGTCTAAATCCTTTTTTTACCTTAGAAAAAGTGAGATTTAGTGTGTCACAGAAGATATTAAGTGACTTGGTTATCTTATTTATCGAAAGGGAGTTAGTTAAAGAAATATATTATCTTTGAAAAATTATTTTTTAAATTTTGTTATCTTTGTTTTTTTTTAAGATTATGATTTTTATTATTGTTTTATATGAATTGAGACGATGATAGTTATTATTTATTCAATACGATATGGGTTTGCGACGATGAGAGTTTTTTTTTAGTTTGCTTACGGGCCTCATATCTCTGGGCACGGCTCTGAACAAGTCATAAGATACACATATTATATTGTTTTCAAAACCAAGTAATCAAGCATTACAATAATACGTGTTGCATAACTTATATGTATTATGCATATGACAAGTACATATGTGATACTACATGACAAAAAGCATGCTACTGGACACTATGATATTAATTACGTACTTGACATCAAATATGATTGGCACTGAAACACTTTCATGCAGATATATAAATTCTGGACATAACCTAATTGTAATCAGATTACAACTTTAAAAATTATTATATGGGTCCAGTTTCAACAATCGTATTTAGCAAACTAAAATCACAAACCTTATAATTTAATCAAATTAAATAATAAAATATAATTTTACAGAAATATCGATTACACTTAATTATAGATGCTTGGTCTCAAATCCTAATCCAATTAGGATCAAACCAATTTTAGGTCTATAATCAGATTATAGATTTCAAATGTTCATCTATATTAATATATAGTTCGATTATCCTAGATTCGATTTCAATATTATACATGTCGGCTCTGATACCACTGTTGGAATTCGTACCGGTTTATAACGATTTATAAATACTAATTACGAATTCAATTGCCAGGATTCATGCAAGTACTGATTTAAATCTACGCTATGGATTCTATGAATATACCTGGATATTCTGCAGCGGAACGGTGAGCAAATACGATTCGAGATTATTTTAGCACCCCAAGTGTTGTGCCTCTATTGGTATCCACACGTACACAAACTGGATCGGAAAGGGTATGCTAGTACCTTCGAGATCTAATCTCAAACACTCATCACACGAGCTTGTTTTTCTTTGGATTTAAAGCTTGTTAGCTTCCTATTGTTTCACAAACAAATATCTCCACGTGATATAGCTTTTGTTTCTTCAAAAGAAATTGATTTCTTCCTTCGCAAGAAAAGAATCTCTGTGTGTATTATAGCTGTGCGGCTCTCTCACTTTTACATACGTGGAGTTTCTTATTTATATGGAATAATAGTAATCCCTAATCTAATCATATTAGCATTAGCCAAGCCCACATCACGTCAAGCCCATTCCTCTTAATCCAATTAAGATTATTAATTATAGTCAAATATATATATATATATATCTCATATAGATATATATTACATGAAATCCAAAATCCAAATTTATTAAAATTAATCTAATCATATTAGACTTAATTATTGTTAATCTAATTTGCTTAGGTTTGTGACCCTATAAGATCATATAATATTAGTAACGGGTTCTCAACCCATAGATTATAAGCGGCTTCTAGCAAAACATTATAACCACCTAATATTATACGATTGTCAAATCTCGACATTACAACTTTAACTAGAGTAAAGTACAAATGATTTCAGGACATTCCCAACATAATGGAGGTACTGAAAATGGAGCCTTTCCATTTTGACTATTGGATGCTCTCATTGGTGCGATGGGCACCTGCGGTCAACCCAACATATCCTTCGGAGATCATGTTCTGGGTACGTATCGTTGGTGTACTGCTGCACTTCTGGGCTGACGTAACCTTCGAAAGCATTGGAAAAGCTCTTGGGGATGTCAAAAAAGTCAATTTGGACGAAGGAAATGTACAGATTGTGATTGATGGTCTACAACCCTTATGCTTTGAAACCATGGTGGAATTTCAAGGAGGAGTGAAAACAACGGTCTACCTGCGATATGAGAGGCTGTTCTGTTTTTACAAAATTTGTCACAGCCTCTGCCATGATGAACAAAGGTTTCCAAGCAGACCTGACTCTACAGAGAGGAAAGTGAGGGAGGATTACAATGACGAGCATCGAAACGGTCAAGGAGCTGCATCGAATAAAGCTGCAACGGTCCATGGCAATGTGGGGAACAAAGAAAATGTGAAAAATGGTAGCTCAAGTGGCTCGTACAGTGGGCAGAACAAGGGGAAAGGCAAGGTTTATGAGGAGGACACACGACAATACAGAAGCCGAGGCGGCAAAAAAAACGGTGAAGGTGTCTTTAGACTTAATAGACCTTCTGGTTATCTTCCACCAAAGGAGATGAACCAGAGGGGTTCAGCTATATCACCAGTAGCAAGAAAATCTGGGCAACAAGAAGTGAGTGCAAAGCTATCGGTTACTGAGGAAATTATGGTGAAAACAACCCATGGTGAAGCAGATATGGTTCAGCACGTGGTGGAGAATTTGAAGGAAGATGGGGAAAAAGGAAAGCAGCAAGAGATTGAGGTCATGAAGAAGGTTGGAATGGTGGAAAAATCTGTGCGAAAGGGCATATCCTTTCAAGGTGATGGTATGATTTCTCATGAATCTGTGGTCACCAATATAGAGAAAAACGAGGAATTAATTCTGCAGGATATTGGGAATAACATCTCAATGACTGATGAAGAGATAGTAACGGTGGAAAAAGATAAGGTGGAGGAAGGTTTGATTCAGGTTCACGATGAGGAAAAATCACAAGACGAACAAATGCAAAAAATGAACCCAGAATTTGACATATAGGAATTGTTGCTGACTTTGGAAGACGTGTATGAATATTTTAACCAGGAGGAAGGAGAGATTCTCAAGAGCACAGAAGTGATGGGTACGAGAGTAATAGAGGATTTATCTCATACGGATGTTATGGCTGTTGAAACTTCGGAGATGGTAAAGGAGACTGAGCCCGTGAAAAACAGCAAACCAGCGACAAAGAAGAAACAACCCAAGGTCAGCCCACAATATCATGGCGCATTGTCAAAGAAAAGGATGATTCAGAATCTAGTATCCCCTCGAAAGAAACAAGTCACCAAGATAACCACTTGGGAAAATGACGGGTCAGCGTCAGGTGCTCCAAAGGGACCATCAATCTCGACGGGAGAGCATCAATCATCAAGCACTGGTTAGATAGATGAGGATTCTGAGTTGGAATTGTCGAGGACTCGGGAATCGTTGGAAAATAAGCTATATTCGGGAGGTGTGGAAGAAACATAAGCCAGAGTTTCTGTATCTTTCGGAAACCAAAGAAGATTTTTCTTTTTTACAAAAATTTCAGTTTCATTTCGGTTATAATAAGTTGTACACGGTTGAACCGTGCAGTGCAAGTGGTGGACTTGCCTTATTTTATAATAATTCCTTTGATGTTACAATTTTATTTTCAAATAATCGGATTATTGAGTATTGAAGCGACTATTCTCGGAAAAAAGTGTACCTCTCATTTATTTATGGGGATCCAGTGACAAAAAATCGGGATCAAGTCTGGGAAAGATTAACTCGTATGAGTCTTACATGGTCGGATCCTTGGTTCATTATTGGAGATATAAACGAAATAACGGGTAATAATGAAAAACAAGGAGGCCCGTTAAGACATGCCTCTACCTTTGTGTCTTTTAATTTAATGATAAGGGACTGTGGTTTTTTGGAATTTCCATGTTTAGGAAATACAATGTCTTGGAGGGGACGAATAAATTCAAAAGTAGTTAGATGTCGTCTAGACCGGGCTCTAGCGAATGAAGATTGGCATGAGATTTTCTCACACTCCTTTGTTGAGTATCTGGCAATGATTGGATCAGATCATAGGCCACTTGTTGCTACAATTGAAGATAAAATGACACGGAAAAAATGACACAGACAGAGGATGAATTGATGGAGGTCACAAAAAAGTTGAACGAAGCTTATAGGGATGAAGAATTATATTGGCAACAAAAAAATCACTCTCATTGGGCCAAGGCGGGAGATAAAAGTACAAAATTTTATCACGCACTGGTCAAACAAAGAAAAGCACGGAATCGAATTATTGGCTTGAATAATGCGGTAGGAACATGGGTTACTTCAGAAAAAGAGATTGAGCAAGTGGCCGTCAATTATTTTGATGAGTTATTCACCTCGACTTCCTCAACGGAATTTGATGAGGCATTGGGAAATATTAAACCATCAATATCGGACACAAGTAATGCAATGCTCACGGCTATGGCATCCGAGGAGGAAATAAGAAGAGCACTATTCATGATGCATCCGGAGAAAGCCCCAGGTTCTGACGGAATGACAGCACTCTTCTACCAACGCTCATGGCAAATCATTAAGGCGGATCTTGTACGCTTAGTTAACGGTTTCTTGGAGACGGGGGCTATTGACGAACGATTAAATATGACAAATATTTGTTTAATTCCAAAAACAGAAAAGCCAACGAGAATGACAGAATTACGGCCTATTAGCCTGTGTAATGTAGGTTATAAGATCATATCTAAAGTACTATGTCAAAGACTTAAAAGGTTATTACCGGACCTGATCTCGGAAACACAATCAGCTTTTGTGGCAGGACGGCTGATTTCAGATAATATTCTAATAGCACAAGAGATGTTTAATGGCCTGCGGACTAATAAATCATGCAAAAATAAATATATGGCGATAAAGACGGCCATGAGCAAAGCCTATGATCGAGTGGAATGGGCTTTTATTGAAGATCTCTTGAAACAATTTGGTTTTGCGGAGAAATGGATAACATGGATAATGTGATGCATCACCTCAGTAAAATATAAAGTTCTATTAAACGGACAACCAAATGGACAAATAATCTCAGGGATGGGACTCCGTCAAGGGGATCCTTTATCTCCATATTTATTTATACTAAGTATGGAAGTTTTAATTTCAAATATAAAGAAAGCTGAAGGGGAAAAATTATTGACCGGCCTAAAGATTGCACGAGCAAGTCCATCGGTCTCACATCTACTTTTTGCGGATGACAGCTTATTTTTTTTGCAAAGAAAATAAAGATGAATGCCATAAGATTCTGGCTATACTGAAACAGTATGAAAGGGTTTCGGGACAGCAAATTAATTTTGATAAATCTTCAGTTCAATTTGGCCATTTGGTCTCGGAGGAAATTAGAAGTGATATGAAACATATTTTAGGAATTTCTTGTGATGGAGGGACGGGATCCTATCTAAGTATCCCGGAAAGCCTAGATGGCGCCAAAACAAAAACTTTAATTTTGTAGCAGAAAAACAACATGATCGGATCAATAGCTGGACATCACGATTATTGTCGAAAGGTGGTAAAGAAGTTCTGATTAAATCGGTGGCATCTGCAATGCCTACCTTCGTCATGCCATGCTTTCGGTTACCTAAATCTACTGGCAAAACTAAGAAGTGCAGCAGCAAGGTATTGGTGGAGCTCTGATGGACATCATCGCGGCATGCACTGGTAAGCGTAGAAAACAATGTGCAGAGAGAAATCGGATTCCGAGATGTAGGGGATTTTAACACGGCTTTATCGGCAAAAAATTATGGAGACTGATTGATAGACCAAATTCCTGTGAAATCCTACTCACCGTCTTATGGATGGCGGAGCATAATCTCAGCTAGATCTTTGGTTAAAAAAGGGCTAATCAAAAGAGTTGGTTCAGGATGCTCTATTTCTGTATGGAATGATCCTTGGATACCTTCTTCTCGCCCGAGATCAGCCACTTGTAAGGGTTTTAATTATTACCCGAATCTTATGGTTAATCATCCGATTGACCCAGTGACAAACTCGTGGAATTTGGGTCTGATAAAGGCAATTATCAACCCCGAGGGTGTGGAAATTATTCATGGAATTTCCATTAGTAGATCTTATAGGCCAGACTTATTGGACTGGCATTTTACAAAATCTAGACGATATATGATAAAATCGGGGTACAAAACTGAGCAGTATTTTTCTGAGTGGATCTCAGAGGACTCATTTGGCCCAGATGTTAAAGTTTTACAAGCATATACTTGGAAATTGAAATGTGCGACGAAGTTACAACATTTTATATGGCAAGCAATATCTGGTTGCCTATCAGTGTCAGCTAGGTTACGTACTCGGGGAATACAATGTGACACACAATGTGAACGGTGTGGAGCAGAAGAAGAGACGATTAATCATGTTCTGTTTGAATGTCCTCCTGCATTACATACGTGGGCATTATCACGAATACCGACACCCCCAGGGATTTTTCCAGAGCCATCGGTTTTTTCGAATTTTGATCATCTGTTTTGGAGACTTCCAAAGGACAAAAATAACATACAGTTTCCATGGATCGCATGGTATATTTGGAAGGCTCGAAACGAGAAAGTGTACTCAAATATCGATATAGATCCATGAGTTATACTAAAAATAGCGGAAACAGAAGCGATATTATGGGAGGAGGCTCAAAGCTCCGAACAGGATTCAACACAAATAGATCTTTGCAATTCTACAAACTTTCCAATACCTATAGTCTATGAAGTCTGGTGGTGTTATACTGATGGATCGTGGAAAGATACGGAGTCAGTAACGGGTCTAGGATGGTTCTATTTTAAGGAAGGTATCACAGAGACAATAATGGGAACACAAAATGTAAGACTTCGTCTTACATCTCTGCATGCAGAAATGGAAGCCATTATATGGGCTATGCATTGTATGCTGGAGTATCAAAAGATGGAAGTCGCTTTTGCTACGAACTGTTCAGAGTTGGTGAAGATGGTGTCTACACCCAAATAATGGCCAGCTTTTGCTCTACACTTGGAGGAGATAATGAAGATGAAAGACAGATTCAGCTTCTTTCTTATATCACATATCCCACGCGCAAAGAACTCGAAGGCGGATAACCTAGCAAGGAGTGCTCGGATCCACCCTCAAGATGTTATGTATGTACACTCAGTACCACCGATTTGGTTAACCCAACCGTTCTAGGCACTGAGGCTGATGACCAAAAAAAAAACCATGTAAATACAATGATCTATCAAAGTGAATTCATCATCTTTCATGGTATCAGAGCTTTATCGCTCCTGAACCTATTCTCTTCTCTTATTCTCTTCTCTTCTCTTCACTCCTCTTTCGTTTCCTTTTCTTCTTCCCTTCAATGGCTGCTCCACCCGCAACAATTGAACAAGCATTTGGTGTCACCAACATCAAATCCAACATCCTATCAATTTCTCGATTGTTACGAAGAGTTTTCACCACTATTTCAATCAAATCTTCAAAACCTCTTTTATGTGCCAAACAATTCTGAAATCCCTGAAACTACTTTACAACTTGTTTACTTGCCAATTGTTCAGACAACTTTGTCACACAATGACAACAAGGAGTAAAGCTGGTATCCAAAAACCAAAACAAGTCCTTTCTCTTCTCACCGCCACAAAAGCACCCCTTTTCAAAAAATTACCTTGAAGCTTGTTGTGATCCAAATTGGAATCCAGCGATGACTAATGAACATGGTGCTATGATTAAAACTAAGACTTGGAATTTGGTCTCAAGACCTCGATGGGTTTTGTGAGATTTTTGTGGCTGTTTAAACACAAATATAATACAGAGGGGGTTCTTACACGTCATAAGTTAAGGTTGGTTGCTAATAGAATATCACATGAAACTGGAGTTTATTTCACAAAAAATTTCACCCCCATCATCAAATCCGCAACGATCCGTATGGTTAAGAATATTGGTACTGGCTGATACATCAACTGGGTGTTCAAAATGTGTTTCTTCACGGTGATTTAAAAAAGAAAGGTATACATGCATCAGCCTCTTGGGTTACAAGCAGTTTCCAAATCATGTTTGTAAACTTCAAAAAGCAAGATATGGTTTAAAACAAGCACCTAGGGATTGGAACTCCAGAATTGCTAAGTTCATCACTACTCTAGGCTTTGTCACAAGCATGGCTGATGCCTCTTTATTTGTTTACAGAAAAGGTGAAGATCTTTCTTACATATTGCTTTACATGGATGATATTATTTTAATGGCATCATCACAAAGCCTTTTACAATACATTATTGTTTCTCTAAAGATAAAGTTTCCAATTTCTGACATGGGCAAATTACATCATTTTATTGGAATTAAGGCAGACTACAACGACAGAGGATTGTTTTTAAGTCAGGCTTCATATGCGAGTGAGATCTAGAACGAGCAGGCATGAGTGACTTTAAGCCATGTGCCACACTAGTCGACTTGAAATTGAATCTTTCGGCTGATTGTGGTGAAACTGTCAAAGATCCGACAACATACAAAAGCGCTTCTGTAGGGGCTCTCTAATATCTGACTTTCACGTGCCCAGACATTTCATATGCAGTGTCATCAGATATGTTTATACATGCACGATCCAAGAAAGCCACTGATATGTTCATAATTTGCATCATTTAGGTTGCATAATTCATTCCAAATCATGTTTTATTCTATGCATTTTAGGTCCTTAGGGTTTGTTTTAGAACTTAGGAGATGCATTAGGTCCGAATGAGTCTTTGCATGTTTTGAGTGTTTATCAGGTGTATTTGGAGCTGAAAAGATGAATCCAGGAGGTGGAATGGTGATCAAGGCTTGAAAAATGGTGAACTTGTGTTTTTGGAGGTTATCGGCCATTCTCGCGTACCAGGAAGGTTTTTACCGGCCATTTTCATGTACCGCGGGTAGATCTTATCGGCCAAAACGCGTACCGCGAGTGGATTGTATCGGCCAAAATCTCCGGGTGCAGACACGTTTCCGAAATCGCCTGTCCGGGGAACCTTCCGGTCCGATTCAGTTGGCGGGTGCTTCCTCAAAGTTGAAGAGGATTGGATTACGGTTCCATAGCAAGTGGAATCATGGAATTCGGACACGTGAGCAGAGAGTTAAGCTCGTCGGAAGAAACCCCTGTCTCGCTGCTGTTTTGGACCAAACAGATAAGCTCTGAAGAATACGAAGGACGGTGCACTTCCAGGCCGATTCAGTTTCCGGGGCCTTCATGAGAATCAAAGACATTTGCGTACTCTTTCCAGAAAATCTTAGATCATTCAATTCGGAGCTATGAGCAGGAATATACGGTCTCCGGAATGGACACATGTATAGACGTCTCTCTCTCTGATCGTGTAAATGCATTGCAAAGATGAGCCCTCCAGGAAGCCTTCCACTTCCCAAGCACCAAAGCTTCCTTCACCAAAGTTGGAGATAAATGAGTCCTCTGTCTTCTTCAACCGGAATCACTCAATTCGGACAAGCATCGTAGAACTTACACTCTCCGGAATGCGAAGTGGTCCAATCTGCTCTGAATGCTGCGAGATGGCCTTGCGACTTGGTTAACCCGCAGGCCTGAAGATGAATGCCTGAAAGCTGATGCTGCGAGTTGAGAAGTGCGGGTAAGCTATCACTGGATGAGGTCTGAGGCTCCCGAGCAAGAGAAATGCTAATTCCACAATCGTGCGACTTAGACATACGAGTTAGCCGCGCCTGGAACTAAGCCGCACGATCACTCGCCAATCACTCCGACTTGAGCCTGCGACCTATGTGCAATGGAAACCAACCCGCACATATGCACATTCCCCAGAAACCGCCTTGGTCCTGCGAGTTGAAGAAGAAGAAGATCAAGCCGCAGCAACACTCGCAAAACACTCCTACTTGGGTGTGCGGCTAAGACAAGACGATCTAAGTCTCACAAGACAGGTTCTTCATCTACTGCGACTTAGTCATGCTACCTGGGAGATACTGGACCAACCCGCAGGATTCCCATTTTATCCATGAAAGCCGGGTCAGGACCCGGTTTGTTCCGGGCTGACCCGGTTCGGTTTTAGAGAGATATAAATACTTTTTAGGGTTTTTTCTGAGAAAAAACTAAGCTTTATTCCCTTTGTCTCTTGCCTCTTTTGTGAAAAAAAGACTCCACCAAGAAGAGAAATATCGATTTTTGGCCTTTTAATCAAGAGAGTTTAAGAGATCTTTGAGTTTTAAAGCTGCTTTCTTCTTAATATATCATCTCCACCTCCATTTCTCATCATTAATCATGCTAATCTTCTCTACTTGCAAAGGTTTAAGAGAGATTAGTATGATTAGTGAGTAGTCACCTTAATGAGGTTCTAGATGTGTAGGTTAGGGTGCTAAAGTGTTAGATTAGGAGTGCTTAGGGCTAGATTCATTGATTCATTTCTCTAAACAGCTGTTCTCTATGCTAGATCCTTGCATATCACTTGAGATCTAGATTCTGGGAATTTCATGCACCAAAAGTGTTTGATGAAATTCCTGAAAGAGCTGTATTAGGAGTTTAAGCATTTTGCTGCATGATGATGTATTGTAACTTGCTTAAATGATCATTAGAACTGTTTATTAATGCATATTGATTCATATTTCACAAATGATGATTTGGTTTAAAAATGGATTAGTATAGAGGTTAATACCTTCATGAGAGGATTAACCTAGATTAGAGTTCTTAATCACTTGATTTATGTCTCATCATTGTCATTAGTATTCCTAGTCTAGCACCAAAGCACCCTAACCAACTATCATGTCTAGAATCTCATGCCTCCATCATATCACATTCATATCACTTGTCATTGTCATTAGTCTTTAATCCTGTTTAAGTTTGTAGTTGTCTTTAGATAATCAAAACCACTCTTGTTTGCTTGAATTAAAAACATGATTACATAGCTTAGTGTCTATCACCACATTCTTGGATTGATAAACCCCTTGTACTACAAGACAGGGGATTGATAACCTCTACAAAGAGCCTTGAAAACTCTTAGTTATCAATTGGCGCCGTTGCCAAATTGTGGTTGTTTAGCATTAAGCTCTGATCTGTTCTTGAGATCAAGTGCTTACTTTCTTGTTTTTACTGATTACTTTCAAGTTCTGTTTGTGATTTCAGGTGTATGAACACCAGGTCTAGATCAAGAAGCTGTGGTCCACCTTTCCCTCTCAACGACAATATCAATCTTCTGGTACCAAGGAGGAGAAGGGACAGACGTGGTCGACAAATTGATCAGACTGAGATGGCAGAACAAGGAGATCACGTGGTAGACATAGAACAACCAGTTCAGGAGCAACAGGCTCAGGGTAATGGAGCTGGTAATGGAATTGGTCAAGGGTTGAATCAGGGTAATGTTCATCAGGAACAGGTGCATCATCAACAAGCTTATGTCCACCAGGGACAAGCTCAAGCTCATCAACAGCGGCATCATGCCAATGTTCAGCAAAGACAACAGGTGCACCACCAACCACACCCTTTCCAACAACAGCAAAGGAGATATGAGCAACCCCAAGTCTATGTTGGAGAGAATGACAGGGCCAATGCTCATCAGTATGGAGCTGGTATTCAGGCACCACCTGTGCAAAACAACAACTTTGAAGTGAAGGCATCATTGCTGAATATGGTCTAAAACTCAAAGTTCCATGGGTTAGCAATGGAAGATCCCTTGGAACACTTGGATCAATTTGATAAGGTGTGTGATCTGACAAAGATAAATGGAGTTTCTGTGGACAGATTCAAGCTAAGACTATTCCCATTCAGTCTTGGTGACAAAGCTCATCAATGGGAGAAGAATCTTCCAAGAGGCTCCATTCAAACCTGGGAGCAATGCAAGCAAGCCTTCTTATCTAAGTTCTTCTCCATCTCAAGAACTGCAAAACTGAGGAACCAAATCTCTAGCTTCACTCAGCACAGCAATGAGAGTTTTGGTGAAGCATATGAGAGATTCAGGAGCTACACAACCCAATGCCCACACCATGGGTTTAGTGAGGCTTCTCTTCTCAGCACACTTTATAGAGGAGCTCTTCCCAAGATTAGAAACCAGCTGGATACTGCTTCCAATGGGAACTTTCTGGGTAAAGAAATTCATGCTGCTTTAGAGCTAGTGGAGAACTTGGCACTGAGCAATGACACTTATGGTGAAGACTATGACAGATCAAATAGATCTGAAGGTTCAAGCTCAGAACAGAGGCTCAGCAGAGAAGTTAAGGAGTTGAGAAGTGAATTGGACAAGCTGAAATTCACCACTCAGAAGCCAATGCATTTTTTTGGAGAGTATGAGGAACCTTCTCAAATCTTTGAGAACATAAGTGAAGAAGGTCTCACCCAAGAGGAGCTCAACTACATTGGGAATCAGAGGTTCCAGAGATATCAGTATGGTAATGCCAATCCAAACCTTTCTTACAAGAACACCAATGTAGCTAACCCACAAGACCAGGTCTATCCAAATTCTCAAGCTGCAAAGAACTTTGTTCCCAAGAACAACTTTCAAGGATCTTTTCAACCAAAGAATCAGTTTGTTCAGAATCAAGGTTTTGGTCAGCAACAACAACCATTTCAAGGTCCTAGTTTCAGTACACAGCAGCAAAAGGCACCACCAGGGTTTGGTCCTCCACAGTTCCAACAGCAAGCGCCTGTTCAACAACAGTTTCAGCCACCACCGGTTCAACAACAGCCACAGATGGGTACAGATATGGTTGGAATTCTGCAACAACTACTTCAGGGTCAACAGATCTTTGCAAGCCAGAATGCAGCTATGCAACAGGAAATCAAGGAACTGAAGCAAAACCAGGCATCAAGCTCAAGGAACCAAGGTCACCTACCTGGAAAACCAGAACCCAACCCCAAGGAATATGCCAAGGCCATTACACTGAGGAGTGGAAAGGAGTTACCTAGTATTGAGAACTACAATGTGATCATTGAGGACAATGATCAAACTGAGGGGGAGGCAGCCTTAAAAGATGATCAAGTTGCTGAGAAACCAAGGACAGAAAAGGGTAAAGAGGTAGCAAAGGAACCAGAACCAGAGAAGAAATATGTGCCACCACCTCCATACCAACCCAAGCTCCCATTTCCAGGGAGATTTAAGAAGCAACTTGTGGACAAGGCAAGAGCTGTATTTGAGAAGGCACTCAAGGAGACACCACTCACAATGCCTCTCATTGATGCATTCTTAATGATGCCAAAGATGGGGAAGTTCTTGAAGGATGCAATTCTGAACAAAACAAAAGAGCTTCAAGGCATGGTGGTACTAAGTCATGAATGCAGTGCTATCATTCAGAAGAAGTCCATTCCAAGGAAGTTAACTGATCCAGGGAGTTTCACACTCCCTTGTGCCATTGGACCTCTTCTATTCTCTGGATGCCTTTGTGATCTAGGAGCATCAGTCAGCTTGATGCCATTCTCCATAGCAAAGAAGCTGGGCTTTAGAGTCTTCAAACCTGCAATGATTTCTCTTATCCTTGCAGATAGATCAGTTAGATTGCCTGTTGGTATGTTGGAAGATCTACCTGTCAAGATTGGTGGTTTTGAGGTTCCAACAGATTTTTTTGTGCTGGAAATGGATGAGGAACCAATAGATCCTCTTATCTTGGGCAGGCCATTCTTAGCAACTGCAGGAGCTATTATTGATGTGAGAGGTGGGATAATAGAGCTTCAACTTGGGTCTGAAAAGCTCAAGTTTGATGTGAATGAGATGATGAAGAAACCCACCATTGAGGGTCAATATTTCTATGTGGAGACAATGGATCAGTTGGCTGATGAGTTACTAGAGGAGCTGAACACTGAGGATCCTCTTCAAGCTGCTCTAACTCAAGAACAAGGAGACAATGGGCTCTTAGCTGAAGCAAGTGAAGGGTACAAGTTGTATTTGGACAATGCTAGAGAGCTGGGTCCTGAGACAAGGTTTTTGGAGCTGGAACAAAGTGGCTCTGAAGTTTTTGCTATCAAAGGATCAGACACCAGCCAAAGCAGCTTGGACCAGGATTGGAATGAGGCTGATGCACCCCCTGTTGAGCTCAAGCCTCTACCAACACGGCTCAGGTATGCTTTCTTGGGCTTAAACTCCACATATCCAGTAATCATCAATGATAGCGTATTAGAGGATCAAGAGAGTGCATTGCTTAGTGAGATAAGAAAGTTCAGGAGAGCCATAGGGTATTCTTTGGCTGATATTAGAGGTATCTCTCCTGACATTTGCACCCACAGGATCCACCTAGAGGACCAATCTATGTCCTCTATTGAGCATCAACGACGACTTAACCCCAACCTTAAGGAAGTGGTTAAGACGGAGATACTAAAACTTCTTGAGGCAGAGATAATTTACCCAATCTCTGACTCAAGATGGGTGTCTCTTGTTCATGTTGTGCCCAAGAAGGGTGGGATCACAGTGGTTAAAAACGAGAAGGATGAGCTTATAGCTACTAGGACTGTCACAGGACACAGAATGTGTATAGACTATAGAAAGCTCAATGCAGCCTCTAGGAAGGATCATTTTCCTTTGCCTTTCATTGATCAGATGTTAGAGATGCTTGCAAACCACCCCTTCTTTTGTTTTCTCGATGTGTACTCGGGGTTCTTCCAAATTCCCATAGATCCCCCGGATCAAGAGAAAACAACATTCACATGCCCTTATGGCACATTTGCATACAGGCGAATGCCTTTTGGTCTCTGTAATGCCCCTGCCACATTTCACCGTTGCATGATGCATATCTTCTCTGACATCATTGAAGAGAAGGTGGAGGTGTTCATGGATGACTTTAGTGTCTATGGCTCCTCCTTCTCGGATTGTCTCTCTAATTTGTCACAGGTCTTGGAGAGATGTGAGCAGCATAACTTGGTGTTGAACTGGGAGAAATGCCACTTCATGGTGCAGGAAGGAATAGTTCTTGGGCACAAGATATCTGAGAAGGGCATAGAGGTTGAAAAGCAAAAGTAGAAGTAATGGTGAACCTGCAAACCCCCACTTCAGTCAAAGGGATAAGGAGTTTCCTTGGGCATGCAGGGTTTTACAGAAGATTCATCAAAGACTTCTCAAGAATTGCCAGGCCTTTGACAAGGCTGTTGTGTAAAGAAGTGGATTTCATCTTTGATGCTGAATGTGAAGAGGCCTTCAAGTTGATTAAGGATGCATTAGTCAGTGCACCAATTGTCCAAGCCCCAGAATGGTCCCTTCCTTTTGAGGTTATGACATATGCATCTGATTTTGCAGTTGGAGCTGTACTTGGCCAGAAGAAAGATAAGAAGCTTCATGTCATCTACTATGCCAGTAGAACACTTGACTCTGCACAAGAGAAGTATGCTACAACTGAGAAGGAAATGCTGGCAATAGTCTTTGCCTTTGATAAATTCAGAAGCTACCTGGTGGGATCAAAAGTCATTGTATATACTTCATGCAGCCCTCAGGTATCTGATGACCAAGAAAGATGCCAAGCCAAGATTGTTAAGATGGGTTCTTCTACTTCAGGAATTTGATATGGAAGTACAGGACAAAAAGGGGATAGAAAATGGAGCTGCAGACCATCTTTCTAGGCTGAGGATTGATTCTGAAGTCCCTCTCAATGACAGCCCCCCTGAGGAATCACTGATGGTGCTCCACTCATACTTGGAGTTTGAAGAAGAAGAGAGCATTCAAGAGAGGAGGATGCCTTGGTTTGCTGACATAGTGAACTATCTTGCCTGTGGGGTGGAGCCACCTGAATTATATGCTTACCACAGGAAGAAGTTCCTCAGAGATTTCCAGAGATACCATTGGGATGAGCCCTACCTCTATGTCATGAACAAAGATCAGCTGTATAGATGGTGTCTGGCTGAGGAGGAGATGCAACCTGTGTTGCAAGAGTGTCATGGTTCAGCTTTTGGAGGTCACATGGGAGCATTCAAGACTGTGGCCAAGGTTCTTCAGAGTGGGTTTTGGTGGCCCACAATGTTCAAAGATGCTCAGTTAGTGGTTTCAGCATGTAATGCCTGTCAGAGGCATGGGAACATATCAAAGAAGACTGAGATGCTTCAAAATCCCATTCTAGAAGTTGAGATCTTTGATTGCTGGGGGATTGACTTTATGGGGCCCTTCATTTCATCCTATGGGAATCAGTATATACTTGTTGTTGTGGACTATGTGTCCAAATGGGTTGAGGCCATTGCTTCCCTTACCAATGATTCCAAGGTTGTAGTGAAGCTGTTCAAGAGCATTATCTTCCCAAGATTTGGAGTTCCAAGGGTTGTTATCTCTGATGGAGGATCTCATTTTGTGAACAAGACTTTGGAGGGTTTGCTGAGAAAGCATGGAGTGAAACACAAGGTAGCTACTCCATATCATCCTCAAACTAGTGGCCAGGTTGAGGTATCTAATAGACAGATCAAGGCCATTCTTGAGAGGACTGTTAGCTCAAGCAGAAAAGATTGGAGCAAAAGGCTAGATGATGCATTGTGGGCTTATAGGACTGCCTTTAAAACTCCAATTGGGACATCACCTTTCAGTCTGCTATATGGGAAGAACTGCCACCTTCCTGTTGAGTTGGAGTACAAGGCTATGTGGGCTGTGAAGTTGCTGAACTTTGATATCAAGACAGCTCAAGAGAAAAGGGTCATGCAACTCCATGAACTTGAGGAGATTAGGCTTGAGGCTTTTGAGAACTCAAAGATCTATAAGGAGAAGACCAAAGCTTTTCATGATCAAAAGATTTTGAAAAGGGAGTTCAAGGAAGGAGATCTAGTGTTGCTGTTCAACTCTAGGCTTAAGTTGTTTCCAGGATAACTTAAGTCTAGATGGTCTGGTCCATTTAAGGTTCTTGAAGTCAGGCCATATGGAGCTGTTGTCTTGGAAGGAAAGAATGGTCAAGAGTTTGTGGTAAATGGCCAAAGGATCAAGCACTATTTGGTTTTACAAAGGAAGGAGGAAGCTACATCAGTTCCCCTTCTTGATCCACCACCAGCCTGTTAAACAGGTTTCCAAAGTCAAACTTAGAGACTTTAAACAAAGTGCTCTTGGGAGACACCCCAAGCTTATCCTTGTACATAGTTCTTTTGATTTCTTCTCTTTTATTTTATGTTTTAGAACTTTTTGATGGGTTTTGTGAGTTGGTCTAAGGTTCTAGGTGATTTTTGGAGGACATAGCTCAGTGATGAATGGAATGGAGCATGTGAGAGGGCTGAGAGAAGTGTTTAGGGCCTGAAAACTTGGAGAACGCCTCAGTGCTACCTAGGTGTGCGGTTTGGATCAAGAAGAGCCCAGGCCACAGCAGGACTCGTAATTTACACCGGCCTGGGCGTGCTGCCTGGTGAAAGAGGTCCAGGCCGCAGAAAGAAGAAGAAAAGGCCAAGAGTTATAAGTCCCAAACTCTGCTACCTGGTGCTGCGGCCTGAAACCCAAGGAAGCTAAGTCGCAGCCTAATTCGCAATTTACTCCGAGTTGGCCGTGCTAGCTGGGAAAAGAGAAACCAGGTCGCAGCATAAGAAGATTGGCCGATGTGTTTAAGTGCTAAACTCTGCGACCAAGTCATGCTACCTGGGAACCAAAAGAGTTAGGCCGCACATATGTTCGCAAATCACTCCAAGTTAGGTGTGCTGGCTGGGAGCAAGGAGACTAGGTAGCAGCAAAATAGGAAGGCTGAGGTATCCTAAGTCCGAAGTTCTGCGACCTGGTGCTGCGGCCTAGAAACAAGAGAAGCCAACCCGCACGTCCACTCGCAAATTACTCCGAGTTGGGCGTGCGACCTAGGAGCAGAGGAGCCAGGCCGCATACAAAAGAAGAAAAGCCAAGGGTGCTAAGTCCCAAACCGTGCTAGCTGGTGCTGCGGGTTAGAAAAAAGGGGTCCAGGCCGCATGAAGACTCGCAAATTACTCCGAGTTGAGCGTGCTACCTGGGAAGAAAGGAGATCAGGTCGCAGGATGAGAAGAACGTCCAAAGTGTCTAAGTCACAAACTCTGCGAGATGGTCGTGCTACCTGGGACGAATGGAAACCAAGCCGCACGCCAATCCGCAATTTACTTCGAGTTGGGCATGCTAGCTGGGAAGCAAGGGTTCCAGGCTGCACAAAAAGAGGAGTGGCCGAAGTGTTTAAGTCACAAAAACTGCGGGTTAGGCGTTCTACCTGGGAAGTATGGAGTCCAAGCCGCAGCAAACGAAGAGTGCCCAAGTTGCCTAAGTCACAAACTCTGCGGGATGGTCGTGCTACCTGGGAACAAAGGAACCAAACCGCACACATGTTCGCAATTTACTCCGGCTTAGGCGTGCTGGCTGGGAAGCAAGAGGACTAGGCCGCAGCATTGGAAGAGAGGCCGAGGAGTTTAAGTCATAAGGTCTGCGAGATGGTTGTGCTACCTGGGAACAAAGAAGACCAAGTTGCGCACATGTTCGCAAATCACTCCGACTTGGTCATGCTAGCTGGTCACAACGGAACCAGGTAGCAGCAACGAGGAAAGATCAAACCGAGCCTGAGCATCTTTACTGCGTGTTGGTCGTGCGGGATAGAAAGAGAGTGACCAGGTAGCACAAAAACATTTCCGGTTCTACACCGAGACGGTCATACGGCACGATCCCGACGGTTCCCGGACGCACAAAAGAGAGAAAGGAGGCCGGTCAACGAGAAAAGGATGGGTCAAAGCCTTGACTGGTCAAAATAGATATATTGACCACCAGTCCAAAGGCTTGACCCTGTCCCACACTCTCTCTTCCTCACCTTAAACCCGAGTTTGCAACTCTTTCTCTCATTTCTCTCCATTGTTTTCACCATATCTCTCTCATTTCTCCACCAAATTTGTTGATTCAAAGTGCTCTGAACTCGTTTTTGAGTTGTTAACATCATCCTGATTGCATTTCGAACTCGTTGCATCTAAATCCCAAGGTATTTCACTCTGTTAAAATTCACCTTTTTCCATGTTCTTCAATGGTGATTTATGAGTTTCAAAGTGTGGAATCGATTTTGATAGGTTATTTTAGACTTTGGGATTATTTTTATAAATTCTAGGGTGCTAGATAGTCTTGGAAAACAGAGCACTTTGTTGGTAATTCCTTGTTCTTGAGTTTTGAAAATTGTTGCAAGTGTTTCATGAAAAAAAATCGATTTTTTTTCAAAAAAAGAGATGAATTGGTTTCTTGCTGAGTCCCTCCTTTGCACTCTTGTTTTTGCATTGATATGAACTTATTGGATTGATTCTTGGCTTGAGAAACTTGTTCATGTGCTATTGAAATCGATTCTTGCAACAAATGTTTTTCAAAATTTTGGAGAATTTTGTGAGGCTTATTCTTGTACTAACAATGTTTTTTTGAGAATCTCTTGGCAGATGACTGAAAGAACCAACTCTCTGGCCAAGAAGAAGGGCACTGCATCAAAAGGCAAGGGTTTAGTCTCAGGGTCTTCACAGCCAAGAGAAAAAGGTCAAGGTGCAAAGAATACCACAAAGCAAGGGAAGTGTGATCCAGCGCCAAAAAGGACAAGGCCTGAAGGAAAAGCTTTGGTGGTTGCTTCTGGTTCCAAGAAGAAAGGGAAACAGTTGGCTGTGGTATCTGAGAGTGAACAGACTGAAAGTGACTCAAGCAGCTCAGCTGGTGGTTCCCAAGGCACCATTGAAGAGGGATCAAAGAAGTTCAAGAAAACTGAACCAGAAACACTTGATTATCTGGCTAAGTTTCAACAGATAGAGATCCAGCAAGGGAGATTCCCTGATTTGGACTTTCTGAAGAAGATTGGCATCTATGAAGATGTCAAGACTTTGCTTGGGAACATGGGTGTTGAGTCACTTTTGGAGATGAGAGAGATCGCTTATGAACAAGAGTCTCAAGAGTTCTTGGCTTCCTTTGAAGCTTTCATTTACTACCCAAGGGATTCAAGAATTATTCAAGGAGATGGGCTTGGACATGTGGAGTTTACTGTTTTATTCAAGGAGATGGGCTTGGACATGTGGAGTTTACTGTGAAAGGGAAGGACTATTCAGTGTCATTCAGAGAACTGAATGAGATTTTTGGGTTTTCAGCACCTAGAAATGAACTTCTCTCCAACCAGGTCAATCTCAGAAAAGATGAGATCCAACTTCTATGGAGATCAATTGCTTCTGGGAAGTACACAGCTGGAACAGCTAAGTCCTCTTGGATAAGGAATCCAGTTCTGAGATATGTACACAAGATTCTCTCTCACAGCTTCTACTTCAAGATTGATGTTGGAAGAGTTCACAAAGGAGATCTGATGCTTCTTGGTGTGGGGCTGAAACCGCTGATGCCAACTCATGAAGATGGGGAACCCTATGAAGGGTATGAATACCCACTTTGCCTTGCCTCTAAATTAGCAAGGTCTTTGATGTTCTACAAAAAGTGCCTGTGGGGTTCTACAAAGCAAGATGCAAAGCTGGCCCATGGATGGGTGGTAACAAAGATCTTGAAAGCCAAGGGGTACAGATTCAAAGAGAACAAGGCAAAGTTTGATCTGATTAATGAAGTACATTTGTGTAAGATTGGCTTCCTCCAAGGAAGAGTGGGTACCAAGGTAGTATACAACTTCAAAACTCTCATCAGTGAGCCAGCCCAAGTTCTCCTGCCCAATCCCTCCATCACCACAGTCCAAGTTAAAAGGAACATTCACTTCTTTTTGCTGAAGGAAGAGCTGTACAATGTCCAAACTGATCCACCAATCCTCACATACAAGCAAGCTTGTAGAGAAGAAGCCTCCAAGGGAAAGAAAGCAACCGCTGAAGATGCTACCACAAGTGCTGCTGGTGCTCAAGATGCTGATCTGCCTCCACCTCAAAAACGTTTTGGTGGAAACAGATATCACTTTGATGATTACAACTGGGAGGAGCCAGGCACTTCAGGGTTTAGAGCTCAACAAAAGATTGGTATTCTCCAACAATGGTGCAAGTACCAAGACAAAACCATCCACAAGATGGCCAAGTGCATCAAGGAGATGAAGAAGAGGATCAAGAAGCTTGAAAACCCTTGCAAAGGTGGGTCTCCAGCAGCGGTTTCACCAAGGAACAGAGAGGAAGTTGGAGAGAGTTCCATGAACTGCACAGCCCTGGTCACATATGGAACCACTTGGGTGGATCTTGACGACGGGTCTGATGAGGCAAGCCATCATTCTTGGGAGACACCATCCGGCCACACTTCAAACCCCTCTTACTCATTGGGGTCTGACTTCCACAGCTTTTAGGTAACACTCAAAACCTTGTAAATAGCATGTAGATTTTCTTTTTCTTTTGCATTTTACTTGTTTACTTTGTTTTAACTCCTTTCTCATACTTTTATAACACAAGGGACTGTGTTATTTAAGTGTGGGGGAGGAGTTTCATCCTTTACTAATCATGTTTTCTCTTTTCTTATTTTACACTTTGAGTCTTGAGTCACATTCTAGTTGCATATTCATGTAGTCTCATCTAAGTGCATATAAAAACCAAAAAAAAAAAAATTGGAAAAATCTGAAAAATTTTCACAAAAAAAAATGATCATGTAGCTGCATTCTCATTTTTAGGATTGAGTCTAGATTGCATATGCATGTAGGTTGCATCTTGCAGGGAGTAATGATAGGTTTTCTAGAGAGTACATCACTTTGAGAACTTGAACTGAATATGCTTATGAATCTTTTTCTGTGCTTGCAAAGTCTGAAAAGATTTGAATGTGAGAAGCAAGTTTGAATTGAACTCAACTCTAATAAGTGAAAACCCTGAACTTGACTTGAAATTATCATTTGGTGCATTGTTTGAATAAGCTTGTGGATACCAATATACATATTTGAGCTAGAATCCTGTTTTTACCATCCTCTTCCTTAGCTCAAATAGCTGAATCTGCATAATAGATCAGTTTTCCTCACCCTGAACCCATCCTTCTTTCAAGCCAATTTTTTGTGTGTGATTGAGAGGCCACCTTGGACCAAATTAGCAGAAAGTGTTAGGTTTAGGGCGACAAGGGCAAGTCTCATTGAGTGCTAAGTTCCATCATCAAGGAGCTGAGAGATTTGGCAAGAACTAAGTGTGGGGGAATACATGTTGGTGAGTGGAAAAAGGAGAGATGAGTGGAAATAAAAGGAGAATGGTGAGAACTAGGGGATAGAAAAAGAAAAGAAATCAGTCTTGGAGTTTTGAGTCAAAGAAAGTGAGCTCTAGTGTTTTGAAAAGAAAGAGTCTAGCCTCTAAGTGAAAAGAAAAGAAGCCAAAGAGCTCAAATGTTTTAAAAAGAAAGAAAAAAAAAGAGGTTAGAGGTTACAAAAGAAAGTGAAAAAGAGCTATGGAAAGTTTGAACTCCAAGACTTGTGTATGAAAACGAAAAGTGAGTCCCCTAGTGAGAGAAGAATGAGTGTGAAAAGTAAGCAAGTGAGGAAACTTTGAGTAGAGTGTGGGGTGGGATGAGTCTTTGCCCTTGTATGCATAGGTTGCCTTTTACCTTTAGCATTCTGCCAAAGTTTGGTCATTCATAGAGAGATCCTTTTGCTGCATTGAACTCACTCAGGCATTGATGAGATCATTTTAGTCTCATAACCTTACCCTAGCCAAACTATGTTTGTTTAAACAATGCATCATTTGATCCACTTGGTAAAAAGCTTAATGAATGTGAAAGAGTTGAGAGAGAGGAGAACTTGTGGAGATTCCTTGTTGAGTTGATATATATCTGAGTATGGCTTTGCATTGCATAACTGAGCATGAACTTGAATTCTCATTGTGATCACTTCTCTCAAAAAGGAAATGTGAACTCCCATGCATTCAACCTCTCTCTCTCATGTGTTCTTGTTTGCTTGAGGACAAGCAAAGGACAAGTCTGGGGGAGTTGATATGTTCATAATTTGCATCATTTAGGTTGCATAATTTGCATCATTTAGGTTGCATAATTCATTCCAAATCATGTTTTATTCCATGCATTTTAGGTCTTTAGGGTTTGTTTTAGAACTTAGGAGATGCATTAGGTCCAAATGACTCTTTGCATGTTTTGAGTGTTTATCAGGTGTATTTGGAGCTGAAAAGATGAATCCAGGAAGTGGAATGGTGATCAAGGCTTGAAAATGGTGAACTGGTGTTTTTGGAGGTTATCGGCCATTCTCGCGTACCAGGAAGGTTTTTACCGGCCATTTTCATGTACCGCGGGTAGATCTTATCGGCCAAAACGCGTACCGCGAATGGATTGTATCGGCCAAAATCTCCGGGTGCAAACACGTTTCCGAAATCGATGTCCGGGGAACCTTCCGGTCCGATTCAGTTGGCGGGTGCTTCATAAAAGTTAGAGAAGATTGGATTACGGTTCCATAGAAAGTGGAATCATGGAATTCGGACGCGTGAGCAGAGAGTTAAGCTCGTCGGAAGAAATCCCTGTCTCGCTGCTGTTTTGGACCAAATAGATAAGCTCTGGAGAATGCGAAGGACGGTGCACTTCCAGGCCGATTCAGTTTCCGGGGCCTTCATGAGAATCAGAGAAATTTGAGTCCTCTTTCCAGAACATCCGAGACCATTCAATTCGGAGCTATGAGCAGGAAGATACGGTCTCCGGAATGGACACATGTATAGACGTCTCTCTCTGATCGTGTAAATGCATTGCAAAGATGAGCCCTCCAGGAAGCCTTCCACTTCCCAAGCACCAAAACTTCCTTCAAAAAAGTTGGAGATAAATGAGTCCTCTGTCTTCTTCAACCTGAATCACTCAATTCGGACAAGCATCGTAGAACTTACACTCTCCGGAATGCGAAGTGGTCCAAGCTGCTCTGAATGCTGCGAGATGGCCTTGCGACTTGGTTAACCCGCAGGCCTGAAGATGAATCCCTGAAAGCTGATGCTGCGAGTTGAGAAGTGTGGGTAATCTATCACTGGATGAGGTCTGAGGCTCCCGAGCAAGAGAAATGCTAAGTCCACAATCGTGCGACTTAGGCATGCGAGTTAGCCGCGCCTGGAACTAAGCCGCACGATCACTCGCAAATCACTCCGACTAGAGCCTGCGACCTATGTGCAATGGAAACCAACCCGCACATATGCACATTCCCCAGAAACCTCCTTGGTCCTGCGAGTTGAAGAAGAAGAAGATCAAGCCGCAGCAACACTCGCAAAACACTCCTACTTGGGCATGCGGCTAAGACAAGACGATCTAAGTCTCACAAGACAGGTTCTTCATCTACTGCGACTTAGTCATGCTACCTGGGAGATACTGGACCAACCCGCAGGATTGCCATTTTATCCATTAAAGCCGGGTCAGGACCCGGTTTGTTCCGGGCTGACCCGGTTCGTTTTTAGAGAGATATAAATACGTTTTAGGGTTTTTTCTGAGAAAATACTAAGCTTTATTCCCTTTGTCTCTTGCCTCTTTTGTGAAAAAAAAGACTCCACCAAGAAGAGAAATATCGATTTTTGGCCTTTTAATCAAGAGAGTTTAAGGGATCTTTGAGTTTTAAAGCTGCTTTCTTCTTAATCTATCATCTCCATCTCCATTTCTCATCATTAATCATGCTAATCTTCTCTACTTGCAAAGGTTTAAGAGAGAGTAGTATGATTAGTGAGTAGTCACCTTAATGAGGTTCTAGATGTGTAGGTTAGGGTGCTAAAGTGTTAGATTAGGAGTGCTTAGGGCTAGATTCATTGATTCATTTCTCTAAACAGCTGTTCTCTATGCTAGATCCTTGCATATCACTTGAGATCTAGATTCTGGGAATTTCATGCACCAAAAGTGTTTGATGAAATTCCTGAAAGAGCTGTACTAGGGGTTTATGCATTTTGCTGTTTATTAATGCATATTGATTCATATTTCACAAATGATGATTTGGTTTGAAAATGGATTAGTATAGGGGTTAATACTTTCATGAGAGGATTAACCTAGATTAGAGTTCTTAATCACTTGATTTATGTCTCATCATTGTCATTAGTATTCCTAGTCTAGCACCAAAGCACCCTAACCAACTATCATGTCTAGAATCTCATGTCTCCATCATATCACATTCATATCACTTGTCATTGTCATTAGTCTTTAATCCTGTTTAAGTTTGTAGTTGTCTTTAGATAATCAAAACCACTCTTGTTTGCTTGAATTAAGAACCTGATTAAATAGCTTAGTGTCTATCACCACATTCTTGGATTGATAAACCCCTTGTACTACAAGACAGGGAATTGATAACCTCTACAAAGAGCCTTAAAAACTCTTAGTTATCAGCCACATTTGCTAGACCTTAAGAGAATTATAAAGTACATAAAAAGAACTCTATCTCATGGCCTCCAACTTGTAAAAGGATAGATTGATAGTCTCACTGCATATTTAGACACTAACTGGGCTGGCTGCCCGAATACACAACGTTTGACATCAGGTTACTGCATCTTCCTCGATCCAAACCTTGTCTCATAGTCAGCCAAACGCTAATCCACAGTGTCAAGGTCTGCTCAGAAGCAGAATACAAAGGTGTTACAAACACAGTCGATGAGCTTTGTTGGTTGTGCAATCTGAAACTCGAGCTTCACTACAACATCACGAAAGCCTTGGAGGTGTATTTGATAACACCGTATCTGTACCCATTTTCATTAGTGTTTTCTTATGCTATTTCAAAGGTTTTTATTAGTTTTAAGTGTTTTTATCATGATTTTCCTATATTTGTACTTTCAAGACTCTTTTCAGGTTACTTAGGAAAAATCAATGCAAATTGGAGAAAAATCTACTTTTGGCCAATTTCATACCGTGAGAAGTATCACATCCGATGAAGACTTTCTTACTGTCTGATCAAGATCAAATTTTGGACACATGATACAGGAGAAAATCAGCTTTCTAATGCAATTAAGTCGGACGCAATCCAACCGTTGGATCATAAGATACATCCAATTTCCTGAAGTCATGTTCTGCAGTCTCGCGAAAGAAGCAAGAGAATGAATAAAGTTAGGACCTCATAGGCCAACCACCGCGGTCTTAGGAGGTCGTGACCGCGGTAAACAAGCTTTTGAACGCGCCTCCAAACCTCCACCCATGGTGGAACCATCATTTACTATTCTCGGAGAGTCTTCATCCGCGAGAAGCCCATTCTTGGCCCTAAGGTCCATTTTCAAGCCCTACTCATTCTCTCTTCAATGAAAGCCCTAAGGACGACCAAATAGACTTGAAGACATATCAATATGTATTTTAGAAGACCTAGTTTCGTGTGTGCTCCTGTACCCTTGTTAAGGAGGCACCAAACTTTTATCTCTTAGGTTTAGGTTAGGGAAATAGAGATTCTTCTCTTAAACCTTTGTTATTTCTTTTCATCGATCTATTCAATTTATGATATATTTTTTACTTTACTGATTTTATATTTCAAAACCAATGATGATATCAAGCTCAGCTATGTCTGAATAGTTACCTTGTTGGATAAAATGGCCATCAAAAGGGACCCCATGATCGATGACATCTAGGTTTTTAGGTTAAAGGATTTTGATTTTAAATGATTCCCCCATTCATTTCGTTTTTAATGTTGTATGCTGTAGTAGCTAACCAGTGTAAGATCTAAGGTTGAGTGATGTATCAGATCTACTGAGCTGGATCTTATGGACGTAACTGTCGTAGGAGACGAAAGCTACGTCCGGAGGAGACGTGAGCCGAAATGAATTCCAATCAAGATTGCATGATCTCTTTCGCAGCAAGAAACGAAAGCTACTTGTCGAGTTAGAGTGATTAGATGATTAGGGTGACAAGAGTTGGCTAATCTCCAAGTCTCTATTCTAGTTCCAGAGTCATAGAAAATCCATATCTAACGTCATTATGATGTAGATCATACACCCTAGAGAGAAACCCTAATACGCAGCAAAGTTTTTATCTATTGTTTTTATCAATTGCTTTTAATTTTATTTTCTGCTTAGTTTACTTAGAAAAATTTATACAAAAACCCAACAAAAAAACCCCATTGGTCTTTGAAATCGATTACAAACCATGTTTGAAGTTTCTGCAGAAAAGACAACTCTCCCTATGGATCGATGATAACACCGTATTTTTACCCATTTTCCCCATTGATTTCAAATGATTTTTCAAAGGTTTTAATTAGTTTTAGGAACTTTTATTATGATTTCCATGTATTTGTAGTTTCACGGCTCTTTTCAGGAAACTTAGGGAAAATGATGGCAAAATGGAAGAAATCCACTTTTTCACCTTAGAGTCAAACCGTCAGAAGTTCAGCCTCAAATGAAGACTTTCACTGTGTGATCCATTTCAAATTTGGAGACAATCAAGAGGGGATAACCAGCTTTCCATATCACTTTACATCACGAAGATCCAATGGTGCAATCAAAAGTAACATGGAGAACAAGTTGACCTAATTCACCAGTCCCAGAACACTCTCACCCGCGGGAAAACCATGTTTTACCTGCCCTGGAAGACTCTCACCCCCGGTGGACATAAGGACGAGCCCCAAGGCCCAACATCAAAGCCCACTTCGCCATTCCTCTTCAAAAAAGCCCTAAATGAGACCTGGAAGACCCTATGACCTATAAATACATTTCTTAGCAGTCCAAAACGGGTGTGTGCTCCTGTAATGAGATTTTGAGCCACCAAACTTTGTTTTTTAGGGTTAAGCGATGGAGATGGGGAGATCCATTGTTCTTTCTCCTTTTTATCTTATTAACTTTTCTGTTTCATTCGTTTGCATTCTATGTCTTTTTATCATTCCTTGCATCATGTAGATTAGTCCCAGAGAGTCAAGTTATTTGAAGATTTCGATAGACATACATATCGATTAGGATTTCTAAGTTTCTAGACCATATTCTGGATCTCATCTCTTCTAAGTTGTTCATATTGCATGAGAGTAGATTCATGACTTATTCTCTGAGCGTAGGATCGATCAGAGCCACGAGAGTGTTGTATCAGATCATCCATACCTAGCTTCAGAAGAACATAGTCGCTATAGGAGTCGAGAGCTACCTATAGAGAAGATGTGAGCAGACGAATTCAATGTCTAATGCATGATCTTATTTATAGCATAAGAGCGAGAGTTAATTGTCAGATCTGAGTAATTAGTTGATTAAGATGGCGAGAGTTGGTTAATCATACATATGTCGATTCTAGTTCCATGCAGATCCCAAAAACAGATGAAGATAAATCGCCCGGAAGCTAATTGGAAATGTCATCATATATCGATTAGAGTAAACCGAAGAAGTCTAAATCGCCACCTATGAATTTAGACACTATAGTTTAAGTCGATATGCTTAAGATATTCTTTTAACAATTCATCCTGCATTGCATCTTATTTCTGTGAATATTAGATTAGGTTTAGTTTAGGATTCTTAACCAAAAACCCCAAATTCCTATTTGTTTATGACTTTGCTTACTTTCCCAGTTTGTTGTTTCTCGCAGATTAGGCATCCTCCCTGTGGATCGACACCCTAAGTCCAACAATGTACATCTGTGCACTTGCAGACACTTGAGGACCAACGGGCTTGTTAAAAACAAACTCTAGGCCTGCAAACCCATCAAGTTTTTGCCACCGTTGCTGGGGAGGTTTTTAGTCTCTGGAGATCTAAACCTGGGTGGTTGAAGCTGGAGAAGACTATATATATGTCGAGTTTCTGCCAAAATAACATAGGAAGTAAACCAACCTCATAAACACCCGAAATTTTTCTTTTTCTGCTTATTCTTTCTTCTATTTGCCCTAGTTTCAGAATCCTTGAAGCATGGATCATCCAAGAAGAAATCTTAATCCCAAGCGAAGGTTTTTTTACCTGTGTGAAGCTCCCTGCGCATGTGAATCACCATCCAGGCGTGATTCTGATCATCATATTCGGAACCCTAATCCGAACCACCACCATGGAGACTCTTGAACTCCACACTACCTATATGAGCCATATTCGCCACACCTGTTGAATCGTCGACCATCTCATCCTCTTCCTCATCAGATTCTGCACCAGAACTATGAGAACAATTGACTTAACATCCTGTTTAATCGATTGGAAGCCAAGCTGAATCAGTTCCTTGCCTCCCAAGCCCTCATCGAGGCCGCCCTGCGAACAAGGACAGATGCCATTACCATCGACCTTAACAAAAGGTTTGATGACCTCTCTGAGCATGTGAAGACACTGGAAGATCAGAGAACCAAAGATAATGACGTGTTGGATCAGAGAATAGATCTATCAGAGAAGAGCAGGATAAAAACAAGTTCAACATTCGACAAAATGAAAGGGAGCTGCAAACCCAAACTTTCAAGATCGATGACTTGGATAAGGAGCTGAATGAAAGCAAAACCCAGACCTACGACTACACATTGGAGCTGTGGCAAGGTGTAGCTAAGGTTGAAAACAAGACAGAAGAGCTTGATGCTACTTTTGATAAAGTTGGCTATGCTTTAGATGAAGTAGAAGAGAAAGTTGAAAAACTTTCTAAAGATCATAAGGAGTGTGATCTGAACACTGGAACCAATGATTTGGATACCCAAGACAGGCCTGACAACCACTGGAAGCAAGAGAACAACAATGGAGAAGAAGAGATTGAAGAAGCAAGCACGGAGAGCCAGAGGAAGCTGACGGTGGCTGCAAGCACTTCACCCGCGGCCAGAGTCACTCCCACCGAGGCACCGAGCTCGTCACCCGCGGTGGAGCATGATTTCTAGGACTGGAAGAACTTCCAGCCTCTTTCTGAAACCTGTTCAACTGAAGACCGACCTTATGTGACCAGATCTAGGTTGTTTGATCAAGTTGTCTTCTCAATCACTGCACAAGAATCAAAGGAAAAGGAGGAATCCAACACTTATGCATCTTGCAATATGGTTTACACTTGTGACAATGAGCTTCAAGAGCAATTTTCAGAAGATGAAGAGTATGGTTTGTGTGATGAAGATCCAAACCCTGGGAAAATTCATCTGATGACAACTCAGAACCAATAACCAAGAGCATATCTAGGGAGAGACTAATCGAATTCAACAAGTTTGTGAAGTCTATTCCTCTCTTTCATGGATTCGATGACATCTGGAAGCAAGGCTGCTTCAAGTTTTCTTCAGATACAGCAAGAAGACTAAGGAGAACATTTCTACTTATTTCAGAAGATCCAGGTATCTATCTTTTCCTAGATCATCACCTGATGCAGCTTTTACAGGATCCATCTCAAAGATCCCTAAGAAACCAGTGACTACACAAACAAGATCAGCAAAGAAGCACTTGAAGAGTTCAACCAAGTAGTTCAGAATTTGCCTAAAAGAATTTCATTTACCAAAGCATGTAGATACTACATGATAGGCCACTTCTTTTGTGACAGCAAATAATCTATCCAATAGATGAAAGACTTGTTCACACACACCCAAGAAGGTAGACTAGTTCGAACTCTGCACAAAGTTCAAGACAAAGGTCAATTTCTTATCTCTTGTGATATTAGAGGTGAAAGATTCCTCAATATTCTTTGTGATTCTGGAGCTTGCATTAACATGATCTCCAAAGCTACTTCTTTGAGACTTGGCATTAAGCATATTTCAAGTACCAGGACAAAGATTAGCTTAGCAGATGATTCAAGTGCAACACCAAGAGGGATACGCCGAGATGTTCCTCTAAGGATTGTAGATTGCATAGCACCTGTTGATCTATACATACTGAAGACCAAAGATGACTCATATGCCGTTATTTTTGGATGGCCTTGCTTAGCAACTGCTGGAGCCATCATGGATTGGCCCAATCGGAGAGTTTTTTTTGCAAATATCGACAAGGACATCTTCTATGAAGCTACACCATTTAAGAGCAGAAGAGGAGAGCATAAAGCCCAGACATTTGAACCAGAAGAACTATGGAGTGATGAAGAACCTGCAAGATAGAACATGAGGATCTCAAAAGGAACTTGTCTTAGGACAAGATCCTATTTGAACTAAGTCTTCTTCTTTGCAAAGTCTAGCTAAGGACTATAAACCAAAGCACTTAATGGGAGGCAACCCATTTAGGTACTTATTTGTTTTTGTTTAGCTTTCTTTTTTTATTAAATTTTTGCTTTTCTTATTTTAGACAAGCCTTAGTATGCATCTAAAAAAAAAAAAAAGGAGCTGACCGCGGCCAAAGGAGGTTCAGCCGCGGTCACAAAGCTTTGAACCGCTTCCACCACACATCCTATCGCAGCCGGGACACTTTGATCTGCGGCCAGCACCATTCGGCCACCCTTGGCCACTTCCACCTCCACCTTGATCGAATTTGGACTGGTTTGGATCCCTGGTAACCAAGTTTGATCAAGCAACACTCCACAACATCCTACCACCACCACAACCACCTCACAATCCATCACCAACACCAGGTAAGTTTTCTTTTCCCTAATCTTTGTAAATTATTACATGCTCTATTTCTCATCCTTGCCTGATTTATTTCACATTGGGGGCAGTGTGATCTAAGTCTGGGGGAGGATTTCTTCTAACCACCTTTTTTTTTGCATGAGCCTTTGCATTCTGCATTTTTCTTTAAAATTTTTCAATTTTTTAGGTTTTTCTTAAAACTTTTCAAAAGTCTTTTGAGTTTCAAAAAGTGTTTTCAAAGGTCAAATACATTTAAGGGAATAATGACAAAATCGATGATGATAACCGACCTGTTTGCTTCTACACCAATCATTCATAAAAAGCTCTTTCAAGGTTTAGTACTAGACTATGCGGTAGCTAGAGTACTTACACTACAAAATCCCACCAGAGGACATCTATTCATGAAGATCTTTTCTGACAGGATATACTAGCTCATCTACTTGGACTTAATCTTCACATCTAATTTTCTCATCAATGGTTTTAAGAACGCATCATGATATACATCAAGGACATCTTTACCTTATTGTTACCACTCTTTGTTGTCCTAGATGGTCAGTTCATCTGTAGCGGGTACCTCACCCTTAACCCAAACCATCATTTCAAACCTCATACACTCTCTTTTAAGTCTATGTTGACAGATATGTGCAAAAACGCCGGAGAGGGAGGAACAACATAGTTTTCAGTTACTCAAGAGAAGGACTGAATGAAACCGGGAAGGAAGTGTACCAAGCAATCTCAGCAAGCCTCATGATGTCTTGAAAAGCTCATTCTTAAAGGTAATTTCGTGCTCCCTAAGACTCTAAGTCAAAAGGTGGTTTCCCCTTTCAAAAATAAAAAATAAAAAATAAAAAAATGAAAAAAAGAGAAAAAGAAAGGAAGGAAAGGAAACCAAGAGCCTAAAGAGTCTTAGAAGCCGAAATCATTTGAGCCAAGGCAATAGGTATTCACCTAAGGAGTTATGGATTCACAACCTGGATAAAATCAAAGTCTAGAGGAGTTTTAAGGAGAACCTGAAGAAATGAGATCAGATATCTTAAAGCAAGGAGAATGTGACTGAAAACTGTGGGGGCATTTACAGTTCCATCCTCTCTTACTGTTTTGCATAATGTCATGTCTCTCCAGAAAAAGGTAACCCTAAATACATCAAGCTTTACCATTAAAAAGCATTTTGATACCTAATCTTGAATGCCTTATTTAATATCCTTTTGATGAGAATCACTGAAACATTTAATGAATGTTAAGAGCTACTTGACTGGAAGTTATTTCGCATGACGGATTAACGGACTAGTTATGTTTGTATTTTGGTGAGAATTTTCTAGACTTGATCTGATTGAAGCATTGTCCATAATTAAGGTCTAGAAGTATGGTTGCTCATATTTTTGAGTTCCCTCTCATTTCTGTTGAATGATATTTTCCAGATTGGATCTTGTTTTGTTTGAAGACAAACAAAGTCTTAAGTTTAGGGGAGTTGATAACACCGTATTTGTACCCATTTTCACCATTGATTTCAAATGATTTTTCAAATGTTTTTATCAGTTTTAGGAGATTTTATTATGATTTTCATGTATTTGTAGTTTCAAGGCTCTTTTCAGGAAACTTAGGGAAAATGATGGCAAAATAGAAGAAATCCACTTTTTCAGCTCAGAGTCAGACCGTCAGAAGTTCAGCCTCGAATGAAAACTTTCTCACCGTCTGATCCAGCTCAAATTTGGAAACAATCAAGAGGAGACAACCACTTTCCATAGCACTTTACATCACGAAGATCCAATGGTGCAATCAGATTCTGAGATTGTTAGTTCTGGGACTGAGAGTGTCAGGCTGCGTGACTTTTAGGCTATTTTTCCCCACCGGCAAGAACGAAATTCTATGTGTTAAGCAAAGAAGAACAGAAGATCTATTCAAGTAGTTAGGTACAATCTTGGACGGCCGGGGACCTACTTCGCATTTACCGCTTGCTCTTCTTATTCATGATTATTCCGTTTGCAGCATTCCTGGTCAAACTGACTGGCTTGGGACCTTACACGGAGAAAAATATGATCCAATTCTCCAGTCCCGGAAGACCCTCACCCGCGGAAAAACCATGTTTTACCTGTCCTGCAAGACTCTCACCCCCGGTGGACCTAAGGACGAGCCACAAAGCCCAACATCAACGCCCACTTCGCCATTCCTCTTCAGAGAAGCCCTAAATGAGACCTGGAAGACCCTATGACCTATAAATACATTTCTTAGCAGTTCAAAACGGGTGTGTTCTCCTGTAATGAGATTTTGAGCCACTAAACTTTGTTTTCTAGGGTTAGGCGATGGAGATGGGGATTCTTCCCCAGATCCATTGTTCTTTCTCCTTTTTTATCTTATTAACTTTTCTGTTTCATTCGTTTGCATTCTATGTCTTTTATCATTCCTTGCATCATGTAGATTAGTCCCAGAGACTCAAGTTGTTTGAAGATTTCGATAGGCACACATATCGATTAGGATTTCTAAGTTTCTAGACTCATCTCTTCTAAGTTGTTCATGTTGCATGAGAGTAGATTCATGACCTATTCTCTGAGCCTAAGATCGATCAGAGCCACGAGAGTGTTATATCAGATTATCCATACCTAGCTTCAGAAGAACATAGTCGCTATAGGAGTCGAGAACTACCTATAGAGAAGATATGAGCAGACGAATTCAATGTCTAATGCCTGATCTTATTTCTGGCATGAGAGCGAGAGTTAATAGTCAGATCTGAGTGATTAGTTGATTAAGATGGCAAGAGTTGGTTAGTCATACATATGTCTATTCTAAATTCATGCAGATCCCAGAAACAGATGAAGATAAATTGCTCGAAAGCTAATTGGAAATGGTATCATACATTGATTAGAGTAAACCAGAGAAGTCTAAATCGCCACCTATGAGTTTAGCGTCTATAGTTTGAGTCGATATGCTTGAGATATTCTTTTAACAAATCATCATGCATTACATCTTATTTATGTGAATATTAGATTAGGTTTAGTTTAGGATTCTCAACCAAAAATCCCAAATTCCCATTAGTTTATGACTTTGCTTAATTTCCCAGCTTGTTGTTTCTCGTAAATTAGACATCCTCCCTGTGGATCGACACCCTAAGTCCTACAATGTACATCTATGCACTTGCAGACACTAGGGTTTTATAAATTTAAAATTTTTTGAAGACCAACGGGCTTGTTAAAAACAAATCCTAGCCCCGCAAGCCCATCAATCGACACCCTAAGTATTATATCGCACTGCTGTGCACTTGTGGACACTAAAGTTTTATAAATTTAAAACTTCTCATGCGGCATCAACCCTAGCTCGCATTAGTATTGCAAAAATATAAGCTTTGTCTACCTTCTTAATAATCCAGTTAAGCACCAGTGAACGAAAAATACTGAACTCAACATTCACTTTATTCGTGAAAATGTGGTAATTGGAGAAAGTAAAGTATTTAATGTCCCCTCTTCACTTCAATATGCAGATATATTCACGAAGGGATTGCCGACATCGCTATTCAATGAGTTCTGATCCAGTTGAACCGTCTACAGTCCCAAACTCCCAATACTTCAACTGAGGGGAGTAATAGAATATAGGATATTTGGTTCCTATTTGTTTAGATATTCTATTAATATTGTTTCTATATCTCTGATTTTATTCAACTTTTTGGCTTTATATAACCACATAATTACAATGATCCCTCAAGGAGAATTCATCATCTTTCTTTACTTGTTATAAAAATATTGAATACATATTGGTTTTTAAAAGTATTAGGTTTTGAAAAAAGATATGGTGTTCACTGTATATTAGATTTAAAAAAGAAATAGATGTAAAATGGATAGATCCAGGCTTTAAATTTTGGTTGCTGAAATACTGTGTATTAGAGTTTTAATTAATTAAGTTGAAAATGGATGTGGTTTGGTTGCTATAAAATTGTAAAGATAATGTTAATAGTTGGAAAAAATACGAATATTATTAATAATAAGTAAAAATACATTATAATGATCAAAGCAAATGTGGATTAACTTCTATAGCTGGTGTCATGCCAATTTTTTTTTGTCATTAAAAATCCACTATTTGTTGATACATTAATTACCATACACTTTTGTATAATATTTTGTTCAAATATGTGAAGGTGTTAATATAACAAATTAAACATACCCACAAAATAAAAATCTGATATTCAAGAAATAAATTTAAAAAAAATATATCATAGAAGAAATGGAAAACTCATTTGTACTAGATTAAAGTATCCAAATTATAAAATAAAATCAAGACAAACCAACAAATTATTTAATATTACATTAATTAATGCCTCAAGACTAGAGTATTTCATCTTTGAGCTTGTTCCTATAAGTTTCTTCTTTTTTTGGAGAGTGGTTTGGTTTTTCCAAGAAAACTCTTAAGCACTTTCATCTTTGATATTTTATTTTGTTCTGCTATGTCTTTCTCCTTTAGCACCCACAAATTCTCAGGCCTTGAGCTAGAATTGGTTTCCCCATATGTTGTCTTCGTAGCAACTCTCTTTCCGTTGAGATTTGATGACATCACACGAAGGAGACGAACCATAGCTTTTTCCTCTATATCTACATATATAGGATTTCAGGGTAAGAGCTTGAAAAATATACACCAGCTTTATTCAAATTTGTTCTTTTTGAGCTTTCACCACACTTAGAGCTTTGAGAGTTGTAAAAAATCATACCATTTTTGATCATGTCAGAGCTCCCTTCAAGCATTCTTAAGTGTGACTTTACTCTAGTAATCGTCTTATTAGATTTGATACACAACTTTGACAACATCATCTTCAGATTGGCCACTAATTCATTGACACTCCACATCATCTTCTCTCTCTTCCACCTAATAATTCAACACACATTTCAACTTTTATATTTACAATGGTTTTGTTCAATAAAAATTCAACACTCTACCCCACTACTTTAACTTTATATTTTTATTATCTTATATGATTTTATAGTATAAATTAAAAATAATTCTCAATAAAATTAAATTAAATACTTAAAATTAAAAATATATAGATTTTTCATTTTACATTTAACTACATTTTTAATTAACAAAAAAAGAAAATAGAAATAATTATAATTAAAAAAAATAAAATTATAAAAACCCAAAATGCAGTACAATAAATGAATCAGCAGACGACACAGCTAAATAAAACACACATAACTTAAAATTTACAATAGACTAAAAAAACACACATAATCTTCTAAATTACAAGCAGACGACAAAGCTAAATAAAACACACATAACTTAAAACACACATAATCTTCTATTATTATTTGAGAAGGATACTTAAAAAGGAACGTTTATGTCATGTATTATTAACAACTTTGACATGCTGAGGTGTCAATCTTAGAGAGTTTCTAAGGGATTTTTTAAAATTAGGCTCAAGTTACTAGATTAGTTGCATCATATGTCACTAACATTAATTTAGTTAGAGATTACTTTATATCAATTATATATTCAATACTCAAGCATTTAATTTGTAAAGATATTCTCTCCCTTTCTATTTCTTAGTAACATATTTATAAAAATTTAATACATAATATTACGTATGTTACTAAACATTATATTTTTTTATCTCATTTTCTTTAATCTTAATTTTGTTAAAAAAATTAATCATATTATTTATTAAATTATTAAAAAAATCTAAATTTTTCTATACATATTATAATTCCAATTTTTTATATCAAAGCAAAGTATCTTAGTTTGATGTTAGACCAGTTAGATAGAACATATTAATCCAATTTAGTATATTTATTGTGCCTTTTCATTTATATATAAAAAAATACTATTAAAATTAATTATAAAACCAATAATTATCTAACATTTATGCAATTGTATTACAAACTTTAATCATTATTTACAATTAAAGAATTAGCACATTTATTTACAATTATAAATATCAGCTAACATTTTTGTAGTTATATTCATATTTATTATATTTATATATTCAAATAAAAGAATATGGTTAATATTTACTCCACACATGATGCAAGTAATCACCTAGTAAAATTCTTAAATCACACACAAAGATTGTTAACACCTAAAAAACGTGGACACCCTCCTGATTGGTTAAAATTTGAGAAGCTCGCTTCTGATTGGGTACTCATGCTTATATCTCATTGGACGAATTTTTGTTTCGCCGCTCTTGATTGGTTTATCTCTGCTAATTTATGATTGGCCGATTTTTCAATTTTCTCTTATAATTTACTTCTACCAAAATTACAAGGACAAATTGGAGATTTCCAAGCTCATTAAAAGGTGAGGGACCCGTGAGGGAGACGCTAGAATAAAGGATAAGATGAGAGAATAAATAATCTCTTAGAGGAGTGTTTCAGGTTATCTCTTCCAAACAGAACGCCAATCTGTTAGAACACATATAATCTCAAAACTACCTGCAGCCCACCACTGACTTTGAAACTCATCAGCTATGTCACCATAGGCAACACAACTTAAATCAACATTCATGTGATTTACAAATATTTAAAAATTAGCAGTTATTTTATTATCAACATCAATTACTACGTAAATGTTACTTACTTGGTATCTCTGATAGAGAATTTAATTCGGTTATTAAATCTCTTTGTTTCACCATAATCCGAATATTCTTTGATCCGAATAAGTCTTCCAACGTATTCTACTTCACCAATTAAGTATTTTAATTTAAGTATACATTATAGTCATAATGATGATTGAAAACAAATGTCTAAATCATCCTAACCAATATCTTCTGGACTCTCATACAACATCATTTATAAAATAGTATAAGAAAGGTGGTAAAATAGTTCTTTTTTTTTGGTCGAACTGCTATTTCATTCAATCAATCGTGCAAGTACATCAAAGTTTGCAAAGCTTCTTTCGCAAGCATGTCGGCCTCGGCAACAAGCGATCGAGGGACATAACTGAAAGATATTACAGAGAAAGATAAAGCCAAGAGGCGAATATCGGTAACAATTGCATGAATATCCGTGTGCATCTCCTGAGAGTTGAGGAGATTAACCAGCACTTGGGAGTCAGACAGCACTTGTATTTCGTCGAAACCATGGTCCACACTGATGATCAGAGACTCCCAAATTGCCCACGCTTCTGCAGCCAATGCAGAGGTGACAAGACGGCGGGAATGAGAGGATCGCCGCTCAGGCTCCTCCATATTAGCCATAAAGATAATTCCCATACCACAGTTCTTCGATTCCGGATGCCACGCGGCATCTACCATGCATGAATTCCTTAAAGGCGGTGGGAGAGACGTGATCGGCTGGTGAGGGTTCGACGGTTTTGGGAGGGAGAGTTGAGCTTCCTGCCAAGCTTTTGCATCAAGGATGGCTTTTGAGATGACTAATTATTGTTCCGTGAAATTCCTCTCCGCAAAGATGCGATTATTCCATGCTGTCCATAAGTTCCAGCAAATCCAGACAGGAAGAGATGTCGCAGCGATACCTACTGGGGGGAGACTCACCAGGGAAGGCAGTTGGGCAAGGAAATCAAGCACCAGAGCCGAGTTCCCACTGGAAGGGGATCTGAGCGGGGCTAAATTCCAGGCCTGACGCGCGAACTCACAATCTCGTAAGACGTGAGTGATAGTCTCGAGATTACCGCAAATGTTTCATCAATGGTCAACTTCAATCTCTCGTCTGACTAGTTGAACTCCTACTGGGAGCACCTCCACCACTGATCGCCACAGAAACTGCTTTACTTTGGGCGCCGTGTGAAGGTTCCAAATGTTCTTTTGCCAGTTGAAGTTCCTCATTCGCTCCGGGATCGCTTCCACCATTGACATACCATAGCCTGATCTAACGGTATATTTGCCACTTTTCTGCGGGAGCCACACCAATTTATCACTCGGGCGGGAAGAGCTAAGGGGGAGGAGGCGGATGAGATGCTCATACTGGGGAAGAAGCTCTCGGATGAGTTCCCAGTTCCATGTTCGGTGCTCGTTGTCTAAGAGGTCTGAGACCCGCAAGTCTAAGCCAGAGGAGGGGGGCCAAAAGGGCAGAGTGGCATTTCTAAACTGAGCCAGGGGTCAGTCCAAATGTTAACGGATTCACCATCCATCCCTTACGAAGAACGTCTCTTCCAGCCATAATGCCCCGCCAGCCATGAGAAGGGTTCGACATGATGGTGCAATCCATGAACGGTTTGTTGGAGCAGTATTTTCCAAGGAGGACCCTAGCAAAGAGGGTATGGGGATGGGAAATCAGTCGTGCGCCCAGTTTAGTCAGCAAGGACTCATTGAAATTTTTGATATCTCGAAAACCCAATCCTCCTACATTCTTTGGGGCTGTTAATCTGGTCTAGGAGACCCAAGCCATCTTTCTTATGTCTGCTTTATCATCCCACCAAAATTTCGTAAGTACAGATTGGATTTGCTTGCAAAGCGACTTTGGGAGTTTAAAACACGACATAGTGTATGAGGGCATAGCTGAGAGTACTGACTTTAACAAGACCTGATTTCCTGCCACTGAAAGGAATCTCGACGTCCAGCTATGTGATCTCTGTCGGATTTTATCCACCATACCTGCAAAGATATCTTTCTTTTTTCTCCCAAAATTTTCAGGCAGGCCAAGGTTCTTTCCTGCCCTCCTTCGTTTTGGATATTGAGCGTGCGTGGAGTTTCAATACGCTGAAATCGCAGTGTTTTTGCAGAGAAAAAGACCAAAGATTTGCCAAAATTGATGCTTTGTCCAGACGCTGCTTCATATTTCTTCAGAATAGATACCAGCTTGTTGCAGCTATTTCGATCTGATTTGTAGAAGAACATAGTGTCATCCCAAACAGAAGATGGTTTATCGGGGGGCTGTTTCTCGATACTCTGATGCCTTCAAGGGACCCATCATCCTGGAAATGATGGCACAACCCTGCCAGCACCTCAGTACAGAGGATAAAGAGATACGGGGAGAGGGGATCCCCCTGCCGAAGACCACGTGATGGTAGAACTGAGTCCTTAGGGCCTCCATTAATGAGGAAGGAGTATGAGACTGTTGTGACGCATTCCATGATCCAGGATATCCATCTATCATGGAAACCTAGTCTGGAGAGGACAGCTCGCAGGAAGTCCCACTCTATCCTATCATATGCCTTACTCATATATGTTTTCACGGCCATGAAACAACGTTTTGTTAGCTGCAGAGGTGTGCAGGTAATGCAGAGTCTCGTGAGTGATCAAGACGTTGTCTGAGATGGCACGCCCTGGGAGGCTGATTGGATTTCTGTAATCAGAAGAGGAAGAATCGATTGCAGCCGTTTCGTGAGGGTTTTTGGTAGAATCTTGTAGTAGACGTTGCATAGCGCAATTGGACAATAATCCGCTACTTTCTTGGGTCCTGAAATCTTAGGGATTAGTCTGACATGAGTCTCGTTCTGGCGAGCCGGGAAGTGGCCTGTGGAGAAGAATCCCTGGATTTCTTTCACAACATCTTGTCCAATAATGGGCCAAAAAGTATGGAAGAAACCAGCAGAAAACCCGTCAGGACCCGGGGCTTTGCTTGGATGAATACTCTTTAAACCCGCATGGATCTCCTCTGCATCTGGGATCCTGGTAAGACAGCGGTTCATCTCTTCTGTGACAAGCGGAGATAAGACTTCATCTACTAGAGCTTGGTTTGCAGTCGCCTGAGTCGAGAAGATATTTTGGAAGTAGCTCGAAATAATCCGGGTGAAATCCCTCTCCTCATGGAAAGCTTCACCATGATCGTCTTCCAGCACCGTAAAACGGTTGCAAAATCTCCTATTTCGGGTAACTGCGTGAAAGTAGCTAGTATTACGATCACCACTATGGAGCCACAGAATTCGGCTGCGTTGCTTCCAAAATAGTTCTTCCTCCTTATAAGCTTTTTCCAGAATGGCTGTGAGCTTTCCAATGGTTTCTGGATTAGGAACATCCTTTGAGAGCGCCGCTTCAAGCTCTGTTTGCGTTTCCAGAATGGCCTTGGCGCTGTTCAAATTTTGTTTCTTTGTCCAACGAATAATTTCCTGTCGACAATCAGAAATATTTGCCATAACCGACTGGCGATCACCATTATTCCAGACTCTTCCTATCAGATCCATGATTTCCTCTCGTTCGCGAAGTCTATTATCAAAGCAAGAAATGCCTTTTCGCTTGACTCTAGAATCGTCCAAGAAAGTCACTAGAGGTCGGTGATCCGCACCTTCGTATCTGAGGTATTCAGCTCTTCCTGAGGGAAAGTCTTCCAGCCAGGCATCATTACACATAGATCTATCCAATGTAGCCCTGACAAAGTGGTCATACCTCATGCCCCGCCAAGACAATGGATTACCAGAATGTTTAACGTCCCATAATCCATTTTGTGATACGAAGCTGCAGAAGTTGATAAAAGATCCTTCATGCCTCCTAGGGCCTCCTTTTTTCTCTGAGTTGTCAAGGATCTCATTGAAGTCACCAGAGAGCAGCCACGCAGAGCTTCTAGCTGCTCCCAAATCCGAGATTTGGTTCCATACCTCTAGTCGTCTTTGGCTCATCGGATGACCATAGACAAAGGTAAGATGGAATGATTTCGCCTTGTACTTAATCTTGGTATCTATAAAATTTGGAGAGAATGTAAGAATCTCTAAATCGATGTCGTCTTTCCAAAATAGTGCTAAACCGCCACTAAGTCCAGTCGGAGGAACCGTAAATTTGTATTTGTAACCCATCCACTGACATACACTGAAGACAAACTCATCGTGGTTTTTTGTCTCCATGAGAAACGTTATATCCGGGAAGAGAGTGTGTCTAGGCATCGAACTGTGAAGGAGTTTCTAAGCCCTTGACAGTTCCAAACGGTTGTAGTCATTGAGAAACGGATGGTTTTTGGGAAACCATCGAACCCTTACAATCCGGTACTATGACCTTAGAAATAGAGTTAACAAGAGACAAATGAGAATCCTCAACACGAGGAACAAAAGAAGAAGACGACGCCTTCAATTTCTTCGATAGTGGTTGGTTGGCTTGAACCCCTTTGCCACCCTTTTTCTTCGGTGAGAACCTTTTTGATGCCACTTGACGCTTCATCATGCTTCCTTTAAGCAGGCTGAGGGGAACCGATTTCCTGGAGGCCGATCTCATAAGGTTTTTTGCTATGGTTTTTGCTGATGATTTTGTAGGTGCTCTACTCATTGTTCTACTCTGCTTCTTCTTTGGTTTGATCTTCCTTGGAACTCCTAGACGTTGCTTTGCTGGGAGGACACGATCACCTAGTCGGAGAGCAGCCGGAGTTCTTTCTCCATGCAGAGGAGGCAGATCCGGTATTGTGGCTTCCGAAGAGGCTTCCGAACTAGAGTTATGCCTGTTGAATCTATCGCGAGCACTGCTGGAAGTACCCAGCAGCTGAAGTTGATTTTCCTCCACCATGATTGGAGATCCCAACAGATCATCCTCGTCAACCCAGTTTTTCGGAGAAGACTCGGGAATAACAGTTCCACCCTGTCTAAAGGAGGGAGGCTGATCCTGGTCATGGTTTACCTCTATTCTTTCAAGTGCAGATTTGCGTCTCGAGCCCTCTGAGGAACCTAGGGCTTCTTTGCCTCGAGAGTGAGGAGAATGAGAAATGCGAGCTTGGCGGGCTCTGTCTCGAGTGTCCGCATTCCGATGGAGAGAGATGATTCCTCTGTTTGGAGGTTCTCGGAGAATCGCGATTAAGTGAAGGTCTATTAAAGTCGTCGGAGCGGCGTCGATCAGGAACATCATTAGAGAGACGAGATCAGAAGTTATCTCTGATGATGAAGTAAAAGAAAGATTGGAAGGTGAAGGAGAAGGTTACAAATCCGAAGAAGAAGAAGACAATACAGGAAAAGGAAGAAGAGAACCCGGAAGATTAATAATCTAGAGAACAAAAAGACGAGGAATAAGTAAATTTGAAAGATATAGAAGAGGAATAAAAAAAATCCAAAATAGATGAAGAAGAAGTTGGAAAACACGATATGACGAAGAAAAAAAAGAAATAACCAGAAAAGTAATAAGAAGACAGATGAGACGAAGATGTAGAAGTAGAAAAAGGTGAAGTAGAAGTATAAGAAAATTGGATAGAACACGAATTGGAAGAAGGATAAGACAGGGAAAAATAAACACGGATGAAGAAAAAATACTAAGAAGGCCCAAAGATGAAAAATAAAAAGTTGAAGAAGGTGAAAATGAAGAATGAGACAAAGAAAAACCATAAAGAAGTCATAGAATATGAAGAAGACAACAATAATGAAGAAGAGAATTAAGAAGAAGAAATATAAACCAGAAAGAAAAAGAAGAAGAAGAGGTCGGAGAACACGTAAATGTGAAGAAGTTAAATTCTATGAAGAAAATGAAAAAAAAAAAGCAGAAGAATAAAACGGGGAAAAAGATGAAAAAAATAAAAATAAAAATAAAAAGAGAAATAAAGATAGAGAAGGCAAAAATCATGAGAAAAAGAAAAAAATTGAGAAAGAACATAATTTAACGATTTTTTATTATTAAATATTTTTAATTGGGGATAACATGTATTGAATAATAGTTTTTATATATAATTAAAAAACTATGTTGTAGTCTATATAATATATTTTTAATGCATTATTGTTTTCAAATTTACATCTACAATTTTAGTAAGTGATTTCGTACTTGCTTAGGAGAAATATAAGAACCGAGAAGAAAATTAAATAATTCTGGCAAAACGGGAAGAGACTTCCGACGATGAAGAGAGATAGTCGTTTGTAATTACAATGTTTGAGACAACAAAACATTATTTATTAAATTATCGAGCAATATGAATTTCATTTGTCGATGATATGACCACATATGAGAAACACTGCGTACAATCATATGTAGATGAAGATACGGATTGAGTGTATGTAAAAAAATTTCATATAAGCAGTAAATTTTGTTATTGCTGATGAACATGAAGCATTTTTGGTGTCTTATTAATAATGTTGGCAGAAACAGTTAATTTCAAAACAATAAGTATAGTTTGAGAGAAATGAGTAATCCAAACTCTATATACTTTTTATGTTATCGTATAATATATTTGATTTTTAGCGCGAATGAATTAAATGACTTCAGAATCCAAATGAAATTTGATGAGAAAAATAATTTTAAAAACTTATTGGTCTATTTGGATAATAGCTACTGAAATATCTAATTTAAAAAATATATAAAGAAGAAATCGGAGAAAAAAACTAATACATAGTAGATGAAGTGGAAGATAATGATATTTCTGATCAGAGTTTTCTTCTTGATGTGCCGCCTAATGGATTATTCGTTCCATTATTAAATATAAATCTTTTTTTAGCTTTGAAGATAATGATATTTCTGATTAAGATCTTCTTCTCGATGTGCCGCTCAATGGATCATTCCCTCAAATAGAACTTCTTGACATGACATGAAAGAAGAGCAAATTTTTTTAAATTATACTTACCAATGTCCACTTCTACAAATTTTGTAATTAGTTTTGTATACATCGCATGTCCGTGGAAGACGCGAATCCCCACCTAGGAACAAGTATTAACTGTGTGCATTGGATATGCACATGGTTTCCGTCTTGGTTGATAGAATATTAAATATCAGGAATTTCTATTATTTAGATAGTCTGTTGATATTTTTTGTATATCTCTAATTTTGTGTAACCTCTTTGGCTTTATATCTATTCTCGTAAAATACAACCATGTTTTGTGTTCCAACAGATTTTTTTTAAGTTTTCTACTATTTTATCTTTGGATAATTGTCATTTTTGTTGCCAAAAAAATTAGTTTGATTAATTTTTTTTATTCTTTTCGAAAATTAATAAAATAATATATTTAAATTTATCTTTAAAATTAATTTTGAAAAAATTAAATTTGAATTTGATTAGTTTAGATTTTTTTATATAGGTAGGATTAATTATAAAAATTAGTTGTTAGTATTTTTATAAAAATAGTAAATAAGATATTAATTTATTTTCTATGATATTCAAATTTAAATAATATTTTCATAATAACAAAAATGATAAAATATGTATTTTATTTAGTTTTTCATAATCAATCTTTTTAAAATTTTAAATATTTAAAATTAAAAGAAATTTATATTATATGGTAATATAATCGAATGAGGTAAAATTATGTTTTTATATTTATAGTTTTTCAGATTAATCGAATGGATCGGTTAAAAATATGTTTTAATAATAAAGTTAAAAACTAAATTTTATCTAAACACAAAAATAAATTTATATCATTTATTAAAAAATATTATATGTGTAAAAAACACAAATTACATTATAAAATGAGATTAAAAAAAAATTTCATCTGAAAAGTACCACTAATAAAAAACATCATTATAACTTGCTCATTTAGAATTAAATTTCTTTTTAATAGAGAGAAATGGCGACGGAGAAACTCGAAAGATAACATGATCTTCGATGGAATAAGATTTCTGCGGTTATTCTGGGTTCTATTAGCGGTATATCTGGTAATTACAACAGCGGATCGAGAATTCCTGGTTCTATGGAGGGGATCAAGATATCTCCGAATCAGAGGAGAAAGAAAATTAGGAAAGGGGATCTGAAAAATTAGATGCGGTGGAGAATGTAGAGGGATAATACATCGAGCTTTTGATTATCTCCTCAGGAAATCAGGAGTATCGGATCTATTAATCCTCTACATAAGATATCATAATTTCTCACTATCCGTGAGTGATATTGAATGGAGTTGGGGGAATAATGAGGTCGAGAGACAGAGGAGGATCTGGTGGGATTCACACACCTGTTCTAGGAAAGGTTCAAGGGGCATAGGCAGGTCCCCTTCTCTGGCCAAGATTGGACAATATTCGGCACTGGATCTATATGAGCGCAAGTATTTTTCGGTATTGAGATTTCTTTTCCTTGTTGGAGTTTGGGTTAGTGAGGTTCAGATACGGCAGCGATTGATTTTTCCAGATTATTGCTGGCTGATCTACGTAATCAAAGCACAGAATCAGAATCGATTTCAAGCGGGATTGATTTGGAAGGATTTTTGGGAGAAATATCGGAAGTTCTGTGCTAATGGGTTGATTCGGAAGCATCTTTTAAACAGATTATGCAATATTAAAAGAGATTCACTCTTAAATGGATATCGTCAGAATTTACGAGCAGAGGGAGATATAAAGGGACAGGAGAGGATTGATTTCCACACCAACTCAATTTCTCTCATAAGTTACTTCTTCTCGTTTTCTGTTTTGTTCTCAAAAGCAAGAAAAATGTCTCAGAGTGGCTTGATCAAACACAATGGTAC